>NC_089829.1:610000-912500 GCF_035046505.1 Tiliqua scincoides
GGGGGTTTCCCTCAAGCTAATCACAGTTTAATCCTGGTGTGAACAAATCGGTATCAACGTGAAGTTGATTCAGTGGAGCAGCTTTAAGTTTCAGGTGCTGTGGTTTCCCCTCCATTCCCTCCTGCAGGCATCAGGGCTTTGGTGTGTTATCCGTAGTGCTGGCAAACCATGCCATTAAGCTGCTGACCTCGCTCTTCCAAGATCTGCAAGTCGAGGCCCTTCACAAGGTGAGCGAGGGCAAGCTCTGTGGAGTCCCTTCTCCAGCTGTTCCACTTTTTAGCAATTAGAAGCAAAAATGGGAGGCACTGAGAACTGTTCCTCTGCTTTGCCTGCCTGCTGCAGGGCTGGGAGACGGACGGGCCCCCAGCAGTGCTGAGCATCATGGCCCAGAGCACTTCCATCCAGCGGATTCAGAGGCTGATTGACTCGGTGCCCCTCACCAACCTGCTGCTGACCCTGCTGTCCACATCGTACCGAAAGGTAAGGTTGTGGCCAATGTGTGATGATGGCCTCAATCAACTGTGGAGCAGGCACCTTCACAGAAGAGAAGAGGCTTATTATTCATCATGGACTCAGATTTGTTTTTCTAGCATATTGGCTATAATCTTTCAAGGTTATTTTTGTAATCTTAAGGTTTAGAACAGCCATTTTCAACCACTGGTGTGCTGTGAGTGGTTCACAGGTGCGCCACAGGAATTTGGGGGAAAGGATATTTATTAGTAGGCCCAATGGGGGGTGTGAGCCCCCACCAATAGTATGGTGTGCCTTTTGAATTGTCAAAAACCTGGTGGTGCACCTTGACAATTTTAGTGCCTTATCAATGTGTTGTGAGATGAAAAAGGTTGAAAATCTCTGGTTTAGAAACATGATTCTTTTGAGCTTGGCTCCACAAGATAAAATTGAGGGGGGCTTACTTGCTCTGCTTCCCCCCCACAGGCCTGTGTCCTTCAGCGGCAGCGCAAGGGCTCCATGAGCAGCGATGTGAGTGCATCCACAGATTCCAACACATACTATGAGGATGACTTCAGCAGCACTGAAGACAGCAGCCAGGGTGAGTGTCTAGAAGGAGGCAGGCTGATGTTGGCCTCTTTGGGCCATGGAATATTGGATTCTGGAGTGGGGACAACTGAAAAACCAAGAGGGGTGGGCAGTTAACCTTAGAAGGAAAAAGTTTGCAACAAATGTTTCTTAAAAGTGGATTTATTAGCCACATTGGGGCACTTCCTTAGAACTAGGGATACGTTTTTACATAAGAAAACACACATACAAAAGGCCTATTTATTTCATGCTTTACGTATACTTATTTTCTAATAAGTTTAAAGCAAAGAGAATAGCATGTTAAAAAAAAAAAAAGAATCTAGCAGCAGTAATACGTACAGGGAAGTAAGGAAAAAAATCAGTGACTGATATCCAGGGGCAGGGAGTTCCACAGTTTGGTGCCAAAGCAGATCAGGCTGATTCATGCATATCCAGCAATTGTGCTTCAGAGAGAGGTGGGATAGGGAGAAGAATCTTCCTGTGACGCTTAAGGGGAAGACAGGATTGCAGAGGAGACGGTCCTTTCTCTGTCCTGGTATTGACCCATTTAGGGTGTTAAAGGTGATAACCAGTCTTGAACCAGTGGAGCAGCAAGAGAATTAGGTGCTTCAGGGACCCAGCTCTGGTCTGCCAGTAAATATTTTTGTTTGTTTGCTCCTGCTAGATGATGACAGTGAGCCCATCCTTGGGCAGTGGTTTGAAGAGACCATCTCGCCGAGTAAAGAGAAGGTGGCTCCACCTCCGCCCCCACCACCTCCTCCCTTGGAGAGCTCGCCTCGTGTGAAGAGCCCCAACAAGCAGGCAGCTGGCGAGAATGGGAACATCCTGGCCAGCCGCAAGGACCCTGAACTGGTGTGTGCAGTGTGGGTGTGTGTGAAGCAAGGTGGTGGGCCACCAAAGGCAGGCATCTCAAGTGATTTAGCAAGCTTGATGAACGGAATACAAAGCGAGTTCCATTTCTGCCTGCTGGTTACTTTCCAGCATTCTCAGTGTTGTCTCCATTTTTTAGTCATTACTCCAGATGAGGTTTGCATTAACCTTGGTTCAGAACCAAGGCTGTGCTAGTTTGCGTACAGGTTCTGGGTATTTGTAGACTACCAGTGCTGTATAACAGGTGACTTGTTCTAAGAGCTGGGGGTGGGAAATGGGCACACTCTACAGATGAGGCACCTGGGAATGGGATGAATTCTGGGAGACAGACTTGGTTTCGTATCCATGAGTGCTTTCAGTTGGGAGGGCTGGAGGGACTGGGGCACATTTCAGCTAACCAAGGAAGCACATCTGATAAGTTTCCTTCTTGTTCCATGTTGTGTTGCCTATGCCTTTCTTCCTCGCTTGCAGTTCTTAAGCCTGGCATCCAATATCTTGAGCTTTGTGACCTCCTCAATGCTGGACTCCAGAAACAACTTCATCCGCAACTACCTTAGCGTCTCTCTCACGGAGCAGCACATGGCCACGCTGGCTGGCATAATCAAAGAAGTGGACAAGGACGGGCTTAAAGGTCAGAGGGCTCAAAGACCCCAACCCAGTGCTCAAGGGCAACGCTGTGACTGGAGTGTTGGAGGTGGATGTGGGAGGCCCAGGGTGAAATTCCCTCCTTGCTGTGAAGTACAGCAGTAGCCATAGGGAGGAACTGTTCAGTGGCAGAACCAGGACGCTGTTTGTGAGGGTCCAAATCCGCTTCCCGGCAGCTTCAGTTGAAAGACTTGAAAGAAGGCAGCCTCAGATCTTGATTTGGCACATCTCTCTGGATGTGTACATGGGAACAGCTTAAGAAAAACCCAGCTGGATGAGGCCAAGAGCCCATCTAGTCCAGCCTTCTGTATCTCACAGTGGCCCACCAGATTCCTCAGGGAGCACACAAGACAACAGGAGACCTGCATCCTAGTGCTGTCCCTCGCATCTTGCATTCCAAGGTAGCCTACCTCTGCAATCAGGTGGTTGCACATTCCCATTATGGCTTGTAGCCTGTGATGAACTTTTCCTCCAGAAATTTGTCCAGTCCCCTTTTAAAGGCATCCAGGCCAGATGCCATCACTGTGGCATCCTGTGGCAAGGAGTTCCACAGACTAATTGCATGCTGGGTAAAGAAATATTTTCTTTTGTCTGTCCTAACTCTCCCAACACTCAATTTTAGTGGATGTCCCCTGGTTCTGGTGTTATGTGAGAGGGAAAAGAACATCTCTCTATCCACTTTGTCCATCCCCTGCATAATTTTGTATGTCTCAATCACGTCCCCCCTCAGACTCTAGACTGAAGAGCGCCAAACGTTGTAGCCTTTCCTTGTAAGGGAGATGCCCTAGCTCAGTAATCATTTTGTTTGCTCTCTTCTGCAACTTTGCCTTTTCTGCTATATCTTTTTTGAGATGTGGCAGCTAGAACCGGATGCAATGTTCCTGGTGTGGCCTTACCATCAATTTGTACAACAGCATTATAATATTAGTCATTTTATTCTCAATATCTTTTCTAATGATCCCTAGCATGGAGTTAGCCTTCTCCACCGCCGCCACACATTGGGTTGACACTTTCATCAAGCTGTCCACCAGCACCCCAAGATTTCTCTCCTGATCTGTCACAGAAAGCTTAGAACACATTAACCTGTATGTGAAGTTTTGGTTATTTGCCCCAATGTGCATTGCTTTACACTTACTTCGAAATACATCTACCGTTTTGTGACCCATTCTCCCAGTTTGGAGAGATCCTTCTGGAGCTCTTCACAATCTGTTCTGGTCTTTACCACTTGGAAAAGTTTTGTGTCATCCACAAACTTGGCCACCTCACTGCTTAGCCCTGTCTCCAGGTCATTTATGAACAGGTTGAAAAGCACTGGTCCAGGACAGATCCTTGAGGTGCACCACTTTTTACCTCTCTTCATTGTGAAAATTGCCCATGGACACCCACTCTCTGTTTCCTGGTCCTCAACCAGTTCCTAATCCATGAGAGGACCTGCTCTCTTATTCCTTGATTGTAGTTTTCTCAGCAGCCTCTGGTGAGTTACCGTGTCAAATGCGGTCTGAAAATCTAGATATATAATAGCCATGGGTTCGCTTGCATCCACATGCTGTTGACCTTTTCAGATAATTCTAAGGAGGGGAAAAAAGACCTGGGAAATTACAGACCTGTCAGTCTGACTTCAATACCAGGGAAGATATTAGAACAAAACATCAAACACACAGTTTGCACACATCTAGACAACAATTCAGCGATCAGTAGAACCCAACATGGATTTGTCAAATATAAATCTTTCAGACAAATCTCATCTCCTTTTTTGATCAGGTTACTAACTTACTGGACTGTGAGAATGCAGTAGATGTATTATATCTTGACTTCAGTAAAGCATTTGACAAGGTCCCACATGACATCATAATCAGGAAGTTGGTAAAATACTGGTTCGACGATACAGTTATTAGATGGATTCGCAACTGGTTGGATGGCCGTACACAGAGGGTGTTTGTCAATGGTTCGTGTCAACCTGGAGGGTGGTTTTGAGTGGGGTACCCCAGGGCTCTGCCTTGGCCCCGTTCTCTTTGATATCTTCATCAATGACTTGGATGAGGGGATACAAGGGAGCCACATCAAATTTGCGGATGACACCAAACTGGGAGGAGTAGCAAACACAATAGAAGACAGTAGAAGCCTTCAGGAAGACCTGGACAAAATGGAATACTGGGCTGAAATGAATAAGATGAAGTTCAACAGGGATAAATGCAAAGTTCTGCACTTGGGCAAGAACAACCAAAGATGCAGGTATAAACACTACATGTGTTTGCTACATGTGTTTGGCAGCACTACATGTAAGTGGGATCTTGTAGTTGTGGTGGATCATAGGATGAGCATGAGTTAGCAGTGTGATGCGACTGCAAAGAAGGCAAATGCAGTTTCAGCTGCATTAACAGAGCCGTAGCTTCCAAGTCACAAGAAATTGTGGTTCCACTTTACTCTGCACTGATTAGACCTCACCTGGAGTACTGTGTCTAGTTCTGGGCACCCCACTTTAAGAAAGATGCAGCCAAACTGGAGCAGGTTCAGAAGAGAGCAACGAGGAAGTTCGGGGGCTGGAGGACAAGCCCCAGGAGGAAAGGTTGAGGGAACTTGTCATGTTCAGCCTGGAGAAGAGAAGACTGAGGGGAGATATGAGAGCTCTCTTCAAATACTTAAAGGGCTGTCATGTGGAAAAAGGGAATAATTTAGTCTCAGCTGTCTCTGAAAGTAGAACTAGAACCAAGGGGTACAAACTGCAAGAGGGGAGATTCGATTAGACATCAGGAAAACATTCCTGAGGGTGAGGGCGGTTCGGCAGTGGATCGGATTGCTGAGAGGTGGTGGACTCTCCCTCACTGGATATCTTCAAGCAGAGGCTTGACAAGCACCTGTTGGAGATGCTCTCAGAGGATTTCCTGCCTAAGGCAGGGGGTTGGACTAGATGACCTAAGAGGCTCCTTCTAACTCTGTGATTCAATGATTCTAAAAGGTTCCTGAGGCACAACTTGCAACTTGATTCTCCCTCAGCAAGGCTTGTTTGTCTATGTGTTTTAAGATTCTATCTTTGATGAGGCATTCCACCATCCTACCCGAAAGAGACGTTAGGCTGACTGGCCTATAGTTTCCTAGGTCCCCCCTCCTTTTTTTAAAGTTGCCATAACATTTGCTATCCTCCAATCCTCTGGAACCATGGCTATTTAAGGGTCAAGTTGCATATTTTAATCGAGATTTGCTACTTCATTCCTCAGTTCCTTAATAACTCTTGGGTAGATGTCCTCTGGGCTGGTGATTTATTGATCTTTCATTTGTCAATTAGGTATGAAACATCTTTTAACCTTTGTTAGTGTTTCTCAAACAGTGGGTCGAGACCCACTAGGTGGGTCGCGAGCCAATTCCAGGTGGGTCCCCATTCATTTCAATGTTTTATTTTAAATATATTAAACTTGATGCTACAATGGTATGTGACTGCGTTTGGGGAAATGTTACAGACTTTTAACAGGCTACTATGTATATGCTTTTAAAAATGATTGTAAATGGTACTTACTCCTGGTTAAGTGTGGGTAGGATTACAGCCAAGAATTGCTAAATTACAGCCATCAAGCATTGTCCTGCTTGATGATGTCACTTTCGGCATGACATCACTTCCGGTGGTTCCCGACAGGTTCTCATTTTAAAAAGTGGGTCCTGGTGGTAAAAGTTTGAGAACCACTGCTGTGTGACTTAATTCTGACTTAAAGTCAGGAGGAGCCGTTCAGGCAGCGGTATCTGCCTCAGATCTTCTGCTAGGAAGACAGGTGCAAAGTACTCATTTAATTTCTCGACTATCTCCAAGTCTTCTTTTATCTCCCCTTTCTCTTCCTCACTGTCCAGAGGACCAACAGCTTCCCTGGCTGGTTTCCTGCTTCTAACATATTTGAAGAAGCTTTTATTATTTTTCTTAATGTTGCTGGCCATAACCTCTTTCTTGGCCTCCCATATCATCTTTATATTTCTTTTGCCGGAGTTTGTTCCTTTTTATTTTCCTCATTAGGGCAAGACTTCTATTTATGGAAGAAGCTTCCTTGCCCTTTACGGCCTCTCTAATTTTGCTCATTAGCCTCGCTGGCACCCTCCTGGGCATAGTCCAGTCCTTTGTCTTTTGCAGTATACTGCTGGGCCTCCATTACCATTGTTTTAAGCAACCTCCATGCACTCTGGAGAGATTGGACTCTTTTAATCTTTCCTTTCAACTTCTTTCTAACTAGCCTCCCCATTTGGGGGAAGTCCACCCTTCGGAAGTCAAGGGTTTTGTGTCAGATTTGCTTGTTACTCTTCCTCCAAAATGCATGGCAAAACAGATCATAGCGTTGTCACTGTTCCCCAATGTAATGTTCCCTAAGTAACGTTTACATCTCTAACCAGATCTCGAATACCACACAATATTAAATCCAGAGTCACCTGTGGTGGACTCCATGACTAGCTGCTCTAAGGCACAGTCATTTAGCAAGTCAAGAAATCTGGTCTCTTTTTCATGACCAGAGCACAAATTGACCCAGTTAGTAGTAGGATAACTGAAGTCCCCCATGATTACAACCCTGTCTGTCCTCGGCGCCCCCCTGATCTGTTTTCTCATTTCAAAGTCCCCTTCAGGTTTTTGGTCTGGAGCATGATAGCGTGCCCGCACTATTACATTGCTTCTTGAACTTGGCAAAGTGATTCTGTGGTGGAGTCAGATCTGCCTTCAATCTCTGTTGGATTGATTCTACCCCTGACATAGATGGCCACCCCTCCCTGTCCCTCCGATAGAGTTTATAGTCTGGGATTGCAGTATCCCACTGATTCTTCTCATTCCACCATGTTTCCGTTATACTCACTACATAAATGATTTCCCTAAACTGCAAACATTTGAGTTCCCCATCTTTGCTTTGAGACTTTGGGTATTAAAAGCACTTGTGTATCGCGTGATGGTTCTGAGGCTGAAGCATCACTGCTTTGTAGATCAAGAGGTTTCGTTGAGCAGCGGGGAGGAGGTCTACCTGTCAATCTGCAGATTCTGGCTCCTCTCCTCCCAAAGTCAAATCCGCTCACTCCACTCTGTCATAGGTACTGCGGAGGAGGAGGAGTTTGCTGCTGTACTGTACCACTTCAATCACTCTCTGGTGACCTCTGATCTCCAGTCCCCTACCTTGCAGGTGAGTCTGCAGACCAGTTGACCTGCTAAGAAAATGCTTGTTACTTCTAGTGAAAGAAATATGGGACTGCATTGGCCAGGGATATTAATTGGGGGAAAAGTATGCAGGGTAGATGGGAAGTTCTGACGTTAAGGCTAAGCTGGAGTTCAGAAGTGTCATCTGACACCCGGTTTGCAAGCATCTTTTGGATTGTGTTCTGTGAGGGATTGGAGTGTGTGCCTCTGTTTTATCCCAGATGAGGAGGAATCCTCCCTTGTACAGGCCATCTGCCTTGGCTCAAAGGCTGAACTCAATGGCAAAGCCTTTTTTTTCTTAAAGAGCAAAGCCCAAATTGTCTCCGGAATGGCCATTTTGATGATTTTGGACTTTGCACCCCCAAACATGTTCCTCTTTCTCTTGCCAGAACACCCTCCTGCAGCAGCTCGGAGTAGCCCCTTTCTCGGAAGGACCCTGGCCTCTCTACATCCACCCCCAGAGCCTGTCTGTGCTTTCACGGCTTCTCCTCATCTGGCAGCATAAAGCCAACGCGCAGGGAGACCCTGATGTGCCGGAGTGCCTGAAAGTTTGGGAGAGGTGAGGGGTACTTTGTGGGCAAGCCTTCGGCCTTGTACTGGCATGTGGCTGGGAGTGTGATATCTCCCCCTTCAACTTGCAGAGATAGGAGTGTTTTGATATCTGGGCAGCTCAGGGAGGATTCTTTGGATTTGGGCAAGGTCTTCCATGTTTTTTGCCTGTCTAATTGTGGTCTCCATTTGCAATTGCAGTCCTTCATTTTTGTGTAAACTTATGCATGGGAAGGATAATTTAATCAGACGCCTGATTGCGGGACAGTCACCTCATCTCTTTGTCTGGCAGATTTGTGGGCACTTTGAAGCAAAACGCCATGCAGGGGACTCTTCCTGGTGACACCGAGGATCTGAATGTCGAGCACCTCCAGCTGCTCTTGCTGATCTTCCATAACTTCTCTGAGAAGGGCCGGCGCTCAGTCTTGACCCTCTGTATTCAGACCATCCTGGAGCTCACGGCCAACCTGGACTCCCAACTGTACTGTGTCCCTCTCCTCCTGGCCCGCCTCCTATTGGTCTTTGACTACTTGCTTCACCAATATTCGAAGGTTCCGACGTATTTATTTGAGCAGGTAGGAGCTTCCAGGGCATGTGTGTTGGGGTGTTTTCCACTGTCAAATCAAATAAAAACATATGTCTCTTTGTGGGTATCTCCCTTCTCTTGTTCCTAGGAGCAATCTAGTTGGAACCCAGTAGGCAGGGAGGGACACACCCCTGCTTGTTCAGTGGCGGCAGTGGTGTCCACCATCCTTGTGGTGTGGCAATTCTCCTGCATCTGCCAGTAACCAGTGGCACATATTCCAGTATTCCATTGGGCACTGCATATTTAGAGGGCATCTTGGGAACCTAGCTTCATTGTTTCATCCTTCCCTCTTTGTACTGATCGTTTCTGTTCTCGGTTTTTGCAGCTGGGACTGTCCAACATGGGACAGGGACATGTTTTTACCTCTAGCAACTGGGTAGATTATTCAGTAACGGGTGATTAGGGGAGTAGCAGAACCCCACTTTGTATGCAGAAGGTCCCATATTCAATCCCTGACCTCTCCAGCAAGGAACAGGTAGCTGGTGGTGGGGGAGAGAGAGAGAGAGAGACCTGTGCCCAAGAAGACTAGTTGAGGGGGAGCTGCTACCCCCGCCAGATCCATCCCTGCTTAGTTCCAGGAAGGGCTTGCCTTGTGAGAGGAACAGTCTGTCGGAGGTTGCAACTTCCTCCATTTTAGTGGACCAGGATGCCTCTGCAGACCAGCTGCAAATCCTTCCTCATGACTTGTCCCTACTGGGCTCTGAAACCATCTACCCAACTTCTGCCTTCTCTGTGTGGCATTTAGGTGCAGTACAACCTGTTGACCCCACCCATTGTGTGGGCCAGTGGGTCCCAGGATGGTGGCCGACGAACCTCCCTTCCTCTCTACCATGGGTTCAAGGAAGTGGAAGAAAACTGGACCAAGCATTGCTCCTCAGGTACAAGGTGGGGGGGGGGAGTCTCTTGGGAACTCGCTGGGATTGGGATAGGCTGCGATAACAAAGGGGAACCTCTGTGTCCAGGGGCAGACATCTCTGGATGCCAGACCTGGCAGCAACAGCAGGGGGGTGGAGGGCTGCTGCCTTTCTGCTCTGGGGCCTTCAGGAGGAGGCCTCCTTCTTGGCCTCTGTTAGAGATGGGATCCTGAGCTAGACTGTCTGGGATCCCATCTGTAAGGCTATTCTTGTGTTCAGCAACAGCAATGAAAGGAGCACCCACTTCTCACCCACTTCTCTTGCACGTTCTAGGGGCTCTTCAAGAGTATCTATGTGAGTTTAATCACAGAGTTTGTGTTTGGCACCAGTTACTACTGGGAGCTGGTTTACATAGTAGTTCAGGGGGTGTACTGTGTGCTAGAAGGTTCCTGCTTCAGAGCCCAGCTAGCAATTGCCTGGCTTATTCTGTCTTCCAGATCTGCAGAAATGGGGATAACAGTAATTTAGAAAAGCAAGATATGTTATGTAAATATAATGGCCTGCCCTGCAAAGATGGTTGTGAAAATGGATGTGAAACATTTAGGAATGTGCAGTATGCCTGTTTGCTGTCCTTATTCTGATACATAGCAGTCTGTTTTCTTTCAAGGTTAGCATTGCATTTGGGAGAGGTGTATCCACTTGCAGTTATTCATGTAAACATTAACCTCTCAAGGGGTCTTGTCCTCCTGAAATTGAAAGCTTAGAGGCAGTGTGGTATCTTTTCTGTCTCTGTACTCAGTGCTTATAAGATCCAGTGCTGTCAATTACTCTTCTCTCCCTTTCAGATTCGGTTCCCCAGCCCAGATTCTACTGCATCCTCTCACCGGAAGCTTCTGAAGATGACTTGAACCGCCTGGACAGCACAGTATGTCCAGCTTCTCCATGTTTTCTACCCTGCTTTCATAGGACTTGTCATCTTTTGTATTGGGCGAGAAGTTACCCAGTGCAGCAGTTCTGTTGGGCTGTTGCTGTCAGCGTGGGGTGTGCTGGTGGATTTCTGCCCCGCTCCCTGGACTTGGCTAGTTCTTGAAGGCTTTTTCTCTTCGCTGGTTACATGAGTGGCACTCTCCTTAACTTGCAGGTGTGTGAGGTCCTGTTCTCCAAGGCCATGAAATATGACGACGTCTACTCCGCCCTCATCTCACTGCTGGCAGCCGGCTCCCAATTTGACACCCTCCGCAGAAAGGAGAATAAAAATGTCACTGCACTGGTACGTGTGTCTCCCAGGTCTTGAGATCACATCATATCTCCCAAGTTTGGACATGTACCTAGTGTAACTACTTCTGCTTGTAACTATTTTGAGATGCATTTTCAAAGAGCTGCATGTACTTCTATTCAGTCATGGGGGTGTATGTTGAGTCATACATCGGGGTATGAAGACTCTACAGAAGCAAGTTCAGTAAAAAGCATTTCTAGAAGCAAAGACGGGGAAGAGATTTAAGAGCTGCTATCAGAGCAGAGAGTGCTGGATTTGAATGAACTGATCAGTTGAGTAGCTTGTCGGTGTCCGTAGTTCAGTAAGGGTGACCCAGGGCTCAGTGGCCAAGCCCCTGGCTTGCATGCAGAAGGTCCCACACTCAACATCTCCAGTTAAGTGGCTCTTTGGTAGCAGGGCTGGGAAAGACCTTGGAAAACTGCTGCTGGTCTTGGGTGGATGGACCAGTTGCCTAACTCAGCAGGCAGCAAGCTTCACACATTCTTGCCTGGAGACTAGTGCAACAGAATTCTGCAGTTTGGGACACGTGTGCAGATCTGCCAAGTGGATAGCACCACGGACCTCACTATAGCCTGAAGTGCATCAACAAACACCCGTCTGCTTCCCCCTCCAGGAGGCCTGTGCGCTTCAGTACTACTTCCTGATTGTCTGGCGTATCCTGGGCATCTTGCCGCCCTCCAAGAACTACATGAACCAGCTGGCCATGAACAGCCCCGAGATGAGCGAGTGCGACATCCTCCATACCCTCCGCTGGTCTTCACGCCTGCGCATCAGCTCCTACGTCGCTTGGATCAAGGTATCTGTAGTGGTTGACTGGAGGCATTCTGGGCTTGGGAGGAGGGGCTTGATGGATGCTTCCCGCATCACCAACTGAGCTTATTCTGGGAAGGAAAAAGCTGGGGGTTCTGGAAGGGGGCCAAATGTTTTCGTACTCTGATATAATTATGCTGACCAATCCCTCCCACAAAGGCGTGCCTGAGCTATCTTATGTGCAGACACGTAAGAACTGGAGGCAGACAATTGAGGACAGAGGCTGTGCTGGGCAGGACTGGCTCTTGTTTTGGGTTATTCCTGTTGCTTCAGTCCTACATTTTGCACATATGGTGCTGACATATGGTGCACACATTTTGCACATATTTTTATATATGGTAAAAACATAGGGTTTTAGCAGGAGGTGGGAGGGCATTCTTGCACACCTCATATCCCCCCTCCTTACTCCTGGAGGCAAGGCTACATGATGGGACTGAAACTGGGGCTGGCCACCCTTAAGGGATGGGAAGAAGAATCTCTTGTGTAGCCCTGTCCTTTTCTCTCCACTGCTGAGAAGGTAGGTATTGTTGTAAAGTGGAAGGGAATGGGCAAGAGAGTCAGGGAGGAATTGTAGCTAGGGGGCTTGTCGTAAACAAGGTGGGGTTTGGGAGCTTAGGGTTCTTGGTTTTCAAACCCTAAAACCCTCAAGGCCCCCCTGTCCAGTAGTACTGCCACCACCCTGTGCGTGCAAGTGCCTCAATCCAGAGACACTAAGACCCTCTAGGCTTAATACTATCCTTTGCAGGCACTGAACTCTTCTTAATTAAAGCCTCAGTCCTCCAGGTACTAGACCTCAACAAGCACTTGGTAGCTTGCTGAACGGCTAGGCAGGATTCTGAACCTTTGTCCCCAACAGACAGTGGAACAACTTAGTAAAAGATATTTTAGTTTATTAAGTACATAAGGTTATCCACTCTACAATAAGGCAGCGAATGCTAGAGGCATAAACATCTAGGAAACATATCAGCAATAAAATAATAAAGCTAGCTGGCTATCTCTATTAATACCAGTCTCTCACTTGGGACAGTTACTCTTGTAGTTCTCTTAGCTCCAGGGCTACCTATGGGGCCAGGTGCCCATGATGGACAATAGAGCTCACACGCGTGCAAGATGTTGCACCCAAAACTCTTCAAGAAGGATGCACACACACCCCCTGGACACTCATTATTATACTTCTTATGCTAATAGTACTGAGGTGACTTCATACTTATTAGACTGTCCAATCAGAACCCTTGAGGAACAGAACCTTCTGGAAGTTGGCCTGGTTGCTAACCCCTCATTGTTCTTACCCCTCCCAACTGAAGATCCACAGCTGCACTCAATCACCCTTGATAAGGCGCCTCTCTGTCTGCTAAGGTGCTAAACATTCCAATGGGTTGTAATTCTTGTTATCTTTCCTTCCTGGCCAGCAAAGGAGAGACAACAAATCCTTTTGTTTATTTCCTCACATTCCTGCAACTGGGAACTGCTAGCAAAGTCTCCCTTACAGTGTCTTAGTTTGGTTCTGGCTTTGCATGCCAACCTAGGCCTAACACGTACTTTTTCATGACAGGGCTGAGCTGGAAATAGGACTTTCCCTGGTTAAGACATCTGCTGTGTCATGAATGCTTGTTAGGTAGCCTTACGCAAGCCTCTCAACCTCAGTTTTCCTCATCTGCAATATGGGGATAGCAGGGCTTATCTTGCAAGGGTGTTGTGGAGCCAGCCTTGCCAATATTGGGCCTTGAAGTGCTTTACATACTTAACCTTGCATGTAGATACTCTGTCCTTATTCTGAGGGGCTCACATGTTATGTCTTCCCTTTTTTTGGTGCATTTTTCCCTCTGGATCTTCTGCTTAGGACCACCTCATCAAGCAGGGCATGAAGGCTGAGCACGCCACTTCTCTCGTTTCGCTGACATCCATCAAGTGCAGCTCGGTGAAGTACGATGTGGAAATAGCTGAGGAGTACTTTGCCAGGCAGGTGTGTGAGATGAGGGGCAGTCCCTGGGCAGTTGTGGGGTAGTGGCTGGAGGGCAGCCAGCAAGCCATGAACCACGCCCAGCTGCCACAGGCTTTGCATCTGGTCCCTATTTCTTGACTCCCTCCCCCATTATACATCTCGAAGACTTTCTTCCAAGCGGAGTTGTGACCAAAAGGCTCTGCTAATAACCTCTGCTGCAGTGAGACGCTAAAGAGGCTCTGTCAGAGCCCATTGCCGTTGTTGATCTTGCCTGGACAGAGGGAAGCACAAGTGGGCAACTGAGGTACCTGAAGGAAACCTTGGGTCATGTTGCAGAGGGGGTTTGGTCTCAGGCTCTTTCTGACAGGGAGCCATTTTGAGGTCCAAAGTGTAGGGATGTGCTAGTGAGCTGCAGAGGTACTTGGGGGGAGGGACTCACGCCCAAGCCTCTCTCGCTGCTCAGACAGGAGGAGAGGGACAAAAGGGGATTTCTGTGGGACTTTGTGAATGGAACCAGCATTGCTGGTCCTTCAGTCCCAGCTGAGTTCAGGCTTGGTTAACGAAGAGGCTTGGAGGATGTGGACAGGCCTGGGTTCCGATCCTGACTTAGCCACATAGTTCATTGTCTTGTAGGTCGGTCTCTTCCTCTCTACTTCCCAAGGTAGTGGTCTTTTTTTTGAATAACATGAAAGGACCTGATCCAGGTTGTGTGTGTCAGAACTGCTGTTCCCTTCCCAGATTTCCTCTTTCTGCGGGGTCGACTGCACCACCATCCTGATGCTCCATGAGGTCCCCAGCCTGCAGTCGATCTACACCCTGGATGCCGCCATCTCCAAAGTGCAGGTCTCCCTTGACGAGCACTTCTCCAAGCTGGCGGCTGAGACTGACCCACACAAATCGTCCGAGATCACCAAGAACCTGCTGCCGGCCACTTTGCAGTTGATTGACACCTATGCCACATTCACCAGGTAGGGACCTCAAAGTTTGCAGGGCTCCAGTGCCCTTCTTGAAAGTCGTCATCTCTCAAAACTGTAAGCTCTGGCAAGGTTGGCTTCTGCCCGTTGTATCCCCTGATGCTCTGTGCCTGGAGCTCCCTCCGAACCAAGGCTCCTCTCTCCTTCCAACTCAGGTCTTACTTGCTGCAGAGTCTGTTTGAGGAGGGCTCTGCTGAGAACAAACCAACCGAGGAGAAGCTGCAGGGATATGCTGCCGTCCTGACGATCGGGTCCAGCCGCTGCAAGGCCAACACCCTGGGTGAGCTGCTGCCTCCCAAGGACGGTTTCGCTGCTGTGGAATTGGGCAGATGAATCAGACTGGAGCCCAGCACCTTGAGAGGCATCACCAGCCTGATGTAGCAGGCAGGCATTTGGGGGGCTTGTTTGTCTAAGGCAGAGGTCTTCAGAAGCTGAGAGGCAGCAGGTGCATGTTTTGCTTTTAGGCCTGGACAGTCTGAATGGTAGCCAGGCTTCAGCACCTTCTGGATGCTCTCCCCTGCCGTGACACTCCCTCTGTTTTTCCTGGCATCACTTTCTCACTCCTCTCCTCATCCCAACCGAGTGCGCACCAATGGCCATGCTGCTCTCTGCCCCTCCTCTCCTTCCACTTGGCCTGGAGGGGGGAAAGGGCGGAATGGTGCCACAGCAGTGCGTGCTGATCAGCTGCCACTGGGCAGGGAAAGAGGAACTGTGTCCACTGGCTCTCCCACCCATCTTGCAGGCTGACTTCTGAAGTGGGTCTTGTGTCGCAGGTTGGGTTTTGGTGGTGGGACCTGCCTTTTGATAAGTCAAGGTCAACTGGCTTGGGGGCACTAGTCTTGGTTTTGGATTGAGAGGTCCCGAGTTCAGCTCCTTGGCACAGACATGGGTGAGTGGGGTTGACGTGTTTTGGGGAGCTTGGTGAAAGAGCAAACTTTGTGTGCAGAAAGACCTTCAGTTCAGCCCTCAGCTCTTTCAGTAACAGGCCTCTTGCACGGCAGGACTGAGAGAGAGCCCTCGTGCCTCAGTTCCTGTAAACCTCTGCCAATATAGTCAGAGTCACCAAACTGATGACTGGAGGTTTGGCTAAAGAGACAGTGCTTCATCCGGTCAGAGGAGGTGACGGTTTATGTGCTACTATTCGATTATCTTCAACTTCCTCCCTCTCTCTGGTGCAGGACCCACCCTTGTCCAGAACTTGCCTTCAGCAGTGCAGTCGCTGTGTGAATCTTGGAACAATGTCCATACCAACGAGTTCCCAAACATTGGTTCATGGGTGAGTCTGCGGGGGTTCTTTCCCTTCCCTGTTTATGATGACTAAGCCGTGAATCACTTTGACTGGCTTCCTGCCCTCTCCCGGTCCTTGCCTTCAGGACCCTTCGTGGTCTCTTCTCCCTGTTTCTCTACTGTCTTATCCTCCCTCTTAGCCCCAATCTGCAAAATGGAGCAATAGTACCTGCCCTCCTGGAGGTTTTAAGGCTCAAAAAGTGCAGTGCGAATGCTTGTGGCCGTAAAAGTAAAACAGCATGGTGCAGATCTCGTGCCTTGCTCATCGTCTGGTGCATCATCTGGTTCTCTTCCCCTTCCTAACCTCTGGCCTGTCTACTCCCTTGTAGCGCAACGCCTTTGCAAATGACACAATCCCAGCAGAGAGCTACATCAGCGTCGTGCAGGCCGCCCACCTTGGCACCCTCTGCAGCCAGAGCCTCCCTCTGGCCGCCTCTCTGAAACGCACCCTTCTTTCCCTGGTCAGACTCACTGGGGACCTCATTGTGTGAGTGAGAAAGTTCTCTGGGTCTGGGTTCTGGCCTCTGGCCTGGAGGGCACTGGTTCCATACGGATCTTCATTGAGAAGTGTCCTGAAGGTTCTTCTTCTCCTTTCCAGCTGGTCAGATGAATTGAACGCACCCCAGGTGATCCGCACGCTGCTGCCTCTCCTCTTGGAGACCAGCACGGAGAGCGTGGCAGAGATGAGCAGCAACTCCCTGGAGAGGATCCTGGGCCCAGCGGAGTCGGATGAGTTCCTGTCTCGTGTCTACGAAAAGCTGATAATGGGCTGCTACAACATCCTGGCGAATCACTCGGACCCCAACAGGTGCTCCCTTTTGACCTTTTATTGATGGGGTCAGAGTGTGTCGGGGTCTGCCACCTCATCTACCAGTCTCCCTGCTTGCTGAAGTCCTGAAAGGGAGCCCTGCTCCCAGAAACATTTATTTACAAGGCTGACAAGCTGCCTCTTGAGAGATTGGTCCTCAGGGTGGCTTGCAGTAGCAGTATGCAGATGCACAGAATGCCCAGCAGCCCTCAAGTCTCTGAGCAGCAGCAGCAGCAGCAGAGGCCAGAGGGTCTGCTTCCCTTTGCTTCTGCAGCCCCCTGGGTCCTGGCCTGGAGAGGTGTGTGTATGTGACTCTTTTAAAGAAAAATTATCCTTCTCCAGTGGACTTGGTGAATCTATCTTGGAGGAGTGTTTGCAGCACCTGGAGAAGCAGCTGGAGAGTAGCCAGGCCCGGAAAGCCATGGAAGAGTTTTTCTCAGAGAGGTGAGCTGCCTGCCGCATTTGTTCCTTCAGCTTAAGATTTTTGAGGTGACATTTGCCTGGGGGCTTTTGGGTGAGCACTGACAGAGCAGGATATGCAAGAAGAATGTGTGACTGGGTCAGACTCTCATCCACTGAGTTACAGGAATCTGGACTAGATGGGCCTATGGCCTGATCCAGCAGGGCTGTTCTTATGTTCTTATCCAGCAGTGGCTACTATGATGCTTTCAAGATGCTCGTGATCGGGGCATGAAGGCCAGAGCCCTGTCTCTTTTTGTTCCTTGCCTATTTGCTGGTATTCTGTGCATTGCAGAGCATAGCTCTCATGGAGCTAGTAGCCAGTGATAAACTTTTGCTGACTGTGGCTAAGGAAAGAGAGCAACTTGACCAAGGCCGCTTAGCAAGCTTTGTGATTGGGGTGGGTTCTGAATCAAGGCCTTTCCACATCCTAGTGTGATTCCTCCAGTCACTTTGTTGGCCATGTTTTGAACTGTAGCTTGATGGGGGGCAGCAGCACTTGTACAAACGGAGAGTGTTGACAGAGGGCTCATAAACCCCTTCTTGGGTCTGAATAGCAGCAGCAGATTTGGTGGAACCCTGTCCTCTTTTAACTTCGGCTGCTTACTGTAGTTTACTTCTTTTCTGGATTGGCATGGGAGTGAGTAGCAGAGATACTTCTCAAGGCTCAAGGGTTCTCCCAGGGTCTCCTGAAGTCCACGTTGCAGGAGACATGGCTTAATGTGCCTTGTGCCTGAGACATGCAGCAAAAGGCTTTTCTCCCTAGTGTGGATATAGGCAGAGGCTTTGGAAGGGTCCTCCCTTTCCTTAAGCACCTGGAGCAACAACGTACATAGGAGGGTCCAGATAATTTTCACTTAGTGGTTTCCTATTTTTCTCTCCTTTCGCCTGTCTAGTGGAGAACTGGTTCAGATCATGATGGCAACAGCTAATGAAAGTCTCTCTGCGAAGTTCTGCAACAGAGTTCTAAAATTTTTCACCAAACTATTCCAGCTGAGTGAGTAGCACTGTTTAACCCAGCTCTGCTATACTTTTGACTGTGTTTAAGGACCATGATGAATTCAGTTGCTGCTATCTCGAAAGGTATATAATGGTATATAGGCGAAAAGTATATAATATACCTAGCGTTTTGCTGAAGCCCATTCCATGCGAAAACATCTCCCTCTTTTTCTCCACCCTGACTTAGCAGTGGTAATTGCTGAGGCCATTGGACACAGGGAGGAGGTGACTGCCAGGCCCAGCTAAGACCTCTTGTTCCCCCCCCCCCCCCGGCCCACAGAGTTCTGATGCACAACTTGTGCCTTCTCCTTTTCTCAGGTCCTGATTGAAAGAGCCATGCAACTTAGTGCCATATCTTGAGGGAGTTCTGAGACAATGAACTTCCTCCAGTGCTTACATGAGTTCTTTTGAAACTGAGCTTTCAGATGTTTAATATGTGATTTTGTACAGAACTTACTTCCCATATATGCTGCGCTTTCATCAAAAAGTTTTTATAAAAATTACAGGATTAAAAAAATGCAATACAATAAATAAGTGTTGTAGAAACAGTAAAAACACATAAAGAACTGGGGAACAATTAAAAGCTGAAAAATCTGGGTGCAAAAATGTCTTGCCTGACTTTGAAAGGGCATCACATATAGGGCACCACAGATATAGGGCATCGCAGCTAGGAAGGCTGCGTTGGTGGCTGCCGCCCACGTGACTTGGGGAGCTTGGAGAAGGGGGCCTGGTGTGAGGAATGCAATAGTTGAGCATATTTTTCTGGGAAATAATGACGTTTGCAAGCCCCTGATCTGCCTTGTGGGTAATGGTAGGTGACATCTTCCCAGTTAGCCAAATATACATATTTTACCCTATCTGCTGATCTGGAAACTGGTTATGGCATATGGCTTTCTTTGATGAGAATTCCCATAATCTTGGTTCCACTGACTTTTTCGTCGGTAAAAAATGCAACAGTTGTGCAGGCCAGTTCCCCTTGAGACTCCTGGCCTGCCAGAGAGGGTGCCCAGCCTGCTCACTGCTGCTCTTTCTCTGTCCCTTTAGCTGAGAAGAGCCCCAACCCCAGTCTCTTGCGACTGTGTGGCTCATTGGCTCAGCTAGCCTGCGTGGAGCCAGCACGTCTCCAGGCCTGGCTGACGAGGATGACCACCTCACCCCCAAAGGAGTCCGACCAGTTGGATGTGGTGCAGGAGAATAGACAGCTGCTCCAGCTACTGACAACGTACATTGTCCGGGAGAACAGGTAGGCAGGGAGGCCCTTGTGCCAGGTGGAAATGGGCGAGGTTGAAAGGGGAGTTGGGGAACAGGGAGGCTGCCTCTTCTCTGCTCTCCTCTGATCCAAGTATGACGAGATTCCATCCTAATGGGGGACACTCTCCGTCCCCAAGTGCAAAGGCAGAATTCCCTTGGGAAATGGCTCTCCTTTCACGAAAAAAACAAACTTTGCACACTCTGGAATGCAGGAACTGACTTGTATTATGCAGAATGCTGATGTATTATTTTTCACTAAAAGAATTCACTGTAGGCTTCCATAGCAAAAAGGAGAATTATTAACAGTATTTATATAGCGCTTTTCAAGTTCACAAAGCGGTTTACAGAGAAAAATCAAATAACTAAATGGCTCCCTGTCCCAAAAGGGCTCACAGTCTGAAAAGATGCAAATGAATACCAGCAGACAGCCACCAGGACAGACAGTGCTGGGGTGAGATGGGCCAGTTACTCTCCCCCTGCTAAAAAAAGGAGCACCCACTTGAAAAAGTGCCTCTTACCCAATTAGCAGGGGTAAAGAAAGCAGAGAAGATTGTTTCCTGTCCTGGGGGGTCTCACATTATTCAGAAAGAGACCAGCAACAGCCTAGGAGGGGCACTCTGCTGGAATCAATAGGGGCAACTGCTGAACTCTCTCCCCCATTCAGTTTGATGAGAGCCTCCACCAAGAATGGTTTCTTGTCACTCAGTTAGCAGTCCCATATGATAAGAGAGGAAGAAGGAGCTCAAGACATTTTGTGATTAAAAACTTGTCTTGTTTGTCTCTCTGTCCCCCAGTCAAGTGGGCGAGGGAGCCTGCACTGTCCTCCTGAGCACCCTTATCCCCATGGCCACCGAGATGCTGGCCAACGGAGATGGAACCGGCTTTCCTGAGCTCATGGTGGTCATGGCAACCTTGGCCAGTGCCGGGCAAGGGGCAGGGCATCTCCAGCTTCACAGTGCTGCTCTCGACTGGCTGGGGAGATGGTAAGAAATGTGACAGAACAGGGAGGGTGGGTCTTACTCTCTTTAGGGGATTATCACTGAGGATTGAGCCAGACTGCTCGCCAAAGGCCAGTTATGGATTAAGATCTGACTTGGGGGCAAACCAGTGCCCCGTCATGCCTGAAATTGTCAGCTGTCTGTTGCAGCTTTTGCTTCAGTGAGACCCGCATAATGGACTTCAGGGTTTGGGGTTAGTGTGCACTGCTTACAGGGCTGCACTTCATGCAGAAGTGACTTGCCAAGGCAGATTCCCCGTGGCTTAGCTAGAGGTGCGGGTTTAAGCCCAGAAAATGAGAAGTAGAGTTGATGCATGCACAGAAAATAAGGTTTCTGAAGCCAGTGCCAAAGGCTTTGCTGCTCACGGGGTGTCCAGGTTATCCTACTCACTACCCTCTTCTGTCTCCTCCTAGCAAGAAATACTTGTCCCAGAAGAATGTCGTTGAGAAAATGAATGCCAACGTCGTACATGGAAAGGTAAGACTGAGCACCGTGTCTTTCTTGAGACGTGTGCAATTCTGTTCTTGTCTATGGGATAGAAGGGGGGAGCCAGGAGGGGGTGGGCACTCTTTGATGGTGAAAGTTATCCAGGAGTGGCTTGTGTCAGAGGCAGGGCTGTGCACATGGGCTATGCCAGTGCATCTGGGGATGTTGATTCTGGCTGCCTGCACTGATAAATAGATCGTTGTTGCCATAGGAGAGTGCATTCAAATGAATTGCTTCACTTTGAATTTTAAGGTGGTAAAACCCAGTTGGAGGATATAGTAGTGTGTGTGTTTTGGGTGGCTTAACACAGCCAGAAAAATGAGCCTGAGGAACCTTAGGGGCAAGTGTGTATCTGTAAAACCTGGCAAATAAAGTTGTCTCTTGCAGCACATGACTATTTTGGAGTGCACCTGTCACATTGTCTCCTACCTGGCTGATGTCACCAACGCACTGAGTCAGATGGGTGGCCTAGGCCCCAGCCACCTCTCTGTTGATGGAGAGGAGCGGGCCATTGAAGTGGACTCTGATTGGGTGGAAGAGCTGGCCGTAGAGGAGGAGGATTCGCAAGCTGAAGATTCTGTAAGTGCTGTGAAACCCAGAGAGAACTTACTAAGGCTGAGAGCCTGTGACCCAGCAAGTCCCTGGTCCAAATCTCCCCTTGGAAACAAATTACCTAGGTAGCTTCAGGCTATGCATGTAGGCCAATCTCAGCTGCAGCGTCTTCCTCTCTTCTCCTCCCTCCTGCCTTCACTAGTGAGGAATAACTAGAGAGGCCTGTCTTGCAGGGCTTGTTGACAGATGCATATGAAGTATTTCGTAGACAAAAGGGCTATTTATGCCTGTACTGAACACAATCAGCACTACCTTCTCTAACAAATCTCTAACAAAAACCCTTGACTTCCGACGGGCAGACTTCCCCCAAATGAGGAGGCTGGTTAGAAGGAGGTTGAAAGGGAGGGTAAAAAGAGTCCAATCTCTCCAGAGTGCATGGAGGCTGCTTAAAACAACAGTAATAGAGGCCCAGCAGAGGTGTATACCGCAAAGAAAGAAGGGTTCCACTAAATCCAGGAGGGTGCCCGCATGGCTAACCAGCCAAGTTAGAGAGGCTGTGAAGGGCAAGGAAGCTTCCTTCCGTAAATGGAAGTCTTGCCCTAATGAGGAGAGTAAAAAGGAACATAAACTGTGGCAAAAGAAATGTAAGAAGGTGATATGGGAGGCCAAGCGAGACTATGAGGAACGCATGGCCAGCAACATTAAGGGGAATAATAAAAGCTTCTTCAAATATGTTAGAAGCAGGAAACCCGCCAGAGAAGCGGTTGGCCCTCTGGATGGTGAGGGAGGGAAAGGGGAGATAAAAGGAGACTTAGAGATGGCAGAGAAATTAAATGAGTTCTTTGCATCTGTCTTCACGGCAGAAGACCTCGGGCAGATACCGCTGCCCGAACGGCCCCTCCTGACCGAGGAGTTAAGTCAGATAGAGGTTAAAAGAGAAGATGTTTCAGACCTCATTGATAAATTAAAGATCAATAAGTCACTGGGCCCTGATGGCATCCACCCAAGAGTTATTAAGGAATTGAAGAATGAAGTTGCAGATCTCTTGACTAAGGTATGCAACTTGTCCCTCAAAACGGCCACGGTGCCAGAAGATTGGAGGATAGCAAATGTCACGCCTATTTTTAAAAAGGGAAAGAGGGGGGACCCGGGAAACTATAGGCCGGTCAGCCTAACATCCATACCGGGTAAGATGGTGGAATGCCTCATCAAAGATAGGATCTCAAAACACATAGACAAACAGGCCTTGCTGAGGGAGAGTCAGCATGGCTTCTGTAAGGGTAAGTCTTGCCTCATGAACCTTATAGAATTCTTTGAAAAGGTCAACAGGCATGTGGATGTGGGAGAACCCGTGGACATTATATATCTGGACTTTCAGAAGGCGTTTGACACGGTCCCTCACCAAAGGCTACTGAAAAAACTCCACAGTCAGGGAATTAGAGGACAGGTCCTCTCATGGATTGAGAACTGGTTGGAGGCCAGGAAGCAGAGAGTGGGTGTCAATGGGCAATTTTCACAATGGAGAGAGGTGAAAAGTGGTGTGCCCCAAGGATCTGTCCTGGGACCGGTGCTTTTCAACCTCTTCATAAATGACCTGGAGACAGGGTTGAGCAGTGAAGTGGCTAAGTTTGCAGACGACACCTTCACTTTTAGACTTCACTCTAGTCTTCACTTTTCTGAGTGGTGAAGACTAGAAGTGATTGTGAGGAGCTCCAGAAGGATCTCTCCAGACTGGCAGAATGGGCAGCAAAATGGCAGATGCGCTTCAATGTCAGTAAGTGTAAAGTCATGCACATTGGGGCAAAAAATCAAAACTTTAGATATAGGCTGATGGGTTCTGAGCTGTCTGTGACAGATCAGGAGAGAGATCTTGGGGTGGTGGTGGACAGGTCGATGAAAGTATCAACCCAATGTGCGGCAGCAGTGAAGAAGGCCAGTTCTATGCTTGGGATCATTAGGAAGGGTATTGAGAACAAAACGGCTAGTATTATAATGCCATTGTACAAATCTATGGTAAGGCCACCCCTGGAGTATTGTGTCCAGTTCTGGTCGCCACATCTCAAAAAAGACATAGTGGAAATGGAAAAGGTGCAAAAGAGAGCGACTAAGATGATTACGGGGCTGGGGCACCTTCCTTATGAGGAAAGGCTACGGCATTTGGGCCTCTTCAGCCTAGAAAAGAGACGCTTGAGGGGGGACATGATTGAGACATACAAAATTATGCAGGGGATGGACAGAGTGGTTAGGGAGATGCTCTGCACTCTCACATAATACCAGAACCAGGGGACATCCACTAAAATTGAGTGTTGGGCGGGTTAGGACAGACAAAAGAAAATATTTCTTTACTCAGCGTGTGGTCGGTCTGTGGAACTCCTTGCCACAGGATGTGATGCTGGCGTCTAGCCTAGATGCCTTTAAAAGGGGATTAGACAAGTTTCTGGAGGAAAAATCCATTATGGGGTACAAGCCATGATGTGTATGCACAACCTCCTGATTTTAGAAATGGGTTATGTCAGAATGCCAGATGCAAGGGAGGGCACCAGGATGAGGTCTCTTGTTATCTGGTGTGCTCCCTGGGGCATTTGGTGGGCTGCTGTGAGATACAGGAAGCTGGACTAGATGGGCCTATGGCCTGATCCAGTGGGGCTGTTCTTATGTTCTTACCTTCCTCCCTGCCCTGAGAGGCTTGCAATCTAGATATTGACACAAGGAAGGTGTGTGTGATTGGTTCAGTCATGGATACGTAAACTTTGGATGCACTACAAGTATAGGTGGGACCTTGGTACCCACTGATTTGACTCACCACTGATTCCAAGGTCCACCATTAAACGTCTTGTAACAAAGAAAAAGTGCCAAAATCCAATTCCTCACCTTCATGCAGTTAAATAATTATAATTTTATTTCACTAGATTCCATGATTCACCCCACCTAGTGGCTGAATGTGGTATAGTGTCTATACCAATGGGTTCTGGGGCCAACAATAGAGGAGTAAGAATACTTTAAAGCTATTTTTCCATTTTGGTATTCACTGATTTTTTTAAAAAATCCACTGGGGGTTCTGGAATGGAACCTTAGTGAATAACAAGGCTGACCTGTACCAAGTATCAGGAACATCTGTGTTAAATGGAAATGCAATTTAGCAGCAGTTCTCAAACATTTTGTTCTCCATCGCCCTTTCCATTCATAACTGTGGCCTTGGGGAGAAATGCTAGTTTAGAACAGCCATACAAAGAAATTATCATAGGCGCCAAATTCTCTTGGAAGCACACTCTTTAAGAGAGGACTAGGCTGGAGTCTGAATTCTCCACTCAGTACATTCCTTGTACTTAGAAGGTTTTAGCCCAGTCTTCTCTCTAAAATGCTTGTTTCTATGTGGGGAGATTCTTTGTAATAGATTTGCATTTGGCTGTGCAGTTGTCCCCCCTCCTTTTTCAAATAGTACAGACTGGACACAGGCTTTACCCTAGTGATGACGACACCTAGCTCTGTTGCACCTTGTTGATTCAGCAGATGTTGTGTAACTTTCCAGTTAAAAGGCCTTTTTTCTGTGTGCATGGTTAGGATGAAGACTCCCTCTGCAACAAACTCTGCACGTTTACCATCACGCAGAAAGAATTCATGAACCAGCACTGGTGAGTTGCTGCCAAGCGGAATTTGGCCCGGGAGCCTCTCTGTGCTGGGGGGTTTGGGCATTCATTGGTGATGGTTCTGTGCCAGGCACTGCTGTGCCAAGCGCAGTTCATGACTTGCACCTCACCAGCCCGTCTTTGTTCCTTGCCATACAGGTATCACTGCCACACTTGTAAGATGGTAGATGGTGTCGGTGTTTGTACTGTGTGTGCCAAAGTTTGCCACAAAGACCATGAGATCTCGTACGCCAAATACGGCTCCTTCTTCTGTGATTGTGGTGCCAAGGAAGATGGCAGCTGCCTGGTACGGTAGCCCTGTGAGGACCGGGGTTTTTGATGCAGGGCTGTATCTGAAAAAGGCAGCCATACTTAGCCCCTTGTTTTGTCCTGCCTCTTTCCTCTGCTGGCACCTGTTGTTGGCGAGGCCAAGGAAGTGCACACTGTGACATCGCAGTATGAACAAACTTGACTGATGCTCACGCAATGTGCCTAGCATTGCAAGGTGGAAACAGCTAGCACAGAATGGGAGTTGGGTGCCAGAAGACTCTGCGCTGCTTGCAGGCAGGCATGACTGATGGGATTCCTGGAGCTTCCCAGCAATGTAAAGGCCAGGCTGGTTTGAGGCAGCTGTGATCTCCTTCTTTGTTTTTCCCAGGCCCTGGTGAAGAGGACGCCCAGCAGTGGCTTGAGTTCCACCATGAAGGAGTCCGCCTTCCAGAGTGAACCCCGTGTGCCGGAGAGCGTCGTCCGGCACTCCAGCACCTCTCCCACGGACAAGTCCAAAGGCTCTGTTGGTGACGGGCGAGGTCCCGATGAGGAGAGGCCCAAGAAGAGCAGCCTGTGTAGGAATGTGGAAGGCTGCCGGGAGCAGCTGCAGTCCCAGGTGGGGCCTGCTGGCTCTGGCAGACTGTGTTTTCTGAAGGAGGGGAATCCTGTGCATCTGTGGGGTGGGCGGGTGCACACTGGTCCCCTTGGCTTCACCAGAGCTCCTGAGGTAGGAGGCAGCTGCTGAATTCCTCACTGTCCCTCACTTGGCAACTACTTTTGCCTTGCAGGCCAACTTTTCCTTTGCTCCGCTGGTGTTGGACATGCTGAACTTCCTCATGGAAGCAATCCAGATCAACTTTCAGCAGGCCTCAGCCATGGGCAGCAGTAGCCGGGCCCAACAGGCCCTCAATGAGCTTCACACACTAGATAAGATGGTGGAAATGACCGATCAGCTGATGGTGAGAGCTGTGGCGTTCTGGGCAGGGGATAACCATTGACTTCCTTGGATCGCGGAGCAGAGTGCAGATGGCTTCTGGTTTGATTCCTTTTCTCTCCTGCTCAGGTCCCAACTCTTGGTTCCCAAGAAGGTGCCTTTGAAAATGTCCGCATGAACTATAGCGGGGACCAAGGCCAGACCATTCGGCAGCTGATCAGTGCCCACGTCCTGCGTCGTGTGGCAATGTGTGTTCTTTCTTCGCCTCATGGACGGCGCCAGCACCTGGCCGTCAGCCACGAAAAGGGGAAGGTGAGCCTGGCTCTGGGCCCTGAGGCCTCTGGATTGTGTGGTGGGTGGGCAGGCAGGCAGGGGAGAGAGCATGCATGTCTAGGGAATCTTCAAGAGTACAATATTAGTGGAGCATGCACTCGAGACAGCTCCACAGACCAGCGCATGTTTTGTATTGATGTTACACGTAACTAATAAACGTTTAGTAGTTCCATGCTCTGTAAAGCACTGGAAGGGGAAAGAGTGTTAATTCAGGTCAGAGGCTTCCATCAGCTGCGTGTGCAGACCAAAACGGCTTTTGCCCTAATTGTCATGCATATGTACAGTTAGGCCTAGGTTAACATGTGAAGCCTGAACCAAACTAAGTCGGTAAAGGAGAAGTGGCTAGCAGTTCCTAGCTGCAGGAATGTGAGTAAACAAACAACAAGAATTACAACCCATTGGAATGTTTAACACTCAGTAGACTGAGGGGCGCCTGATCAAGCGGAATGGAATGCAGCTGTGGACCTCCAGTTGGGAGGGGTAAGAACTAGGAGGGCTGGCAACCAGACCCACTCCGAGAAGGTTCTGTCCTCAAAAGTTTCTTATTGGGCAGTCTAAATACTGAAGTCACCTCAGTACTATTAGCATAAAAGTATAATAATGAGTTCCCCAAGGGGTGTGTCCGGCTTCTTCTTGGGCAGAGTTTTTGGGTGCAGCATCCTGCACGCTGTGAGCTCCGTTGTCCGCCATGGGCATCTGGCCTCGCGGGTGGCCTGGAGCTAGGAGATCTGCGGGGGTGGCTGACCCAGGTGAGAGAGAGGTGTTGGTGGAGATGGCCAGCTAGCTTTATTATTTTGTTGCTGATGTGTTTCTTAGATGTTTATTCCTCTAGCATTTGCTGCCTTATGTAACCTGATGTACTTAATAAACTAAAATCTCTTTTACCAAGTTGTTTCATTGTCTGTTGGGGACAAAGGTTCAGAATCCTGCCTAGCCATTCAGCAAGCTTCCAAGTGCTCATTGAGGTCTAGTAACTTGAGGACTGAAGCTTTAATTGGAGAAAGCGCTCAGTGCCTGCAAGGGATAGAATTAAGCCTAGAGGGTCCCTGGACTGAGGCACTGGCACATACAGGATGGTGGCAGTACTACTGGATGGGGGGGGGCCTTGAGGGCTTTAGGGTTCGAGAACCAAGAACTCTGAGCACCCCAAACCCCCCTAAGTTTGCGACACTAATTCACTCAAGCTCTTTCATTGCTTAATGCAGCAGTTTTCAAACTTTCAGGGAGAGTTTGAACTGCAGTAAGTTCTTGCGGGGGGGGGGGGGAAGCAAAGCTATCCCCAGGATCGCATTGTTAAGGGGGCTTCAGCAACTGGCATTTACTTACCAGTCCCTGCAGCAGCCTGTCGGGGTGCGGGGAGACCTGCGTGAGTGTCTGCAGGACTCCCTGCAGCTTAATAAGTGAAAGCACAGCAATCGCTGTCCGCCTCCACAAAAACGGAAGAGGAGCGTGATCAATCAGCTTTCACTTTTTAAGCTGTGGGGAGCCCTGCAGACACTCGCGCAGGGCTCCCCGCGCCCCCGACAGTCTGCTGCAGGACTGGTGAGTGCATCCCAGTCCCTGCAGCCCCCCTTAGCGACGCAATCCTGGGGATCACGTCGCTGCCTGCCCCCTGTCCCTTAAGGGGAAAGTGGCCAGGGCTCTCTGGCTGGGCGTTGCGATACCCCAGTTTGAAAAGCTCTGGCTTAATGGGTTGTTCCCTGTTACAGACTAAGCTTTGTGCTGTTCCAGGCCGAAGTCCATGCCTCGTGCCAGTTCGGTCTCCTCTGCGGTCTTGCAGTGTTTGTGGAGTCTTTCTGATTCATTCTTGTGCCTGGCTGACGCGGTCACAGTGACAGTGGCTGTGAACTAGCCTGGCTTGGATGATTTCTTGGGGGCAAAAACCAAGCACAATCTGACTTCCCATTTTTTATTACTTTTTAAAAATGCAGATCACAGTATTGCAGCTCTCGGCTTTGCTGAAACAAGCCGATTCCAGCAAGAGGAAGCTGACGCTGACTCGCCTCGCATCCGCCCCTGTTCCCTTCACTGTGTTGAGCCTCACAGGGAACCCCTGCAAGGAGGACTACTTGGCTGTCTGTGGACTGAAAGTGAGTCTTCAAGATTATTTGTTAGTATCTATTTATTTAACTCGGGGCCTCTGCCCCTGTTAAACTGGGAAGGGTTTAGCTTTACAGGTATTGTCAATCAATCAATCAAACCTTTATTAGGCATAAATACGGGTTTTGTCCTTGCAGGACTGCCACGTCCTCACATTCAGCAGCTCCGGCTCTGTCTCCGATCACTTGGTCCTCCACCCTCAGCTTGCCACGGGCAACTTCATCATCAAGGCCGTGTGGCTGCCTGGATCCCAAACAGAGTTGGCCATTGTCACAGCAGACTTTGTGAAGGTGTGGTCAAATTCTCGTGATGTTGGTGGCTTTCATGAAGAATGAGACAAGGGGGAGGATGGGACATTTGACATGGATAAAATCAAGAGTGGTTTAAGAACAGTGAACGGAAATGCTTTTTTCCCTCCCTCTCCTATAACACCATGAATTGGGGTCATTCAGCGGTGCAAAGTGGATTCAGGAGAGACAAAATGGAGTTCATCATACAATTCAAAATTAACTTATGGAGTTCACCAACTTTCCCATTTCCTAAAACGGGGTTACATGAACTCAAAGAGGAGGGAGAGGGGGTTTCATCGCATCTTAGTCATGATACTTGAACAGAACTTCCATACTCAAAAGCCTTATGTTGTTCTCTACAGCGACAGTCTGTGGAACTCCTTGCCACAGGAGATAAGCACTTTGGTGTTTGCAGGTTATTGATTGTCTCTCTTCTTGGACAGATTTATGACCTCTCTGTGGATGCCTTGAGCCCAACCTTCTACTTCCTGCTGCCCAGCTCCAAGATTAGGGACATCACCTTCCTGTTCAACGAGGAGGGCAAGAACATTGTCGTCATCATGTCCTCAGCTGGCTACATCTACACACAGCTCATGGAGGAAGCCAGCAGTGCCCAGCATGGCCCTTTCTATGTCACCAATGTGCTTGAGATTGCTCACGAGGACCTGAAGGTGCGACTCGGTTTGCTTATTATCAATTTAGAGCTCGCTGCTTGGCTCCACAGAGCCTGGTGCCTGCCTGGTTTCAGAGGTTGTCCTCGCAGGCCCTGCTGTATGTTCTGCTTCTCTGGGAAAGAACTGTAGCTCAGCAGCAGAGCCCCTGTTTTGTATGCAGGAAGTTCTAGGTTCCATCCCCAGCAGCATGTCCAAGTAAGGCTGAGAGAGATGTCCGCTGGAGAGCATCAGTGTGGAAGATGCTGCATTCGATGAGCCAACATCCAAGAGCCTGACTGGGCTGAAGGCATCTTCCAGTGTCCAGGGCCAGACTGATGGTCCCTGGCAAGGACAAGCCTCCCTTTGGGTGTGAGGGTCCCGGTGACTTGGCCTCCTTCGTCCCTCCTTGGTCAGGATCTGGTTGTGGTGGGCATGATGCAGAGACTCCAGGTTTACAACATGGCCCTTGCTCCCCATAGTCAATTGGCTCTAGAGAGGGCTTATATAGAAGCATGTTTGTTTGAAAAAAAATTCACAACCTGACCCTATAAGATTCAGGGCAGCTCACAATGTCCTGAAATTGGCTAAAAAGGGTTTGCAGGGAGCTTTGCATGGGTAGCTGCCTCCTCCTGAGTCAGCTGCTCCCTTTCTCTAGCTCAGGATTGCTTAGTGACTAGCAGCAACTCTTCAGAGAGGAATTTTTCTCTGCCTTGCCAGAAGATGCTGCTGCTGATTGAACCAGAGACCTTCAACATGCAGAACAAGGGCTCTTGCCCCTGAGCTACAACTCCCCCCTCTTCTTTGTCGCTGCACTTGTAGCATGCAGTTAATGGGTACTGAAATCCACATGTGTGTGTCTGTTCCTGTGTTTCCTGTAGGACAGTAATGGGCAGGTGGCCGGAGGGGGTGTCTCTGCATATTACTCCCATGTGCTGCAGATGCTCTTCTTTAGCTACTGCCAGGGCAAGTCCTTCGCAGCCACAGTCAGCCGAGCCACGCTGGAGGTGATGCGCCTCTTCCCCATCAACGTCAAGAGGTGAGGGTGCCCTCCCCTTGCAGGCGTCTTCTGTAAGCTGAAACAGTAAATTTTTGTTTTATTGAATGGAGAAGCTTCTGGACAGTTCCCTGAAGGGTTTGCCTTCTCCTGGTGATGCGGATGGATTCCCTCGGTGTGTGGTGCCTTCTTCATGCCCCCTCCAACCTCCTTTTCTTGCAGTTGCAATGGTGCCAGCAAGACCCCGCCAGCACTCTGCCAGTGGTCGGAGGTGATGAACCACCCAGGCTTGGTGTGCTGTGTCCAGCAGGCCTCTGGTGTTCCTCTGGTGGTGATGGTCAAACCAGACACTTTCCTCATCCAGGAGATTAAAACCTTGCCAGCGAAAGCCAAGGTCAGTTTCACTGGCCTTTCAGCCAGTTCTATGGAGTAGGTAAAGGCGCTTGCGAGTGGGAACAAGAGGAGCACCCAGTAGGCTGGCGGGATTGAATTTCAGGGCTTAAGGTGGGGGCGGGCAGAACTTGGTGGTTGCTTAGAGAGGGTCCAAAATGCAGTTTGTCATTTTAAAAGGATAGGAGATAGGTGTGTGGGGAAGACCTTCCTCTGCCCGAGAAGCTGCTGCCAGTCAGAGACGGTCGTGCCGGATGAGGGGCGAACGGCCTGACTGGGCACAAGGCAGTTTCATAGCTTCAACATGGGTCTCTTCTTCCTGCATCACCGAGGGAGGAACCAGCACTAGCTGCATAATTTGTTCAGAATGGTTTCCCTCGGATGTTTGTTCTAAACAATTTATCCTCGTATCTCTGGACCGCAGATCCAGGACATGGTGGCGATCCGCCACACGGCCTGCAACGAGCAGCAGCGCACCACCATGATCCTCCTGTGCGAGGACGGCAGCCTGCGGATCTACATGGCCAACGTGGAGAACACGTCCTACTGGCTCCAGCCCTCGCTCCAGCCCAGCAGCGTCATTAGCATCATGAAACCAGTCCGCAAGCGCAAAGCAGCCGCCATCAGTAAGTCGCTCCGTTTTGGTTGAGGGGTGGGGGGAGAGTCGCACAAGTCAGCTTGGCTAGTGACTTGGAAGCCAAGTTCTTTTGAGGTGCATGGCTGGACTTGCTTGAGCTGTGTGTTTGTGTGTGTGTGCGCGCGCACGCATTATCAACAGTGTACAGCGTTCTTTGCAGAGTTTCAGAACATGGGTTGTTCCTATTTATATCCTGTTTTTTGATGACAAAAGCCTCACAAATACATAGCGGAGTCAGTGAAAAGACGGGTCCTTGTCCAGAGAGACTTGCAATTTAAGGGGCACAGAAGAGACATGAGCAAGCAGCCCATCTGCTGATAATGGTTATGTTCCCTTCACTAGATACAGGAGAACTTCCATTTAAAAGTGACCAGGGCTGGTGAAGGCAGGTCCTTGTTCCTGCTGTGGCCTTACAGTCTACTACAGGGGTGCTCACACTTTTTTGGCTCAAGAGCTACTTTGAAACCCAGCAAGGCCCAGAGATCTACCAGAGTTTTTTTTTTACAATGTTCGCACCATCATAACATATAACATTTATGTGTACAATGTATGTTGGTGTACCTTGAGCCCCACTGAGTATAACAGGACTTACTCCTGAGTAGACACGCCTAGGATTAGGCTGTGAGGCTGCAATCCTAGCCACACTTACCTGGGAGTAAGCCCCATTGAGTACAATGGGCTTTACTCCTGGCGTTTCCTCCCAGAGGCACCTGAAGGGGGGGGGTCGGCACTCCGCGATCTACTCATTTTGCCTCGCGATCTACCGGTAGATCGCGATCCACCTATTGAGCACCCCTGGTCTACTACTTATAAGAAAGGCGAAAGAGGGTGGGGAGGGGAGGGAGAGCTGTTGCAGGTGCATCTGCATGGTTATGTTTGGGGTGTCATGTGTGGGGGATTAAGCACCCCTCAGATTGCCCACTAGTTGCATCCTGTAGCACATACTCCCTGACTGAACACAGTGTGCATTGTGTTTCTTCTCTCCCTGAAGCAACCCGCACCTCCACCCAAGTGAACTTCCCCATCGACTTCTTTGAGCACAACCAACAGCTGACAGATGTGGAGTTTGGAGGCAACGACCTTCTGCAGGTCTACAATGCCCAGCAGATCAAGCACCGGCTGAACTCCACTGGCATGTATGTGGCCAACACCAAGGTCAGTGACTGCGTGCAGTGCCTTCACAGAAGTGTTTCCAGGCTTGGCGGGGATCCCCTGCATGGAGTGGGGTGGTGGCTGCGGAGGCATCTCCCTCCCCCGGCCGTGCTCTTTATGTTTTGACGTCGTCTCTCCCGCAGCCTGGCGGCTTCACCATTGAGGTGACCAACAACAACAGCACCATGGTGATCACCGGCATGAGGGTCCAGATTGGGACGCAGGCCATTGAGCGAGCCCCTTCCTACCTGGAGGTCTTTGGCCGCACCATGCAGCTCAACCTGACCCGGCCCCGGTGGTTTGACTTCCCCTTCACCCGAGAGGAGGCACTGCAGGCCGACAAGAAGCTGACCATCTTTGGTAAGGGTCTGCGCTTGGTGGTTCAGCCACACTGCAGTGGCTCTTCTCTGGCCTGCTGCCTTTGACAGGCCTGTTCTCCTCCTGCAGTTGGGGCATCGGTGGACCCTGCCGGTGTCACCATGCTGGACGCCATCAAGATCTACGGTAAAACCAAGGAGCAGTTTGGCTGGCCAGACGAGCCCCCGGAGGAGTTCCCGGCAGCGTCTGTGAGCAATGTCTGTCCCCCCAACCTCAATCAGGGGAACGGCACTGGGGATGCAGAATCGGCTGCCCCAGCAACCGCCAGTGGCACTGTCCTTGAGAGGTAGGTTATCTTTGCCCCCTCCCTGCCACTTTCTATAGGTACAACTGCTGCAGCAGTTTTGATCTTGTGATTTGGTTGTATAGAGCACCGTCTGCCATCTTCAGCTTCCTGAATGGCCTGATGAGTGTGAGTGAGTGAGTGAGTGTGTGTGTGTGTGTGTGTGTGTGTGTGTGTGTGTGAGAGAGAGAGAGAGAGAGAGAGAGAGAGGAGGCGGGAAGATGTCATTTGGGCCTCAGAGTGTTAGAACTATGTAAGAGGATTCCTTCTTGCTTTCTGCCCTATTAATAAAGGGGCAGAACATGCAGCCAACACCAGGGAAGTGCTACTCCGTCTCTGTCTTGCTGAAACCTCACTCTTCCTTGGGAGACCAAACTCTACTGTGCAGTTCTGAGGGAGGCAGCAGAAAAAGCACTGTAAGAGAACAGCAGTCTCTGATACACAGGACTGCTTTACAGGTTTACCTTCCCCGGTCCTCCTCCCTGCCTGTTGGGAAGGAGGAGCCAGTGGTGCAGTCAGAGCTGTGTTTCGACTGGTGGAGCTGGAGGCCTGCTATTTGAACAGGACAAGTGGAGAGGTTGTCCGTTGAAAGTCCTTCTGGGGGTAGGAATGAGTGGACTTTCTCTTCCTGGATCCTGGTGTTTTCCTTGTCAGAAGGTCTGTGGTTTGCTGATGTGTTTTAAATGTCCAAAAGCAAGAGTGCCCAGACTTGGAATCTCTTGATGGATGAGGTGCAATTCTGAGAGGTTCTTGGCCATTGGAGAACTAACAGTGGACAGCTGTATTGCACAGAATTGGTCCTTCCATCATAGAACTGTCTGCAGTAACTGAGGGTTTTTGTAGGGGGTGTGTGTCTTTTCCAGCCCTACCTGGAGATGAAGACAGGGATTGAACCCTGGACCTTCTGCATGCAAACCAGGGGCTGCACTTGCTGAACCGCAACCCCTCTGTACATACTCCCTAAAGGAGCCTTCCTCTGGCCTTACACAGAATTTGCTCTGTGGCTGTGAGAGGGCTTTGGCCACAGACCACTGTGGAGCTGTGGGGTTGCAACCACTTGTCACATAGTGCATTGCTGCAATTCACAGGGATTAACAGGGGAGCAGGCCCTTGCCTCTGCTGGGAATGATGGCTCCAAACTCCTGCTCCAGCACTGCCATTGTCTGGGCCACGTGTCTTCTGCTCTACTAAGGAATAACACCTGAGATCGTGCATCAAGGAAAGGCCACCTCTGACCACTTTTGTAAATCATGTCGATTTGCAGAATTGCTCTCACGTTGCATAGCTCTGGGTTTGCCAGCCCCTGAAGGCCTGCCTTGGCCCCAGGAGATGAGGCTCCCCAAAACTTGCCAAGATTCCAGCAGGTGTTGCTTGCCCACTTTCAGCCATATGTTTGCAACCAGAAGGACCAGAACCTTTAAAATGTTGATCAACTTGAGATTCCCAAGAAGAGGAATTCCCCCTTCAGGCTCTCTGCACTCTTGCAGGACTGAGGCTTCCAGCCAGTTCTGATTGTGACCTGGCTGCCTGCTTGGAAAGAATGCCAGCAGTGTGCCAGGCTTGGTCTGTACCTGGCCCGCGCCACTGAGCAAGAAGCATCCCTGTCAGATGCCTGCAGAGATCTTGGGTGCCTCGGCTGGCCCTTCTTGTCAGCCTATCTGGTGTTTCCCTGCTGCTCCTAGGCTTGGAGCTGTTGTTGAATTCCTTTTGCAAGGAAGAATCTGCTCATGGCATTTGGTGGAAAGAACGTGGCTCTAGAGTCGCTTTGGATCTTGTGTGTGTCCTCTCTGGGGTCTTCCCCTTTCCCAGCTCCTTTGTTTAATTTGCTGCTTCCTTTTTTATTATTACTCACTTAGGATGTGTGTGTCGGGTATTTTTTCTGTGAGCTTCATATCTTTATTTATTTTTCCCCCTTTCCTTTGCTCCCCCAAAGTCCTGAAACTGAGTCCTTAACCACGCTGGACCGGTTAGTATACTTGTCTCTTTCTCTGCACGAATGGTTGTTTGTCAGAGATAACCACACATGGCTTCTTGGCTTCTTTTTGTTTTGGTGTGTGCGTGTGTGTAACTATATATATTACCAAGATCCACCCTGTTTTACATGGGGGCTGCTTGCATGGCAGATAAATCGGCGGTAATGAAAGAGATCTGGCTGAGAACCTTGCTGCTTTTATTTCCCCTGCTCTGCTTTCCCCCTCGTTCCTCTTTGCTCCTCTTGCTGTTGGTTGGGCGGGAGTGATTTTTGGGACTTGCTTGGTGTCTATCTTTTGCTAAGCTAAACAAGCTTAACATTGAAGGACCTTGGAAACCTCTGATTGTTGTCTTGCTTCTGCCATGAAGTAGCTCAACGCCTTGGGCTGTTAACTGATTAATTGTAGCCATTATGGTTGGAGTGGTTTCCGGCTGCTGTTCTCTTGGCCTTGCCCCAAGAGATGGGTTCATCTCACACAGGATGGTCTGTTCTGGCTGACAGCAGATCTCTAGGGTCTCAGCAGATCTCAGGCAGAGCTGTGCTATTCAGGGTGTGTAGAATCAGAGTTGGAGTGGAGCTTGGAGTCATCTAGTTCAACCCCCTTCCTGGTGCTGTTCTTTGAACTGGAGTTGCAGCCTGGGACCTTCTGTATGCCAAGCAGGCACTTAACCACTGGCTGTTGGCCCCCACCAAATAAACAGAGCTATGCACTGGCTTTCTTGGCAACTTCTGCATAAGCCTGGCCTCTGTCTTCGATGGCAGCTTTCCCAGGGGATGTCTTTGGGGCCAGCCCAGGACCTCCTGTACCAGAGGCAGCATGCTGAGTGCTCCCCACCTTAACTGGTGAAGGTAGCACCCTCTACTCCTTCCACTCCCTGAATTGGAAAAGGAAGAGGGGGGCACAAAGCCTGCAGGAGAGGAGAGTGGTGGACTGAACTGTTGGGCATGCTGCAGCCTCCCCCACACATTCTCGTCTGAATCACGCTTCCTCCGCCCCCCCTTTCCAACCCAGGGAGAGGGAGAAGTTGTGGCGAGTGGGTGAGCAAAGGCAGCACCCTCAACAGTCTGCTCACCTGCAGTGACCCCATCCCCCCCAGTCAGCTCATTTATGGGGCAGCCCTGGTAGTCTTTGCCAGACTTGCCACACAACACCTGTCTTCCTTGCTCTCCCATCCTCCTTCTGGGCATTGGGAATCTTGTACATGGAGACCATTTGCTGTCGAGCAACAGGCCTTTCCCAGTCCAGTCCTTGGGCTAGGAATGAAAACACGAACTGATGCATTTTTTAAAAAAATGTTGGCCACCTCAGTCCAGTGCAGAAGTAGATGTGATGTGTTTAAAACTTGTCAAGTTGATTGTCTTTTTTGCAAAGGTTGCCTGGAGAGAGTTACTTTGCCACAGGCAGCCTTGCAAGTGATGGTGTCCAAGCCTTTGCTGTCATACCATACAAATGCTTGGCTGATGTCAGAAGGGGAGGGGGTGATGTGTGCAACTGTCAGCCCAGCGTGAATGCCGAGTGGAGGGGGTCTGTGAATAGGGGGGTCCCTTTGGGGGTTCCCAGATCCCGAGATCATTGGCCATTTTGTCTGGACACTCAGTATGCAGATTGCAGTGTGTATCTGTGACTCTTGGCGTCAGCCTGTGTGGATGGCAGTCCTCCTCAGGAGACGTTGAGGCTAGTCTGGGGCTATGCACCTGGGAGGATGAGTATCTCGCAGAGTGATCCTGGACTGCTCCACATTCCTCACAGGAGTATCATGTGGTTAAAATGGGGAGGGGGGCAGGGGCTGCCTGATTCTGCCCCATTTATTAACAGTTCAGTGGTTTCCTTTTTTTATCTGGAGTCGATCAGAATTCTTCCTTTGTGTCACACTTGATGGCTCAAATTGAGGCGGTACTTAGTTCACGAAAAGGGTCGTCTGGAGGAGAATCATCCTCACCACAGGTGACCAGTCATGTGCAGCCGGGACCCCTTGGCGAGGGGTGCATATCACCTCCACTGAGAGTGCCATTACCCACTTGCTGCTGTGTAGGTTTGCTAAAGCAATGTTTTGTACGACGGGGGTGCTTTGGGGGCAAAAGCACCTCTTTAGGAAATGACACACATGCCTCAGCACCTCCCTTCCTGGGGGACCATCTGAGAAGCGTCTTAAGGCTTGCATGTAGCCCCTTGATCTCTCCACCGTAAACACATCTCTGGGAGGGAAGGGTGGGGGAGGGCGTGGTGAATCGGCCCTTTCAAGACAATCCAAGTTATCCCTGCTGCGGGCGGAGTAAGGCATCATTTTTATCCTCTTTGGGGAGAGAAAAGGCTGCGTTCTTCCCCCTCTACCCCCACTCCTTGCCTTTCAGCTGTGGATTTACTCAAACAGCCCTAAGTTTGTCTGTAGCCTGAGCCAGGTTTAACTCTTTGGGCTTCAGCAGCACAATGCCCAAGATATGCATGGTGCCTGTGGCAGTTTTTATCCCGCTTTGATACATTTTTTAAAAATTACTTTCTTGTGGGCGGGGGGGGGGATTTGGCATCTGTTTGCTGTCACTTTCTCTTGCTGAGCCACCCAGAACTGCCAGGAAGCAGAGTCTTAAGGAGGAGGCATTTGCCTCTGCTGAAAACCGGCTTTCTCCTCTCTGCTTTTCCCTCCAGGCTAGTGGTGAGTTCTTTAGAAGCGCTGGAAAGCTGCTTTGCCATCGGACCAGTCAATGAGAAGGCAAGTAACTTTCCTTGAGGTTTGGGGGACATCAGGAGGTTGCTGGGGGTTTGGAGGCATGAGGGGTTGTGCTGCTACCACAGCAGCAAAGGGGGATATGCCACTACTGCAGCCTTGGAAGGTCCTGATCCCCAGGGAGATAGCCCTGTTGGTATTCGCTTAGTTTTCTGCTTTAAGCATCATCGATCACAGCAGAGTAGTGAAGGAGCCAGCTTTGAATGCTGGCACTTCTGCTTGCCACCAGCAGGGGAGACTTTGTTTGTGGGACTAGTACTTCTGCTCTGGTCTAGTGTGAAGCCAAACAGTTCTTGACTGACCTTGAAAATGAGGCTTCTCTGAACTTTGAGCTTGTTGTGTGGGAGTCCTGCCTGTTACCAGCCTTTGTGACTTGTTGGGGGATGGGATGGCTATTCAGGGTGCCGACAGCTCAGTTTGTGCCCCCTTTGTGACTATGGCAGGAGAAGAGCAAAGCGGCCACTCAGGAGCTGGCGACCATGCTCCTCTCCACACCAGCCCCCGCCAGTGTCCAGCAGCAGACCAAGAGCTTACTGGCAAGTCTCCACACCAGCCGCTCTGCCTACCACAACCACAAGGTAAAAAGCTGACGTGGAGTTGCATGTCTCCAAGACAGGCCCGTAGTTGACTGCAGTTTGGTTCCTGTCACATGTCCTGTCCTCACAAATCTCCTCCCTCTTATGACTCTGAATACATTGCGAGTCACGTTTCTGGGGCTGCAGTCCTGGTTCATATGTGGTGCTAGCTAGATCCCTAAGGCCTCCCCACTCCCAGCTGTGACTGAGAAGGGGTCACGTGCCCAAAAACCTGCCTCCCCTGCAGGGATGATGAGTTGTGAGCAAGTGGCCATGCAACTTGCTGCCATGGCCAGTTGCCTGTCTCAAGGAGCTCCAGCTCCGTTTCTGAAGGACCCCGGAGTCTCCTGGAGCGTAGTCTGAGAACTACTGCACTTGTGGGGTGAAAATTGGGGGGAAAGGCTTGCTTCTCTGCAATCCTTTCTGACTTTCAGGATCAGGCCTTGCTGAGCAAAGCCATCCAGTACTTGACCACCTCAAGCAAAGAGGGGAAGGACCTTGACCCGGAAGTCTTTCAGCGGCTTGTCATCACTGCCCGCTCCATCGCCATCATGAGGCCCAACAACCTGGTCCATTTCACAGAGTCGAAACTGCCACAGCTGGAAGCAGGTGGGCCAAGTTCCCCATCATCCCCCCTTCTCTGCTTCTTGTGTGCATGTTTATGTGCTCCATGGGATGGGGCTTTTGCCCTAGTGGTCACAGTGTTGGCAGGGGAGCTGCAGCACCTTTTTGTTGGTTATGCATAGCTTGACTTACAAGTCAGAGTCAAATAATGGCCAAGAACATTCTAACACAATTAAAAATCAAACGGTAGGTTCCCCAAAACACAAATGTAGCTGTATTGCCAAAGCACGTCTAAAAAGTACAGTTGTTGTTTTTTTTTTTTGCCTGATGCCAGAAGGCAGGAGGAGGAGGAGGGATGGGTCAGATTTCCTGGGGCAGTGAATTCCACAGATCAGATCCCACCACCGAGACGGCCTTGCCTTCGGCTTCCACTTGCTGCACCTCCCAGCTGTGATTGTGGAAGGACACAGAGTGGGATGTCTGATGGAGCGAAGCGCAAGGGCTGAGGGGAGAGGCACGCCTTAAATTGTTGTTTTGGATCAATCTTTCAGAAGGCCTCAGTGAAGGGCAAGATGCCCAGAAGAGCACGGAAGGAGAAGGGTGCAGTTTTATTACTCAGCTGGTCAATCACTTCTGGAAGCTGCATGCATCCAAGCCCAAAAATGCCTTCTTGGCTCCTGCTTGCTTACCAGGTAACGTGTGGTGGATCTCCACCCCCCCATCCCCATTTGCAAATATCCACTAATTCCCAGGCTTTCCTTCTGGGTTACTGTGGGAGGAGCTCAGGGAGGCTATTGGGCTGACAGGACCGTCACACAGCACCATCGACGGCTGTTCCCAGCCTCCTCTCCTCCTCTCTTGCTGGATTTGGGCCTTAGCCCACCAAATGTTTGTGGGTCTCTTTGAAGGTGGAAGTAGGCAGAACGCTCAGTGTCTTGGGCTGATGTACCTGAAGTGTTTCGACTTGTGGGTGCCTCTTCTAGCCAGCTGGGGGATTCATCACATGTGAAGTCTTCATCCTGTTTGTCCTCTGAGGCTTCAGGTTGTCTTCTCTTCCTCTCTTCTGTTTCAGGCCTGACCCATGTAGAAGCAACTGTCAATGCTTTGGTGGATATTATCCATGGCTATTGCACCTGTGAGCTGGACTGCATCAACACAGCCGCTAAAATTTACATGCAGATGTTGCTCTGCCCGGTAGGTTTGGAAGCGGTCGGCACAGGTGGCATAAGGTGTGAGCCAGGCTTATTCACAAGACCTCCTTGCTGGGGAAGGACAATAAAAGTTGGCTCTGGGTCAGTCGCTGCCCTATGATCCCAGAGAGGCAGGCTGCAGCTCCCTAGTGGGCAGAGCTCTGTCAGCAACTGCTCTTGACCTTCTCTCTCTGCCATGCAGCACAATCCTATCTTGCACTGGAACAGGCAGGTCAGGAGGCCTGCACTGTATCCAACACCAGATAGGGGCTCAACTGGAGGCAAGGGGAAACTCTTACCCCCAGGTAAGCCACTGCAGCCCCAATGGGTCTCCTCAAACTTGCGCCACCTCTGGAGGTGGCTTAAGTTCAGGAAGAGCAGAGCGACTTGAAGCCATTCCGAACTGCTTGGGTCCCAGCCCCACCTCCTGTTCCCAGCCTGCACCCGGGACTGCCCTCATAAGAACAGCCCCACTGGATCAGGCCATAGGCCCATCTAGTCCAGCTTCCTGTATCTCACAGCGGCCCACCAAATGCCCCAGGGAGCACACCAGATAACAAGAGACCTCATCCTGGTGCCCTCCCCTACATCTGGCATTCTGACTTAACCCATTCCTAAAATCAGGAGGTTGCGCATACTCATCATGGCTTGTACCCCATGATGTACCCTCTTCCCGCCTGCCACCCTGCTGTGGGGCTCCAAGCAGCTGACACAAGGCTCCATCCCCGAGTCAGCGCAGAGGCTGGATTCAGCCTCTTTGGGCTGGTGTGTGTCCCTGTGCCGGCCCAGCCGACTCTATAGAAGGAGGAAATGTGCTTTATGGCACATTTGCAACCCTCCTGGGCTGGCGCAAGGGACTTGCACTGGTCCAAGGGCAACTCTGGATTGTGCCCTTAGTGTGTATAGGATGGGAGGGCCTTGCCAGTGTCTCTTGCTTTGCAGTCGGACAGAAGAATGGAAGCTCGGGGTGTGGTGAGCCAATCATCTTCAGACACTGGTGTGACTGGCTCTGCTTTCCTTCCAGGATCCTGCTGTGAGCTTTTCCTGCAAGCAAGCTTTAATCCGCGTGCTGAGACCACGGAACAAGCGGAGGCATGTGACGCTCCCATCATCTCCTCGGAGCAACACCCCGATGGGTAAAGAGGCCCCCCCAAGTTTAGCATTTGGCTACAGCTGCGGTTTTCAAACTCGCCTTCCCTGACCCGCCTGCCGAAGGTCGTGCAGGGCTCCCTGCACCCCCGGGGGACTGCAGGGGGCTTGGGCAAGGGCAAGATCCTGGGGATTGTGCTGCTGCCTCCTCCCTGCCTCCTGGCTGCCCCCGCTTCTTAAGGGGAAAGGGACCAGGACCCTCAGGCTGGGGTGTCGCAACGCCCCAGTTTGAATACCACTGGGCTCCAGGGTTTGTGCCATGAGTGAAGTCAAGAGAAAATCTCACGTCAGCTGGCTGCTTGAAGCACCTACTCCTCTGAAATGTCTGGGAATTCTGGCATTGGCAGAGAGACCACAAGACCAGCCCAGTCTCCCTTTGAGGCTCTGGGACTTGATCCTTTGGCTACAAGGATCATAATTCCTGCCCGTTTCCTGCATTTGATCTGCCACAATATGTTCCAGTGCAGGCAATTGTGCCACCCAGGGGATTAGTAACCAAGTAGGGACGTGGACCCTTGTGAGCAGTGGGGCTCTATCTGTGCTATGTTAGTATAGCGGCTAAGAGACAGAAGTGGAAATTGGAACGTCCTCTGCCCTGAACTCGCCAAGCGGCCTTGAGCCAGCCGCTCTCTTGTCCTCAGTCTTGCTCATCGCAATACGAGGAGAATAATCCTTGCTTTACAGGGTGGGCCTTAGGATCACAACATGATAGTGCACGTGAAGCACTTTGTGCAGTCAAAGCCTGATACGCCACATGCTGATCTTGTGCCAGTTGCAGCATTCCTCAGAGATCCTTGTGGCTCCTGTGTCTGCGTTTGCACATGTGTGCGCCTGTGTAAAAAGTACTTTTGTCACCCAGGAGATAAAGACGATTATGATGACGACGATGCCGAGGACAAGCTGCAGAGCACGGGGATCCCCAATGGCGAGCACATCCGGCAGGAAAGCCAAGAGCAGAGTGAGGTGGATCACGGGGACTTTGAGATGGTGGTGAGTCCTTGTGGCCAGGTTGGCTCCTGCCCCCACTCTGAGCCTCATTCACCTCTGCGGCCCTCCTAGTAGTTTGGGTGGTTTGGAAACTTCCTGCGACCCCTCAGTGTTCCGTTTTTTTCCACATGGCCCCCTAGAAGTATGGTGTGGTCCCCCAGGATGTCATGTGACCCACAGAGAAACACTGGCTGAGCCAAACGTTCTGGTTGATGGTGCAGAGTGGGTCTGTGATGTTCTGGCAGAAAGCGCAAGCCCTGGTTTTGTCCTTCCCCCTAGTCTGAGTCAATGGTGCTGGAGACGGCTGAGAATGTGAACAACGGCAACCCCTCCCCTTTGGAGGCTCTGCTGGCCGGGGCCGAGGGGTTCCCCCCAATGCTGGACATTCCTCCAGATGCAGATGATGAAACCATGGTGGAGCTGGCAATTGCACTGAGCCTGCAGCAAGATCAGCAAGGTGCGAAGCACCCGTGGAGAGGGGGTGGCAGCTGGTAGGGCGCGACTGTCTGGGCACTCCCCTCTTCGAATCCCACCTCTGCTTTCCTCGGAGGCCACGGGCAAGTTGTGCTCGGACTCCGCAGTAATGAGACGCTACTGCTTTGCAGGGCTAATGGTGGTGGTGTTGGTTAATCTGCAGTGCTTGTGACCCTCCCCCCCCCCCCGTTTTGCAGGGAGCAGCAGCAGTGCGCTCGGCCTGCAGAGCCTGGGACTGTCTGGCCAAGCCCCCAGCTCGTCATCTCTTGACGCTGGGACTCTTTCGGACACTACTGCATCAGGTAACTGTTCACAGCTAGGCCGTTGAACTCGCGGGGAAGCGGCCCTTGTGCTGAGCCTGGTCGTCCCCAGGATGTCTTGCTGTCTTGACTGACAGCAGTGCTCCCAAGGTCCCAGGCACCCTTCTCATCTTTGCCACTTGATCCCTTCATGGGCCTGGCAGGGATGAGCCTAGCACCTTCCGCGTTCTCTCCAGCTTTCACTGTGTGGGGGCGGTGCAGTGCTGAACTTGAGACCATGGGACCTCTGCGCATATCCAATACCTTCATGTTTTCATGCTGGGAGGGTAGTGTGTCTTTCCCTCCCTCCCGCTGCGAAGGAAGGACTGTTTTTAAGGGATGTTTGTTAGTCACCAGGTGGTGCTGCTGAGCTCTCTGTGCCACAGAGCACCTAGTGATAAAAACTACGTATTGCAGCACAGTTTCTAAGCTTGTGAAATCAGTGGGGTGGGGAGAAGGAAGGTGTGTTTATTTGATATGAGAGACTGCGGTGAAGCACAGGTGCAGGAGATGGTCTTTAAGACATGCTGCACTTGGAAAATGTGGGTTCAGGAAAACCCTGCATTCTGTTGGTGACCTTCAGCTTAGTTTCTCTGCTTCGGGTTGTTCCTTGGTAGGATGGGGAAGAGTCTAGTGCTTTCTGTCCTCTTCCCCCTTCTGCTGCGATATGTAGCTTCTGTGACCAAGCTGTGTCCAACTCTACTGGCAGAGAAATTCTGCTACTTGCACAAGTGTGTGTGAGAGAGATCCGGCTGCAGTTTTTGCATAACTTACTCGTGTAGAATCATGTGGGGATGAGCTTCAGGTGTTGAGTGCAGCCTGCGAGGGTGGAGTAGTCTGAAGCTGCAGTCCTAGGCACAGTTCCCTTGGAGTAGGCCCCACTGAACATACTGGGACTTACTTCCAGGTAAGCATGCATAGGACTACATGTGTAAGAAAACTAACTCCAAAGGGAAGAAAACATTGTGGGGGTGCATTGCCTTGTACCCTTCCCTCTTTGCTTGCTCTCCTGGGGGGGAGTGTTCCTTCTGGGGCGATGCTTCCCATCTGCAGTTTTAGTGCAGATATATACATTTTTAAAAACCTTTTGGCTAGCGAATTGGGGTCCTGTTTTTAGTATATCTGTTAAACCAACTGAATGGTTTGTGCAGGTTTGGAAGTACTGTGCGGCATTTTAGAGAGCATCTAAAAGTCCTTCTCTGCTGGGCCCACGTTTGAGTTGTTTGAAGACTGTGTTTTTACTTGTAACAGCTCTCCTTACTCTCTTAGCTCCAGCTTCTGATGACGAAGGCAGCACAGCGGCGACAGATGGCTCCACCCTGCGAACCTCCCCAGCCGACCATGGTGGCAGCGTGGGTTCTGAGAGTGGTGGCAGTGCAGTGGATTCTGTGGCAGGCGAGCACAGTGGTAACAGCTGAGTTAATTACTCTAGAACCATTTCCCCCGCGGTAGAAGGAATGTCAGAGGAGCCCTGCTGAATCAGACCAAAGACCCATGCTGGCCTTCCGTACACGAGCAGGTGCTCTTCCACTGAGCTGTGGTCCCTCCCTCAGCTTGCCTTTCTGTGGGCCTAGTGGGAGCAGGTGATGCCTGATGGCCACTAGCTTAGGTGGCTTTTCAGAGGGGAACCAGCAGGGCTACCAGGGGATCCAAAATAATCCAAAGGATTCTTGCGTGAAGCTCTTCCTCCCCACTGCTGTACGCATGTGAACTTTGGTTGCAACCTGTGCAGTCCCTCCATTCCCATCACTTTGTTTTCCAGTGTCCGGCCGCAGCAGTGCATATGGTGACACGACAGCTGAGGGCCACCCTGCTGGACCAGGGAGCGTCAGTTCCAGCACAGGCGCCATCAGCACCACCACAGGGCAGCAGGAGGGCGAGGGCTCGGAAGGCGAAGGGGAAGGCGAGGCAGAGGGAGATGTTCACGCCAGCAACAGGCAAGGCTTCCTTTCTGGCTGCAAGGCCCAGGCTCTAGGGGCTGGCAGGGATCCTCAGGGCCGTGATCCTGGGCAGGCTCTTCCCAGGCCATCGTTCCCTGTGCTTCCGCCAGTTTGGCTGGAGTACGGCAGGCCTGTAGATCTCTCTCTGGCCTGTGGCTTGTCCCTGCCGCTCGGGGTGGAATGGGGATGAGAGGCACCGCTTGTCTTGCAGCGCTGCCATTTCTTGACAGTGTGAGGCTGACCCTGTCGTTCCGGCAACTTTGTTGGACCCTTCTCTGGGCATCCTGAGATCTTAAAGCCTTGGCTTATCTCTTGACCGTCGCCTCTTTCACCCCTCAGGCTGCACATGGTCCGTTTGATGCTACTGGAGAGGCTGCTGCAGACCCTGCCCCAGCTGCGCAATGTTGGCGGGGTCCGTGCCATCCCCTACATGCAGGTAAGGCAAGCAACAGTCCCCTAAGAACATAAGAAGAGCCCCGCTGGATCAGGCCATAGGCCCATCTAGACCAGCTTCCCGTATCTCACAGCGGCCCACCAAATGCCTCAGGGAGCACACAAGACAACAAGACACCTGCATCCTGGTGCCCTCCCTGCATCTGGTATTCTGACGCAGCCAGTTTCTAGAATCAGGAGGTTGCACATACACATCATGGCTTGTAACCTGTAATGGATTTTTCCTCCATAAATTGGTCCAATCCCCTCTTAAAGGCATCCAGGCCAGATGCCATCACCACATCCTGTGGCAAGGAATTCCACAGACCAATCACACGCTGAATAAAGAAATATTTTCTTCTGTCTGTCCTAACTCTCCCAGCACTCACCTTTAGTGGATGTCCCCTGGTTCTGGTGTTATGTGACAGTGTAAAGAGCATCTCTCTATCCACTCTGTCCACCCCCTGCATGATTTTTTATGTCTCAATCATATCACCACTCAGGCTCCTCTTTTCTAGGCTGAAGAGGCCCATACACTGTAGCCTTTCCTCATAAGGAATGTGCCTCAGCCTAGTAGTTACTTTAGTCGCTCTCTTTTGCACCTTTTCCATTTCCACTATGTCCTTCTTGAGATGTGGCGACCAGAACTGGACACAATACTCCGGGTGTGGCCTTACCATCGATTTGTACAGCGGCGTTATAATATTAGCCATTTTGTTCTCAATACTTTTCCTAATGAGCTCAAGCATAGAATTGGCCTTCTTCACTGCGCCGCACATTGGGTTGATACTTTCATTGAGCTGTACAACAACCCAAGATCCCTCTCCTGATCTGTCACAGACACTCAGAACCCATTAGCCTATATGTGAAGGCTAATATGAAGGCCTATATGTGAAGCCTATGGCTTGTTGCTGTCCTGCAAGCTGTTTTTTCAAGTCCTAGATCCAGTGCCTGAGTGCCTAATGGCTGGCCGTCGTGCAACATGGAGGCTCAGTCGTGAGCTGCTGAGGCTGGTTGGGGAAGACCGGCTGGCCTTAGACCCACAAGGCCCTATCCCCTTTCCGCTCACACTTGACTTCATGTCTCACAACATTCCCTGCTCTTAGGTGATCCTGATGCTTACGACAGACCTTGATGGCGATGATGAGAAGGACAAGGGTGCCCTTGACAACCTCCTGGCCCAGCTCATTGCTGAACTGTGCATGGATAAGAAGGTACTTTTTTGGGGCTTGCTCAGTGTCCCTGCCCCATATGACTCAAATTGGTGGAGTGATTCAGAGACGGGGAAGCGGCCCCTTCTTCCTTAGAAGAGTTTGAGCAGATGTTCTTGGGGATTAATGGAACTGCTTCTCAGGGCCACCAGTATTCTGCACTCAAGAAAAAACCGTAATGCTTGGCGCTGAGATTCCAGATTCTTCACTGTGGGAAGTTTCTGGCCACTGGTTTATTTCACCCTCTCAGTTCTCAAGTTTTGGACTGTGCCAGTCTGGTTGTCTCTGTGTGCCTTGGAGGGAAGACCATTCCTTTCTTTTCCCGCTTGTTCCAGGATGTGTCCAAGAAGAATGAGCGCTCCTCCCTCAATGAGGTCCACTTGGTGATCATGCGGCTGCTGAGCGTCTTTATGTCCAGGACCAAGTCGGGGTCCAAAACTTCCATTTGTGAGGTAGGAAACTGTTGGCGTTTTGTGTTGCCACCATGAGAAAAGACTTTTTCCCATCCCTCTGTGTCGCAAACTTAGGGTGGTTTGGGGTGCTCAGAGTTCTTGGTTCTCGAACCCTAAAGCCCTCAAGGCCCCCCTGTCCAGTAGTACTGCCACCACCCTGTACGTGCCAGAGTCCAGGGACACTGAGACCTTCTAGCCTTAATTGTATCCCTTGCAGGCACTGAGCGCTTTCTCCAATTAAAGCTTCAGTCCTCAAGTTACTAGACCTCAATGAGCACTTGGTAGCTTGCTGAATGGCTAAGGCAGGATTCTGAACCTTTGTCCCCAACAGACATTGAAACAACTTAGTAAAAGAGATTTTAGTTTATTACGTACATAAGGTTACATAAGGCAGCAAATGCTAGAGGCATAAACATCTAGGAAACATATGAGCAATAAAATAATAAAACTAGTTGGCTATCTCTCTTAATCCCTATCTTTCACCTGGGTCAGCTTCTCTTGTAGATCTCTTAGCTCCAGGCTACCTGTGAGGCCAGATGCCCATGTTGGACAATGGAGCTCACAGCATGTAGGATGTTGCACCCAAAAACTCTGTCCAAGAAGGAACCCGGACACCCCTTGCGCCCTCATTATTATACTTCTTATGCTAATAGTACTGAGGTGGCTTCATACTATTTAGACTGTCCAATCAGAAACTTTTGAGGACAGAACCTTCTCGAAGTGGGCCTGGTTGCTAGCCCTCTTAGTTCTTACCCCTCCCAACTGGAGATCCACAGCTGCATTTCATCAGCTTGATAAAGCACCTTTCTGTCTGCAAAGATGCTACATTCCAATGGGTTGTAATTCTTGTTGTTTGTCTTTTCTGGCCAGCAAAGGAGAGACAACCATCTTTTTGTCCGTTTATTCACAGTCTTGCAGCTAGGAACTGCTAGCAGCTTCTCCGTTACTGACCTAGTTTGGTTCAGGCTCCATATGCTAACCAAGGCCTAACAAGTACATATTCACGACACTCTGTCACCTTCCAGGTTCACATTTGAGATCCAGGCTCTGTGGGGCAGGGACATTCTTGCTGTTACCCTTGGAAGCATCATGCACAGTTTTTCACAGTGCCGTACATCTTTCAGTAACAGTAAGGCCACCTTCAGGAGGTAGCCTCACTTTCTCTCTTGCCCTGCAACCCGCCCTCCCCTGCTTGGCAAAGAAGCGGGTGATAAAGGGGGTGGGGATTTGCAAATGTGATTATTGGGAAGCCAAGTCGTTGCAGCATTAATGGTTCAGAGGCACTAAGAGGATTCTGTTGATATTTTGTTGCTAAAGGTGCAGTAATAAGGGTTTTTTAAAAAAGTGAGGAAACCAGAAAGAGAGAGATTTTTTGTGTGTGTGTGTGTTGTATGCAGAAGGAAGGGGATTAATAACAAAAGCATAGAGGTTAAAAATGGAGACCGAAGTGCGTCGAATTTTAATGAGCTTATAAGCTGTGGGGTTTGTTTGGATTTGCTGGGCTGCTCTAATAGCGTTATTTACAGTCCCTTTCTTCAGCAGCCTTTTGTTGTAACATCCAAGCTCCCCAAAAGAGGGGAGGCAGGTCCCAGATTTGGCCCTCAAAGGCAGAGGCCAGGGAGACATTGAGCCGGGGCCCCCTCTCCCTGTGAGAGCCCTGGCCTCTTTTGCGCACCTGGCCAAACTCCAGAGACATGGGAGTTGTAACTTTTTTTCAAAAAAAAGTGCTTGTGCACAGAACCTCTCAATTCTGCTCCTAATCCCCGGCTCAGTGCCCTCTGGCACGTGTGTGGAGGGGAGATTAGACTCAAGAGCAGATTGCTGTTTTTCCCCTTCCTGCCTCTTTTTACTAAGTGCTCGTTCCAAAGAACAGTTCTTGGGGAAGATGACTCCTTCAGTCATTGCCCTCTCTTGTAAAGGACAGACAAGTGAAGGTGCAATTCCTCCCCCCCCCCCACCCCGGATTTGAAAAGTGGCTCCTCAACTCCTTTTTAGCAAGCCCGGAAGGAGGGGAGGCTGTTAGAAGTTGAGCCTGGGACCTTTTGAACAGTAAAGCACAGCAAGCTCTGCGCCTCCGTGACCTCTCACTCTCTTGAGTCCAAAGGAGCCCAGGATCAAGTCGCACCCAGGCTGCCATCATTTCTGGTGGCCTGCAGTCTCTCCCACCCCATCCCTCCTTTGTGTCCACTTGTCTGTCACGGGATGCTCTTGGGAGATTGGAAGGGGGCCCACGCTCAGAGGTTGGGCACCCACTTTGTGTGCAGAAAGGCCAGGCTCCATCCCTGTCAGCATCTTCAGGTGGGGTGGGAGAAGAGGCTTCCCCTCTGAAAGCCTCCCCCAGTCACTGTACTGGGTGGGATAGGTGGGCAGTCTTTTGTGTCACCGCTGCTTGCCTCCTGCATCATGTGGGGAATTTTTAAAACCAGAACTTGGGGCAGGGGAAGCAGATTGTGGGTCTGGGATATGAACTCCCCACCACTGGTCCAGCTGATCGACAGAGCACACCAGGGAAACCACCTGTCTTCTGCTTCTCTCTGCAGTCTTCCTCCCTCATCTCCAGCGCTACTGCTGCAGCTTTGTTGAGCTCTGGGGCCGTGGACTACTGCCTGCACGTTCTGAAGTCCCTGCTCGACTACTGGAAGAGCCAGCAGAATGACGAGGAGCCTGTTGCCACCAGCCAGCTGCTGAAGCCCCACACCACCTCTTCCCCACCCGACATGAGCCCCTTCTTCCTGCGCCAGTATGTCAAGGTGAGCTGGAACAGTGGCAGAGATGCCTGTGGAGAAGAGGGACACTTTTCAAGGGGCAGTGGAGGAAGTGGCTGTTGGATGCAGCTGCAAGGACCCCTCCTGGCTTCTCACAGGTCTGTGAGAGTGGATTTTCAGGCTTACATTGTGGGCCTTCAGCCACCCCGGGGCTTCCTTTGTTCAAGACCTCTGGTGGCACAGCGTTTATGTTCTTCTCAGTTCTGGTGGGGCACAATAGAATAAGCCGAATTAAGCACAAGGGTGCCCCTTGCCAGAAGAATGGCATGTGCAGACATTCTCCAGGCCCGTGGCAAGAGTTGCAGTTTTAATCTCTGCGTTTATTGTGTTCTTCTAAGGATCCTGCTGTTTTTCTATTACTCTTGTCAGTTAAAGCAATGTGGCTTTTTTTCTCCGGAGCAGGAAAAAGAGTCTCTCTCTTAAGGATCAAAAGGGATGTTGTGCAGATGTTTTGCTGCTACTTTGCATCATGGACCCATTTGTTTCCCAGTCATACTACATCAGAGAGGCTTGTGGGTCTGCATGTAGGCCCCACAACTTCAGGAGGAGGTGGGGGCAACAGGAGTGAAGTGCAGAACTGGGAATAACACAGGTGGTTCTTCGACCTCACAAGTGAGGTCCTGGCCAAAGTAGTCGAGAAGACTGGGAGAGAGAGAATTGTGTAGGGTGTGGTGGTGGAGAGAGCCCCTCCTCTTTGTGCAGGCAGCCAGATGCTGTCCCTGGCAGCCTCTCCGGTAGAACTGGGAAAGCCCTTTGCCTTTGGAGAGCTGCTGCCAGTCAGTGCACACACTTCTGAGCTGGATGGACCAGGGGTCAGATTTGGTGGGTAGCCTCATGCCCTATCCTGTCTTCCTGAGTTTTGAGGTCTTCCATTCAGGTTTTTGTCAAACTCGAGGGTGGGGATACAGCTGTTGGCAAAGGCTGTATGGAAAGGTGGCGTTGGGCCCCATTCCTGGCATCTCTAGTTGAGACTGGTCATAAACCCAGGAGAGACTGCACTCTGAGGCTGAGGAGGCAGAACAGAGTTCAACAGCTTTATAGGACCAAGTGATCCCCTGTGGGCCCTTGTAAGTCACCTGACCCCTGCTCCTTTGGAAGCTGCAACGCCATTGTCTGCCCACTAGAGGGCAGACCAGCAGTTCCTTCCCCCAGCAGAGCTGTCCTCGTGATGCAGGGTGTAGGTCTCCTGCCCAGTTAAGAGTTCCTTGGCCCTTGTGGTCTGGTGGGATCCCCTGGGGTGGTTGTTCTTGTAGCAGACCTTGGAGAGCAGCTGTGAATCAAGGGAGAACTGGAACAGATAGCCCCGTGGTCCAACAATATAAGGTAGCCTGGCATTCACACTACCCTTTATTTGGCAGGTCCCAGGTCTCCCCCCAGGATTTTGGCTAGCAGGACCGGGAGTGCCCCACCTGTTGTGGGGGGAGGCGAGGGACACAGATTTGAAATATAGTAGATAAATAGGGCCCCAAGCTGCTGCCAATGGAGACGAGACTGGGCAAGGAGGGCAGTGGCCTGACTTGGTTTAAGTCAGAGACCTTCCCCCCCCCCCACAGGGTCACGCTGCTGACGTGTTTGAGGCCTACACCCAGCTCTTGACAGAGATGGTGCTACGTTTGCCATACCAGATCAAGAAGATCGCCGACACCAATTCCCGCATCCCGCCACCCATCTTCGACCATTCCTGGTTTTACTTCCTGTCGGAGGTAGGGTAGCATGATGTTCTTGGCAAAGTGGGCAGAATTTGCAGGGGTGGGAGGGGAGGGAGACCTGAGCCCTGCAGTTCCAGGTACTTCTCCCTACTTGCTTCTCTCTGTCCAGTAGAGGGACAAGCTCTTTCACAGACTCAGCCAAGAGCTGGGCTAGGAGATGCCTCCCACTTTTGTCCTGCGTTTTGCAGTCAGTGATTGCAAGGTTGTGAAAAAGTGGCTTGTATTAAAGTGCTTTCTTTTTCTCCCTACCCTTGCCTAGTACCTGATGATCCAGCAGACGCCCTTCGTCCGCCGTCAGGTCCGCAAACTCTTGCTCTTCATCTGTGGCTCGAAGGAGAAGTACCGCCAGCTCCGGGACCTGCACACTCTGGACTCCCATGTCCGGGGGATCAAAAAGCTCCTGGAGGAGCAAGGGATCTTCCTGCGGGCCAGCGTGGTGACGGCCAGCTCCGGCTCTGCCCTGCAGTATGATACACTCATCAATTTGGTAAGAAGAACCAGTGGCCACACTGAACCTTTGGCTGTGGCTGCCGGAGCACCCCCAGGCTGCATGGCAGCTGACACAAGCACAGGAGGGCTGGCTCTGGCCCCAAGGAGCTTAGTTTGGAATTGGGGCACTAGGGTGGCCACAGAGGGAGGTATATGCCAGGAAATAGCATTTATTGACTGCAGGAAGAGGATTTGGTTAAGCGGAGCCTGGGGCAGAAGAGTTGGGCTGAAGTTTTGAGAAAGGGAAGGAAGGGAGGGTGAGACGGCACCCAAGAGGCAACGTGGGAGGGAGGCAAGCAGGACAGCAAGGGAGGAAGGGTGGGCCACTGCAGGCAGCAGGAGGGCTCTGGGGGCACTCCGGGGAGCAGAGGCCGAGTTCTGACCTTTGTGTTACATCAGGGCACGGAGGGTGAAGGGTTGGGGGCAGCTTACAGGGCATAGGGAGAGCGTCTCCATCCCTGCAATGTTGCAAGTGGGCATATAAGTGTATGTGTTGCGTGTGTGTGTGTGTGTGGCCAGTGGCCGAGGGATAGGCCCACCTGATGTTTTCCAACAAGGAGAAGTCAGCTGGCTCCTTCCTGCCCCTGCTTGACCCTTCCATGCTTTCCAGATGGAGCACTTAAAGGCCTGTGCGGAAATTGCCACTCAGCGAACAGTGAACTGGCAGAAGTTCTGCATCAAAGACGACTGTAAGTTCCTGGTTTGGAGGGGGTATCATAGCAGAAGTGGGGGGGGATGTTGAAATTGTGCTGAGACTCCTCCCCCTACTCCTCCTCACAGTGTGATTTGGTGGAGAGGCTGTTGCACCACTCATGACCTCTTTTGTCTGGTGAAATGGAAGGGCGGTAGAAGAGCTGTTCCTCCCCTTTCCCAAGATTGCCTTTTTGACACTGAGGTCTAGAAACTTGGTCTCTGATGAAAACAGCTGGTGATGCCCTCTGAATGGGTGTTCTCCTTTTGCCTCTCCTGCTGCCAGTGAGGGCTAATGAGGACAGTCAAGACACACTGTTCAGGGGCCTCTGCTTCTCTCTCTCTTCCCTAGCTGTCCTCTGTTTCCTGTTGCAAGTCAGCTTCCTGGTCGACGAGGGCGTGTCCCCTGTCCTCCTACAGCTGCTCTCCTGTGGCCTGTGTGGCAGCAAAGTCCTCTCAGCCGCTGCTTCCGCTGGGTTGTCTAGCACATCGGCCTCGGCCTCTTCCAGCTCCGGGGGCGGGCAGCCTGCCGGGCAGAGCAAATCCTCCACCAAGAAGAGCAAGAAGGAAGAGAAGGAGAAAGACCGGGAAGGTGAGCTGCTGGCCTCCTGCAGGGGGCTGGTCTCTGTACTGCAGCACCTCTAAAACCGCCCTGGTGGAACCAGCCCAACAGCCCTCCTGCCCAGCACCAACCAGAGTAATGGCCAATCAGAGCTGCTGGCTCATAGGGCGTGACGGCAACAGCTAGCCTCTGTCTGCAGCATGATCTGACTGGAGGCTCCTGGGCCCTGACCCCCTGTAGCTTCTGTTCCTGCACTGAAACTGGGAATGCTGCAAGAAAGGGCCCTCTTTTCCTGTGTTCAGGAACACGGTGGGTGGGTCAGGATCACACATGCTGTCCCTGCTCCAAGCTTTGTGAGTTCACCTGTAAGCCTGTGCAGAGCCTACAAGCAGACAGGTGTGCTTGCAGTGGGAGGATGAGGCTGATCTTGCAGGGCTCTGAAGTGCATGCGTAGCGCCTTCAGTCCAAAGACAGGCTCCGGCTGTCTTCCAGGGGAGGGCTCCAGCAGCCAGGAGGACCAGCTATGCACGGCTCTGGTGAATCAACTGAACAAGTTTGCCGACAAGGAGACCCTGGTCCAGTTCTTGCGCTGCTTCCTGCTGGAGTCCAACTCGTCCTCCGTTCGGTGGCAGGCGCACTGCCTGACCCTCCATATCTACAGGTGAGTGTCGAGAAAGTACTGCACTGAGGGAACAGGACAGGGAAGCACTCAAGGCAGCCCAGATGGCTCGAGTTCTTGGCTCGGTTCCAGTTTATTCAGCATCCTCTCTGAGCCAGTTCTGGGGCCCAGGTGTGGCTTGAGGCCCCCCCCTCGCATCTGGGGGTCAGCGCAGCAGGCGTGAGGAGAGAGCACATAGGATGGGTGGTGGCAGCAAACCTGGACTAGGAGCAGACCCCAGTGCTGATCTGCACCTGTTTGTCACCCGTCCTGCAGGAACTCGAGCAAGTCTCAGCAGGAGTTGCTGCTGGATCTCATGTGGTCCATCTGGCCAGAGCTCCCGGCATACGGGCGGAAGGCTGCCCAGTTTGTGGATCTGCTGGGCTACTTCTCCTTGAAAACGCAGCAGACTGAGAAAAAGGTAGGGAAGCCTTTGGTCCGTGTGTGTCCTCCCATCCGCTTGCAGAAGCTTTCTGGGTTTTTTCTCTTAAGACATTCTGCTGCCTAGAGGTCAGGGGTGTTGTCCTGTTGGTTGTCCAGGCAGATGCTTGCAGTGGACTGTTGCTAGGAGAGAAACTGGTCATGAGGCCTGAGTGCCTTTCCAGGTGCAACTACAGCCTTGCTGAGAGAGGCTGCAGGTACAGAAACATTCTGCTCTGAGACACTCTGAGCCACAGCTGCTGCTGTTGAAACATTTTGCTCATAAAGAAAGTGAGCTCAGGGTGGTGCATAGAATCCACTCCCTGTTCCTTCTGTTCTGATCACAAGCCTGTGAGAGAGGATAGGCTGGAGGGGTGTGATGGGCTTGGCTCTGAGCCTGGTCTTTCCCATTCCTGGTCAGGGCTTCAGCCAGGAATGATGCTGACCTGCCTGGCAAGTGTGTTGACCACTCCTTTTCTCTTCCTGTTTCAGTTAAAGGAGTATTCCCAGAAGGCTGTTGAGATCCTGCGAATGCAAAACCACATCCTAACCAACCATCCCAACTCCAATATCTACAAGTGAGCATCTTCGTGGTCTGTTCTGCCAGCAAGCAATGCATGTGTGCCACCTTGGCTACCACAGAGGAGGCTGCGATGGCCAGACAAGAGCCACCTGTGTTCAAAGGCAGCCTGCCTTCCAAGCCCAGTGGGAGAGGGCTGTGGGCTTCCCAAGGGCATCCAGTCGGCTGCTCTGGAAAGCAGAATGCTGCTCTGGGTGGCTCTTAGAGGGCTCAGGATATTATCGTCATCTCTGTTGCCTGATTTTCCAAGTGTCCCTTTCCCCCCTTCCAGCACCCTCTCTGGTCTGGTTGAATTTGACGGATACTACTTGGAAAGTGACCCCTGCCTAGTTTGCAACAACCCCGAAGTGCCGTTCTGTGTAAGTGGCCACTGCTCAGTATCACTTAGTGCTTTTTAAAAAAAAATGGGTCTCTTGGCCCATTGGTTCCACACGGGTTGGGCGCTAAGAGCCGTTCTCTACCTGACTTCTTCTCTGCAGTACATCAAGCTCTCCTCTATCAAAGTGGACACCCGCTACACCACCACCCAGCAGGTGGTGAAGCTTATTGGCAGCCACACCATCAGCAAAGTGACAGTGAAGATCGGGGACCTGAAGCGCACCAAGATGGTCCGCACCATCAACCTCTACTACAACAACAGGACGGTGCAGGCAATTGTGGAGCTGAAGAACAAGTATGGGGCCCTCACCAGGGGGTGGTGTTTTTGGAGAACCTGGGGGTTTGCCCACAGAGCTGTAGGCCCACCCTTGACGTTCCCTGAACTCTTCTGATCACAGCTAAGATCCTCTTATGCAACCACACTGGCTGACTCACAAGCGTCCCAAGTTCTGGGGAGGGGCTCAGCTTGGTAGAGCACTGCTTTCCATGCGCTGTCCCAATGTCTCCAACTAGAACAGGATCTGGGGTAGCTAGGCCAAGGCCAGCAGACTGCCCAAGACCCTGTAGGCTGCAGCCAGTCAGAACAGGTGGCAGTGGGCTGCAGGACATGCTTTTCATGCAGAAGTTCTGAGATTCAATCCAGTTCTAAAGGTCGGAGATAGCAGAGTTTGGAGAGAGGCGTGGCCTCGAGGAGAGTGTGGAGTGCTGAGACTCAGTGAGTTGCAGAGGGGTTGGGTGCATGGAGGTCTGATCTAAGAAGTAAGGATGAGGAACAGAGGACATTTTGAGGGTCAGGCTTGTTTCTCCCTGCTCTCCCTCTCCCCTGTTTCCTTCAGCACTAAACAGCCTTCCCTATGAGACAAAAGAGGTTAAAATCCCAAGGGGGAGGGAAATTAATAAGTAGAATTAAAGATATATGATTTTGTTTCTGTGAGGCATCAGCAGCTCTTTAATCCAAAGCATCCTTGCAATGGAGAGGATAATGGCTTAAAGTGTGTTTCTGGTTCCCTATCACATTGACACAGAAGTGGAGGAAATGAATCCGAGAGCCCCTCTCCAGGCATCTTGTTTAAAGGGGATTTTTTATGGCTACAGCAGCACTTGGCTGGAGCAAGGGGTGATGGACTGTGAGGTGCTCTTGTCTTGCTTTGCTGCTTCTCAATTACTTCCCTCTTGTCTCTGATCCTGCCTGCCCAGGCCGGCCCGGTGGCATCGAGCCAAGAAGGCGCAGCTCACCCCAGGCCAGACGGAGGTGAAGATCGACCTGCCGTTGCCCATTGTGGCCTCCAACCTGATGATTGAGTTTGCTGACTTCTACGAGAACTACCAGGCCTCAACAGAGACCTTGCAGTGCCCACGGTGCAGTGCCTCCGTCCCTGCCAACCCCGGGGTGTGTGGGAACTGCGGAGAGAATGTCTACCAGTGTCACAAGTGCAGGTGGGCTGGCTGCTCAGAGCAGGGGTTGGGTGGGGGCAGGAGCGTGACCTTGGGAGGAAGGCCTTCCAGCGCACATGGCTGACCATAGCAGACCCTGCAGCAATCACCAAAGTTGTGGTTCATTTTAAAGATTCACATTTCACTTTCTCCACAAGATGTGAAGTGCTAAGTGAGACAATCACAGCAATTTTTTTTTAAAAAAAAAGCAGAATAGAAAATATGTAACAAAACTGAGAGTATGCTGTTGATGGGGAATACAAAAAGTGGAAATATTGTTCAACCCCGAGGGGAGTCGCAGGACCTCAGCAGGCTGCTTTTCTCCTGGCTCTGCTTCCCAGGTCCATCAACTATGACGAGAAAGACCCCTTCCTGTGCAACGCCTGTGGCTTCTGCAAGTACGCCCGCTTTGACTTCATGCTGTATGCCAAGCCCTGCTGCGCAGTGGACCCGATTGAGAATGAGGAGGACAGGAAGAAGGTGGGCTGGGAAGATGAACACTCCAAAAACAGCAGCGATGAAGTGGCAGCAAAGGGTTTTCTGCTGCTTGCATCATCTGGGCCTTTCAGGGATGGGATGAAAGTCAGTTCTGAAATAATGTTTAGATTCTGTGTTTTGTTTCCGCTCTGAAGGCCGTCACCAACATCAACACCCTTCTGGACAAGGCCGACCGAGTGTATCATCAGCTGATGGGTCACAGGCCCCAGCTGGAGAACCTGCTCTGCAAAGTGAACGAGGCTGCGCCCGAAAAGCCACAGGTGAGGAGAGGCAGGTGGCTCACCTGCGGGGCGCTAGAGAACCAGGAGACAGGAACTGGCTGATGCTGGATTTGAGGGCCAGAGAATGAGGACCTTGGGCATTGCTTGTGCATGTCTAAAGTGCTTGTGGCCTTAGAGGCTTGAAGCTTGCCAGGTGACTGAGCTAGGTCTTTTCAGCATTCTGCGTTTTGCACCCAACATGAACTCCTGCCCTGGTGGAGAATTTCACAACATTTGCAGCCCGTGTTCTGATGATGGAGCATCATGTAGCCGGGTGCCCTGCTCAGTTCTTATGCTGAAGGCACAAGGAACCCTCCTCTGGCAGTCCATGCAGCTCCAAGCTTCAGCTGTGTGAGGCTTTTTCCCTTTTTGTATCTTCAGGATGACTCTGGTGGCAGTGGAGGGATGAGCTCCACCTCAGCCAGCGTGAACAGATACATCCTGCAGCTTGCTCAGGAGTACTGTGGAGACTGCAAGAACTCTTTTGACGAGCTTTCCAAGATTATCCAGGTAAAGGTCTCCATGCTGCCAAAGCACATGTGTCAAAGCACATGTGTCAAAGTACATGTGTCAAAGCACATGTACGTGTGCTTGTCTCAACATTTGGTGGTGATGTTGCTGAACGTAATGGGGGGGAAGGTTGCAGCAAGGGACTGCCTTCCACACAAGTGCACTTCGTGTTACCTTGGCTTGGACAGGCTGAGTTATGTGGGAGGAGAGCGGCAGCCTGCCTAAAGTCTTCCCTCCTTTGCCTCTCTGCAGAAAGTCTTTGCTTCCCGGAAGGAGCTCCTAGAGTATGATCTGCAGCAAAGAGAAGCAGCCAGCAAGTCCTCGCGCTCTGCAGTGCAGCCAACCTTCACTGCCAGCCAGTACCGGGCTCTCTCGGTCCTAGGCTGTGGCCACACATCCTCCACCAAGTGCTATGGCTGCGCCTCGGCTGTCACAGAGCACTGCATCACCCTGCTGCGGGCCCTGGCCACCAATGCCGCCATCCGTCACATCCTTGTCTCCCAGGGCCTCATCCGCGAGCTCTTTGATTACAACCTGCGTCGTGGGGCCGCATCCATGCGGGAGGAAGTCCGGCAGCTCATGTGTCTTCTCACCAGGTTGGAGGAGCTTGGCCATTTTCCTCCTTGACAGGGTTGAGTTACACTTCCAGGGGGGGAACTGGCTCGGCCACAAGGGTGCGTCTGTCATAAGGCAGCTGCCTGAATTCCCAGTCAGGTCTCTGTGTAAACTGAGTGCCTTTGGAACACACCCAGTACTCCAGGCACCAGGCAGGGTGTGAAGGCAAGTGCTGTCCCCCAGCAGCTGAAATGCAGGGGTATACTACCATGGAACCTGGGGCTGTCATGGCTGTGAGGTGCTTTGTCGGTCCTTGGTATTCTTGCTGCTGCTGCCAGCACCCAACCAAAGGGAGAGACTTTCAGACTGTCTGTGCAGAGAAAAGAAGGGAGCTGTGCTGACTCTGAAGTAGCAGCTCATCAGACCATGAGCCGGACAGAAGGAGGCAGTGCGCAGGGTCTGTGTGCTGAGAAATGGCAGTGTGAGGAGTTTCCTAATCAGGCCCTTTTCTGTGTTTGGAAACAGAGACAACCCGGACGCCACCCAGCAGATGAACGACCTGATCATTGGCAAGGTGTCTGCTGCTCTCAAGGGCCACTGGGCAAACCCCGACCTGGTGAGGAGAGCCAGTGTTTGTGTCTCCCTCTCTCTGCTGTCCCTCCCAGCTGTGTCTTGCACAAAGAGGCAGCGGCTTCGACCCTAGTGTAGTTGAGACGCCTGGCGCTCCATGCCTGGGGGTGTGCAGGTTTGGAAAGAGCTAGTGGGTTCCCTGGCTTCCCTTTGGAGGTGCCTGAGGAAGGGGGTCGGCGAAGCGTGAGTCTCCGTAGTGAGCTCTGGTCCTTGCCTGACTCTCCAATCTCTGCCCTAGACTGGCTTCTGTTTCGAGCAGCGTCCCTGCAGCCTTGGCTGCAAAGCTGTATTTCAAACTCTGCTTGTTCAAATTCTCCCTCTCTCCATTCTGGAAATATCTCAGTTTTCGTAGGCTGTGGCTCTTGCGTTGCGCAGTGGCAGCCTCTTTCTTCCAATCCTGCCCCAGGGTTTTGCATAACATCCAGCCTAATGGAGATTTTTTGGAGGACAGTAAGCTCCCACATGGTGTTGGCTAGCAATATTTCAGGCTTGCCCATTCCTCTGGTCTCCTTATCAAATAGCACTCTCTCTCCCCCCCCCATCCCGGTTGCAGGCCAGTAGCCTCCAGTATGAGATGCTGCTGCTGACGGACTCCATCTCAAAAGAGGACAGCTGCTGGGAGTTGCGACTGCGCTGTGGTGAGTCCCTGCCTCAGCAGTGAGACCTGAGGCTGCGTGCGGGTGGCAGTGGGTTCTCAGACACATGGGTAGCGGCTCCCCTCCAGTTTGGAAGGATGGCTGGCTGAATGCCTAAGGATGTTGGCTTCTTCTTTGGTGGGCATCCCCTCACTGGCTGCCTCAGAGAGGAGGGAGCCTGGCCAGCTGGAGCTCTGGCTTGTTGCAGATTCAGGTCCAGCAGTAGAACTGCCCAGCTCAGTTTTTCTTCTTTTTCCCCCCCCCCCATATGTTTTATTTATTTATAATAAGAAAAGGAAAAAAAGAAACACAATAAAATGAAAAGAAAAACAAACAACGTTAAAGATACATTAAAAAATACCTCTAATAGTGTTGGATGGGCGAAGTCGAATGTTCTAAGTACTTACAGTTTTATATCTTAATAATCTAAATTTCAATCCTTATATTTGTTACATTTCCAACAGTCCCTCTTATCTTGTTATTATGAGTATTCCATTTCAGATTATTTCAGATTAACATTCTCTATTCCTTTCAATTCAGTTCTCTTCAACTTATATTGTTCAGTAAATTTCTTTATAATAACCATTTATCTCTCTGTACTGTACCCAGAACAAAATATGCTTCTTGTGGTTAAGTCGATAGTGGAGTTTTGCTGCAAAACCTATTTTTCAGTTCCATATCCTCCTCAATGTACGTCTAACATAATGGTTCTTAAATTCAACATGTGTTTTATTATACCACAAGTATCCATGCCTACCAAATCTTAAATTATGTCCTAAGTTTAGCAGTTTTCTATTTTAGAATAACAGCCATCCTTTCAACCACAGAAAACAATATGATGCATAATATATTTTCAAATCTGGCATCTGTCCTCCTCCTCTTTCTTTTGCATACTGCAAAATTTTAAACTTTACTCTTGGGTTTTTCCCTTGCCATATAAATTTTGCCATATCTTTCTGCCATTCTTTAAATGGTTTATCAGAAACTAAAGGTGGTATAGTTTTGCAGCTCAGTTGAACTGAAGACAGTTCAGCTCCACTGCCTCACTCACACATTCATCCCAGGAATGGATAATCTCTCTGCAGTTATGGATAAGCTGAGACAGAGAGAGAGGCCCCCCCGAAAGCATTTCTTCTAAGTGCTGAAAGCGCTCCTTCTCCCCCGATCACTTGTCAATTCCCTCCTTTTCCCAGCTTCTAGTGCTACTACTGGATCATTCCCCTTGCTGTGTAGGAGAATTTTCACCCTTAAAGCTTTGTCACGGCCTGGTGGGGGAGGGAGGCTTTTCCACTGCTTGTGACACACTGTGGAGTCCTGACTTATTTCTTCCTTGTTCTTTTTGCTCCAGCTCTTAGTCTCTTCTTGATGGCAGTGAATGTCAAGACCCCTGTGGTGGTGGAGAACATCACACTGATGTGCCTTCGCATCCTGCAGAAGCTGATCAGGCCCCCTGCACCCACCAGCAAGAAGAACAAGGTACCTGGTGGCTCCTCATCCCAGCAAAATTCTTATGACTCCTGGCCCATTTGAGAATTGGCTGGGTTGTGCTCAGGAGCAGGGAGGAATTGTTCCAGATTTTGCCTGCATCTGGTGATGGGTTTGGCAGCCTTTGGGGAGAGGGCTAAAGGGCTATTGAGGAAACAGGCCATGTGAACTTTGGATCAGCAGGTGAGCTCAGGTCCAGGTAAACACACAGGAAAGCGCTGGGTTTGTAGAATATCTATTTGCTGGTTTTCCAGGGCACAGTGTCCACAGACCAGAATAAATGGGGGGGGCGGGGTTTTCTGTCCCAAAGGGACTTGCAGTCCAAAACCTAGACACGGAAGAGACAGCTGTCACCGGATGGGATGCCTGGGGTCAGTCACTCTCCCTTCTCCTAAAAAGATGAGGAAAACCACTGAACTTAGGCACAGCACCTTTTGATCAGGATTGTTAGCAGGGACATTTTTGTCCTCACAAGTTCAATAATGGCATCTTACTTTAAGCCGGTTTCCTAGTGAAACACTCCATGTCCACCCGTTGTGAATTCCCCTTGCTGGAGTGGGGGGGGGAGTTGTGTGGAATGTACTTTGGCAGAGCAAAATTTCTTAACGTTTGTGTTGATGCCAGCCTAGCTTGGCACTAGGGTTGCACTGGTATAGAGGTGTATGCTGGGGATCTGAGTGGCTGGAGTGTGACTGAGATTTGTGGTGGGTGACCTGTATCAGCTCCCAGAGACTCTCACCCTTTCCCTTTGCTTTCCAGGACATCCCTGTCGACTCCCTGACTACAGTCAAACCGTACAGCAACGAAATCCACGCTCAGGCTCAACTGTGGCTAAAGAGGGACCCCAAAGCTTCATATGAGGCTTGGAAGAAGTGCCTGCCAGCCAGAGGTACTGGAAGCCTCATTTCCACCTCATTGGGGCAGGGAGCACTCAGTTCTCCTTCCCTCTAGAGCAGGGGTCTCCAGACCCTGGCCCGGAGGCCAGATGCAGCCTGCGGAGAGTCCCTGTCCGGCCTGTGGCCAGCCTCTGATCTCCTGAGAGCCTCTGGCCCAGTTGACCAAACACAACCAGAGTTGTGCTTTTGGGGTGGCGGAAGGGGGTCCATCTACGTGTGTGCTTTATTTCTGGGCTGTGTTCGTGCTTGGAGAAGTCCTGGATATGTGAGCCCTTTCATTTATTCCTTCATCTAAGTTCCATCTCTAATGCATTTTTTTAAATTTTATATATTTTTTTCTGGGCCTCGCCACTGTGCCAGGTATTTGATGCGGCCTTTTGGCTGAAAAGTTTAGAGACTCCTGCTCTAGAGCTTGGGGGTATTGCCTTGTTCCTTCTAGGTCTGTGCCATGCCTGGAAACTCTGAATGGTGGTTCTCCTCTCAGACCACCTGCCTAGAACCTTAATTTGGTCCTCAAGGCCTTGAGGGTGGCTGAGCCCATGGCCACCTGCTCCTCTGTGAACTGACCTGTAGGATGGCCTTTCTGGCTGGCAGCCCCTCAGCTTGTCAGGACCTGGCCCCTTGGCAGTGGGCCTTGTCTTTTTCCTGAGGAAGAGGGCGTGCTTGGAACTGCCCCAGTGTTGACCCTAAGGCTGGTTCTAGCTGTCAGTGCTCAGAAGCAGTGGCATCTCCCTTGTTTTGCCCCAGTTCCTTTGTACCATGGGGACTCGTATGCCTTGGGCATGTGTACTTATCCTTGTTGCAGTTTGGCCAGAGCAACAGAGTGCAGGAAATTGAATCTTGTCCATGCCCTTTTCTGCTGCATCGCATGGGAGCCAAGGCTTCCTCAGCTATTGTCTCTAGAAGGCTGAAAGTCTTCTGAGATGCTGCCTGGCATCTCCAGACACGGGGGCTTATTCTCTGCCACTCTGCCACATGCAGGAGTTGCCCGCCTGTCAAAGTGGTTTTCAAGCTGTGCGACCCAGCCCTTTCCAAAGCACTGCCACGCTGGTGCTGGCCTCATTGATGCTACCTTGGGCAAGCAGTCCTCCCAAGAGTGGGGAAGAGCTTGGCAGTGGAGGTCCCGCCTCAGAAAGCCCTGCATCCCAGAGCCCCCAAAACCCGAGGAGAAAGGGAATGTTGGTTTCCCTGTGACTTCCTCTTTGCCACCCCATGACTGGTGTTCTTGAGTGCCGGCCCAGGCCTCCCTCTCACTGCCACTTGCTCTCTGACCCAGGCATTGACACCAATGGGAAGTCGCCCAGCAAGGCAGAGCTGCGCCATCTCTATTTGACAGAGAAGTACACCTGGAAGTGGAAGCAATTCATGAGCAGGCGGGGGAAGCGGACCTGCCCCCTTGACCTCAAGCTGGGCCACAACAACTGGCTGCGACAGGTGAGAGCCCCCTGCCCCCAGTGGCCTGTGCTCCAGAGATTTAAACAAGGCAGTGGGAGTGGGCTGGTGGTGGTTCCTTGTGGCACCCGCAACCTCTTGGGCATCTGGCACCTCATTGCTATCCGTGCTGCAGGTCCTATTCACGCCTGCGACCCAGGCTGCCCGGCAGGCCGCCTGCACCATCGTTGAAGCTCTGGCGACCATCCCTAGTCGGAAGCAGCAAGTCCTCGACCTGCTCACCAGGTATGGCACTGCAGTTCCTCCCCCCCCCCCCGGGACCTCTCTACGCTCCAGTTCCACATCACCTGCCAGATGTATTAAGCCATTCCCACTTCCTCTCACGTGTCTGTACTGTCAGCCCACCTGAATCTTGAGTGAGGATAAGTAATCTTAAATAATTGAGTTGCAGAAAATAAATGTACAGTAAACATTGCAAAGTAGTTGTTGGATTTGAGCCAGCAGCTTCCCGCTGTGTTCTCCTCCCACTAGTTACCTGGACGAGTTGAGTGTCGCAGGGGAGTGTGCGGCAGAGTACCTGGCACTCTACCAAAAACTCATCAAGCCTGCCCGCTGGAAGGTCTACCTGGCTGCGAGGGGGGTCCTGCCTTATGTTGGCAACCTCATCACCAAGGTAGGGAGCAGGTGGTTGCCCTCCTTGCGGCTGTTGCAGAGGAGGAGCAGTCTTGCTGCTTTCCCCATCCCAGCACCCAGAGAGTTTGTCCTTTGAGTGGGGGTGGGGGCTTTTGATGGTCAACAGTTGCTCCCAGGCCAGTGCCCTGCATCCCTCACCCTTCCCCTGTGCCGTGTTCACAATTCTTGCTCCTTCCTGCAGGAAATTGCCCGTCTCCTGGCCCTGGAGGAGGCAACGCTCAGCACAGACCTGCAGCAGGGATATGCCTTGAAGAGCATCACAGGTGTGTTGCCCTGTGACGGGGAAGCCCCACCCCTCCTGTGCCACCACTGACTCCCCCCCATTCCTGGACTGAGTCTGCTCTCCCTCCCTCCCTCCCCCTCCTGCTTTGTAGGCCTGCTGTCCTCCTTCGTGGAGGTGGAGTCCATCAAGAGGCATTTCAAGAGCCGGCTGGTGGGGACGGTGCTGAACGGCTACCTGTGCCTGAGGAAGCTGGTGGTGCAGCGGACCAAGCTGATTGATGAGACGCAGGACATGCTTCTCGAGATGCTGGAGGACATGACCACAGGTAGAGGCCTTGCCAGATGCCCTCAGTGAGGGAGAGGGAGCCAGTCAAGGATTTGCTGCATGCAATCCCTGCAGTCTTGTCAGCCTCGCTGTCAGGTGGCAAGATCCCCCTGTTGGGGGATACCTGGGGGGGGGGAGTGGAGCCAGGCAGTTTCTTACTTAAGGCCACATGGTGAGTTGATGGCAGAGTTGCATGTCACCCGGGGGGGGGGGGAGGAATGCAGGTTCACATCCCCTTTCCCAGCAGGAACTCTGTGTTACGGATGGGGAGAAGTTGCTTGGCCTCCCCCTCTGCTCTTGCCTCCCTGCATCTCCATGATGGGCCAGAGCTGCAGTAGGGAACCCCTGTAAGAAAGACTCTCTCCACCCCTTGCCTCTTTTGGCAGGTACAGAATCGGAAACGAAAGCCTTCATGGCTGTCTGCATCGAGACAGCCAAGCGCTACAGCCTGGATGACTACCGGACACCCGTCTTCATTTTTGAGAGGCTTTGCAGCATTATCTACCCGGTAGGAGACCCGTAGGGTGAACCTAGCCAGGCAGACAAAGCAGGGTATCTGCTTGGCTGTGGGTGTGAGGCAGCCCTGGATCCTCTGAGCTGTGAGTGGTCAGCTCCTGCGGTTGTGGGACAGGCCTTGGGAGCCTTTGCTCTCCACTGTGGCTGCCTGAGATTTAAGCACAGGTGCAAGGGGTAGGGATGGGAAGAACAAGGGAGGCTTCCAGTGGAAGAGCAGGCAGTCTCCCTGGTCGTGCTTTACTTCCAGATCTTGGATATTTACTTAAAAAAATTAAGGGCCCTCAAAGCGACTTACAAAATAAAACAATACAATAGTGACTAAAACATTAACATGAAAGTAATTAAAATAATAAGACACAGTAAATTCCATTGGATCACAGTTAAAATTGTTTCATAAAAAAGTGCCAACCCTCCAATGCCAGCGTTTGTGTGGTGCTTTTTTCTGAACGAGCCTCCTCCCCTCTCCCCTCTGCTTTCTCTGTTCTGGTGGTGCCTCTTGATCGGCAGGAGGGCAGCCCAGAGCAGTGAGTCATCAGTAGTGGGCACCCTCCTCTGAGAATTGTTGTGCCACCTGTCCACCCGGGAGCAACGGAACAATCGAGTTGTACCTGCGGTCGGAATGGCGGAATTGCGGGTGTGCCCCCTTCCCCCAGCATTGTGGTGATGGGAGATGCAAGGCTAAGCTGTGACCGAACCAGAGATGGTGCGGGCGCTTTGGCCCACCAGGGCCCTTTCACTGAGGAATGAGTTTCATTTCCCCTGGCACAGCGTTGCAGCAACATGGGGAATAACTTGTCTGTGTTGTTCATTTGCAAAGCTCAGTGGGCCTGTTGCGGTTCCCCAATAGTCTGGGTCTGTCACTGGCAGCAGCGTGTTGGGGCTAAGCCTGGGCAGGGGGGGCGGTGGCTGGCTTTTCACCCGCTTCCTGCACTGCATTCCAGGAGGAGAACGAGGTGACGGAGTTCTTTGTGACACTGGAGAAGGACCCTCAGCAGGAGGACTTCCTGCAGGGTCGGATGCCGGGGAACCCCTACAGCAGCAACGAGCCGGGCATTGGACCCCTCATGCGTGACATCAAGAACAAGATCTGCCAGGATTGCGACCTGGTGGCACTGCTGGAGGACGACAGCGGGATGGAGGTGAGCTGCTGCTTGTGCAGGGCAGGCAGCTTTCCTGGCAGCTCTTTCAGGGCCTGAACAGGGGTGGTGGGGCAGTCTTTGTGTCAGGATGTCACCAGCCCCTCCCTGTGTCACGTGTGGTATGTGAGGTTGAGAGGGCAGACTTCAAATCCAACATCTGAGTCCCAGTTCCACTGACTCGACCTGGGATTTATTGGGTGGCTTCAGCTTGAGTTCCCCATCCGGAAAAATGGGAGTTGTGAAGGCCTCTGTCAGAAGCCTGTTCAAAGTGCTGCCCAGAAAGGAAGACCGCGAAGGCCTCTTGAGGCAATGAGTCCTTAGCAATTAGGTTACTAATCTTTCCTTTGTCCCTCACCCTCGCTTTCAGCTTCTGGTGAACAACAAAATTATCAGCTTGGACCTCCCTGTGGCTGAGGTGTACAAGAAAGTCTGGTGTCCAACTAATGAGGTATTGTGCTGGGCTCTTTGCCTTTCCCAGACACTGGTCTTGTGCTTTTGGGCATCTTCCCAGAAGGGCAGCATCTAGGGATTTTAGACATTCAGGAACAGCTCCTGACATTTCTCATGTTGTGTGTGTGTTGAGGGAAACTTTTGATTGGCCTCTTTTCATCCAGAGGTTTCTCCTCCCTCCTCCTGAGGGTTGTGGTCAAGCTTGCTCCTTGGCTGCTGACTCCCTGCTTGCAGCCAGTATGCTCAGCCAGGGACCCAGGCTACTGTTCTCTGCACAGAGATCCCCACATTGTCCTCTGACTGTTCTTCATGGGTCTCCGAGATCTTGATCCTGGCAAGCAGGCAGAGCCCCCTTTTTACAAAGAGGAGTGGGTGCCGAAGTCTCCCTTGTCCAGAATGGCTCCATTTTGGAGTTGAGTTGCCAAAGAAAGGTGCCTTCTGCGTTCTGGCTGTGCTGTTGCATTGAGGGCTGCCAGACACCCCAAGGCAATTTAGTAGCTGATTAGGCTATTGGGGATCCGAATTAGGAAGTTTCTAGACCCTAAGTTTGCAGAGGCCAGGTTTAAGGAAGAAGAGATAGTGCAGAGACAAGGCATTGCTGAGCTTGTTAACAGGAGTTGGTTCTGTCAGCTAGAGTATGTGTAAGATTCAGGTGGGCTGCTGAGGTGCTGCCATTGTGTGGAGCTTCCTAGCAGAAGAGTTCTCAAAGAGTGGTTGATGCAGCAAGAGCCATCAGTGGGTGAGCTTGAGGAAGGGGGTCAGAAATGGTGAGGAGGAGCTGGGGGGTACGTGCAGTACTTGAAGTGTATGTGCTTGTACTTAGTTCTCAGCTCTTACTGCAACTGAGGGTTGTGTCACAAAAGGCTTCGTGGAAAAAGAGGTGTAGGTGACAGCCAGCAGGGATGCAGAATGGCAGTACTCTTCTGAAGGCAGAGAAACTTGGGAGGGTTTTGTCTGTGCAAAAGGGGCATTTTGGGAAGTCTTTGACATCTTTGCTTTGACTATATCAGTGCCAAACATTGGGTATTATCCCCTCAAAACGCCTGTAGGAATGAATATGCTAAAATGCCCCTGCCTTGTCATCCCTGTTCAGAAGGATCTCATGTTTGTGGAGAAGCAGCTGGGAGATTAGTGCACAGTGATGATAACTGGATCCGAACAACCCTCATCTCAGAAGAGGCTGTCAGTTGTCGCATAGGGGCCTGCCTTTTGGAGTGGGGTTTGACAGAACCCTGGCAAGGGTGGAAAGGGAGCAAGAAGGCCAGGCCAGGTGCAGGGCATGCTGCGCAAGCACAGCGTGTTGTCACATGCAGTGTTTTGAAGCCAGAGAAAGAAGCATTAAAAGTGGCAGGCTGGTGAAATGGCACATATTTTTGTTCAAAACGAACCTGAGTCAGTAAGGAGGAGGACCTCGCTTGATGTGTGCACAAGGTGGCAAATGGGAGCTGGTGCGTCCTTGAGCATGCTCCTCTGCCCCGCATTTCAGTTTGTTTTCTTTGCCAGCCTGTTTGAGGGGGGAAACTCTGAGTTTGTGCATCAAATGACAGCTTGTGTCTGTAGATGACTTTCACCAGTGCAGTACCAGCTGTTGCCACTTGAGGGTGTGTAGGGAAAACCAGCACCGCAAAACTCGCCTTGTGGTATTTTTACCACACTGAATGTTGGCACGAGGCCCGTCTTTATGGAGAGGTGAAGGAAAACTGAGATGCGCAAGGGGATGAGTTGAAATGTGGCTTAAAAATGCGTTAGAGTTTAGCTTATGCTCTCTTCTCATACCCAACTAGGTTCTTAAGGCAGAGTGTGAGGGTTGCAATGTATGTGTTAGACCACAGAATGAGCCAATGTATCTGTGTGAGCGGGATGCATCCTGTAGCATCTGAGGGCAGAGGGAAAACAACCCAGATTGAGCCATGTCCCACTCGCTGGGCCTGACAGCCCCTGCAGGTCTGCCAGGAGCATGGAAGGGGCCACCCACCTACTGGAGTGCAGATCGTGCCTGGCTGCCTGTTGCGCCCGGCTGCAGCTCTGCTTCCCAGGATGCCGAGCTGCTTGAGAGAGGCTTGGAGTTTGTCGGCATCGCTGTCATCAGGCTGGCTTTCATCTGTCTCCCTTGTTGTGATGCCTCCCTCCTCCCGGAGCCCCCTTCTCTGGTTCCCTAGGAAATAGACAGGCTCACAAGGAGCTCACCTCAGGGCTGTGTTTGTTCCCCTTGTCTCGCTTTTACCGGCGTTCTCTTTGTTCGCCTGCCATTTTACCAGCGCCCCCGTGGTGCTAATTGCAGGGCTCTGGCGCGGCCTTTGAGCCGATCCTCCCCCGAGGGTTTCCCCAGCGCTTTCGAGATCTTCTGACAGTAAGCGCTGCTGATTCCTCAGTCGGCTTAGCACCAGGCTCCCTGACAGGTCCCCCCCCTCTCCCGCTCCTGCTCCCCCCAGATAGCCCCCTTCTCCAAAGCCGGGATTTCTCCCCACCCTCCTTTCTTCTCTGCTCTGTCTTGAGACTTAAACAGTATTAAAATAGAAAGTTCAGTGTGAGAGAGAGGGAAGCAGGCAGGCTCCTGGCACGGAGCGAGCTCTCTCCCCACCGGGGAAGTCGTCACCAGTCCCTGCTCTGCTGAGCCACTTTCCCCCTAATACCCTGTTTAACTTAAAAGCTTATTAAGCTGCCATTCTCTCCTCCCTCCCTCCCTCGATGCCCGCCAGCATCTCTTCGTCAGTGGGAGATTTGTGTCTTTTCTCTCTTAAAGCTCCCATCTCATTAAGAGTACTTCCTGCTCTATTTGTTGGGTCACTTCGTTGTTGAGAATGTGTTCTGCAAATTCCACCCACAGGAGTTTTGTTTCAAGATGTTGCTGCAGTCCATTGAAGGCCTGAGCCCTTTCCCAGCTTCCCTGCTTGAGACCCTGCGGGCTGCACTAGGGGGCAAGGCTAGGAATGGGGTGGTTAGAGATTTGCTTGTCCCAGAGCCTGGAGAGTCCACCAAGGTCTCCTCTCTCCTGCCTGCCTGCCTGTAGTGTTCGCCCCCCCCTCAGAGGAGCTCATTTCTGAGGACGGCTGTTCCTCCTGCCCACCTGAAGGGAAGGAGCTATGTTGGTGTTCTCTTCCTTTCCACCCCTTCTCAGGGAGAACCAATGAGGATCATCTATCGCATGCGAGGGCTGCTGGGAGACGCCACAGAAGAATTCATTGAGTCTCTGGACTCCACGACAGGTACAGTGCCGGCTGCTCCCTTGGCACAGGAGGGCTGCTCCTCTTGCTGGCTCCTGAGGAGGGGCTCTGTGGCATCTCCAGGGACTGTGGAGCACAGCAGGGCCAAGCCTGCCTCCACCACTCAGCCAGCTGGACCCCCGTGCAAGGAAGTGACAGGCAAGCCGGCCCCTGCCAAAGGGATGGTGCTTCTGGGCGGGGCACTGAACGACGGACCATTCGGCTTTGCCTCTTGGTCACTCGCCACCCGTGTTAGCTCTCGGTTCAGACAGCTGCTCTGCAAAGGAATTTGTGAACCAGTTTAGACGCATGGCCATGCAGAGGAGCGATACCAGACTTGCAGTGGGCACAGCACAAGTGCCACCATCAGTACTGACAAACCAGAGAAAAAAATTATCTGTAAAAACTGTTTGCTGCTGAATTTTTAAGGAGTTCTACAATAAATATACAAAAATACAAAACAAGATAAAAATGAATGGGGGTGGGGTGTGCAATCCATTAATTACATAGCAGAAAACGGAATGCCTGGCTAGTGAACCTCTGGTTTTGCTCTCGACACTTTTTGTGTTTAGAAGGCTCAGTTCTGGTTCAATGTTTCCAAGAGGCCTCAGGATTGGGGCAGTTCTGGTTCACCCAAAAAGCCTTTGACTTGGTTTTTGGATTTGGACTCCAATTTAGGGTGACTTTGTGGTTTCTGGGGAATTAAACAGTAATGGCTGAGTTGATCAATTCACCCATTTTCACCAGCCCCTTGTGGGTAAGTGAGGCCTTTGGCAGGGTCCTTGGAGGGAGGGGTTGCTGGCTTAACCCTGTGACTGCCCGCGGCTGGTGTGGTTCCTCCAAGCTTTGTTGATGCCACTGCCTCTCTCCTACCAGCCTCTTTCTTTTCTGCAGATGAAGAGGAGGATGAAGAGGAGGTGTACAAGATGGCAGGCGTGATGGCACAGTGTGGTGGCCTGGGCTGCATGCTGAACCGCTTGACAGGCATCAAAGACTTCAAGCAGGGCCGGCACCTCTTGACTGTGAGTGCCTGTTTCCGACACAGCCCCAAGTTTCCTGGGATCCTCCTCTGGTTTACAGAGTCTGAATCTGAGAACCAGCCAAGGGGTGTTTGCGAGGGGGTAGTTCTGTGATCTGTTTTTAAGAATCTGCTAATTGCTGACCAGAAATGGGTTGCAAAGTTTCTTCTCAGTTTTGCAGTGCTGTGTTTTCCTGGTGCGTCTTGTGGGTGATTGCATCAGTGGCACCAGTGCTACCAGCATTTTCTTTTCCTTTTGGACCTTAAAAGTAGTTCTGGGGGGGTCAGGTAGACGAGGTGCCAGGTCCAAGGAGGGTGAGGACAGGTGGGCTGAGGGCCAACAGGTTGATGGTGCAGAGGGAGGACTTGGAGTCCAGGGGAGCAGCTGCTCCAGTATCCCTAGAAGGCTTCTGGGCTCTCACACAAAGGAACTAGCTGTATCTGCCACCCTAGCAGCCCTGTTGGCGTAGGGAAACATGGATCTTGGTCTGTGGCTTGTGGCACCTGGTGGGGAAGAGTGCTGGGCGGAAGGCTGGGGGGGGCCATCTGCAGTAGACTGAGGTGCTTGTTGAGGGCCCCACAACTGCCACCTCTTCCCCCGTGCAGGTGCTTCTGAAGCTCTTCAGCTACTGCGTCAAAGTGAAGGTCAACCGGCAGCAGCTGGTCAAGCTGGAGATGAACACCCTCAACGTCATGCTGGGGACGCTGAACTTGGTGAGTTTCCCGTCCTGGGGGAAGAGCAGGGGCCCCACAGGCTTTGGCCTTCCAAGCATGGCTTCTGCAAGGTGCTCATGTGGCCAAACTTCATCTAGCCTCTTGCCCGAATTGTTCAGCCGCGCGGCTACCCCTCCCCCTGTGCCTTGTGCGGGCCAAAGGGAAGCTGCCTGCAGGCTGGGGGACTCTGACTGCCTGCAGCTGAGCCACGTGTGCTGCCGTCTTCTCCGCAGGCGCTGGTGGCCGAGCAGGAGAGCAAAGACAGTGGGGGGGCAGCTGTGGCTGAGCAGGTGCTCAGCATCATGGAGATCATCCTGGATGAGTCCAACGCGGAGCCCCTGAGTGAGGACAAGGTGCGTGCCTGCTGGGGAGGGTGACGGACAGGCAGGGCACTGGAGGAGAACGTGGAGCTGGCTGGTGCCTTCTGGCTTGGGTGGAGCGATGCCGCCCTCCTGCTCGCAAGCCTCCCTTCCCCTCTTCCATGGCTTGCCTGGTGTGTTGTTCGTGAGATGCAGAGGCCAGTGCCGGGAGTGCCCCCTCGGGGAGAACAAGGCCTGAGGGGCTGGAAGTGCTGTGCCCCCCCACCCCCCGTGCTCTGGTCTGGGCCATGCCTGTGGTTATCAAGCAGGTCTGTGCAAGAGTTCAGCCTTCCATTACCTCACTCCTCCATTATGTTGCTGGCTCCATTGGGATCACTAATAGCCAGGAGCCCTTCCTGCCTTTGGGGCTGGGGTTTGAAGGAGGTCTGACCCTGAGAGGGCTTTAATGGCAGTCGCAGGAAGTCAGGTGGGTGGATTGATGGAGCCTGTCGCATGTCCTTCCTGGGGGAGAGGGAGGGGGGAGCTCCAGTGGTGGCCTCGGAGGTCTCCATGCACTGCCAGGAACAGAGCTGATGTGCCAAAAGATCAAAACAAGAGCTCAAAGTACAGGGGAAGCCTCCCATTGTGCCTCATGAGGAGTTGCTGTTCTGGTGCGTCTGCCTCATCACTGTGATTGCATCTCTAAAGGAGAATTGCAATTTTGAGAGAGGAGGTTGCATTGCCTTTCAATAAGGAGGCATGTGCAGAACAGGAACTCATGGAGGGGCACACCTGGTGACAGGCAATTCTTATTCTCACACTTCCCTTTCAGGCCAGCTAACTCAGGCAGTGGGAGCCCCCATCCCTGGGTCAAATCCGGCTTCCAGAGAGATGTGAATTGGCTCTCCCTGCCTCCCCCATCACCTAATTAGAGGGAAAACAAATGTAGGAAATGTGTTTTCGGAGGCCACAAAACGTAAAAGCAGAAGACTGGGGCGAAGGTTAAGCCAGTGATTCACTGCAGCCCAGAGGCAGCTAAAACTTTAGGCCCAGAAGAGAAACGTTGGGGGCAGGGAGGTGGCTCTGCTGCTAATTTACAGCCAGAAGAGAGGGGGGAGGGGAGGTGGGGTGGCCACTGTGGTGGGCCTGAGAAAGGCAGGCACAGGAGCATTGGGGGGGGAGCTTGCAGCATGCAGTGTCTCCACATTTGATGGCTGCCAGGCCTCCAGCTTGTGCTGAGGACAAGAACAGCAGGCCTGCTCTGTGTGGGGGGGAGGTACAGCATGGGGCAGGAAAAGAGGAGGCCAAGAGAGACCTGGCCTGACCGGAGCAATGGTTCACTGGTGTATCTGCAGGGGAACCTCCTCCTGACTGGGGACAAGGACCAGCTGGTCATGCTGCTGGACCAGATTAACAGCACCTTCGTCCGCTCGAACCCCAGCGTCCTCCAGGGGCTGTTGCGCATCATCCCGTACCTGTCCTTTGGGGAGACAGAGAAGATGCAGATCCTGGTGGACCGCTTCAAGCCCTGCTGCAGTTTCGACAAGTAGGAGCACTGCAAGCTGACCCTTTGCTCCATTTCACGCCAGCAGGGGCATCTGTTGAGTGAACGGGGAGGGGGTCGCCCCCTTTGCGGGATGACCTGCATAGTCGGGTAATGTCCAGGACAGACTGCACACGACACCAAAGAACAACTGTCTGCATCATGCAGGCGCAGCCAGCTTGCCTCTCGGAGGCTTGCTGTGTTGGTCGTGGCGGGAGCAGGACCTTGCAGCTCTGCTGCCAGCCATGGGAAGAGTGCCTGCCTCAGCCCTCACTTGTGTTCCTGGGCCTTCAGCAGGCATTGCCTGTGTGTTTTCTGTCAAGGCCTCAAGAGCCGCTGTACCTGGGCCTCTAAACTCACAGCTGCTCTCTGTACCTTCTTTGTGTTCCTGCAAAGCTCTGACTCGCCCGAGTCCCTGGTTACTGAACCTCTCTGATGGACGGGGCCTGTCTGATGGGCTCTTGAGGTCATGCTTCCTGCCCCAGGCAAAGCAGGCATGGAAAGGTGTTGCTTGTCTCCCCTAATGTGTAAGGGGCTGTGGAGGAGTAGTACGTCTGCAGGAATGTCTCTTTGTCATTGGTATTGCATTCTGAATGGGGGTCCAAATCTGCAAAGCTGGGGCAATGAGGCCAGAGCTGGACACTGCAGGTTGGCTGGGCCTCTTCAGGGGACAGTGTTCCCAAAGATCTGACCATTTGCGATACTGGTCATCTTGATGCACAGATTCGGACAGCCCCCCTCCCTTTTCCTCCTTAGGTATGATGAGGATCACAGTGGGGATGACAAGGTCTTCCTGGACTGCTTCTGCAAAATAGCTGCCGGCATCAAGAACAACACCAACGGGCACCTGCTAAAGGACCTTATCCTGCAGAAGGGCATCACGCAGAACGCCCTGGACTACATGAAGAAGCACATCCCCACTGCTAAGAAGTGAGGGCCATTGCAGGGCTGGGGGTCTCATGATGTGCTTCTCAGTGGTCCATCTCTGCCATTGGGCCGAGTGCCCTCCCTGGGATAGGAGGTGGGGGCAAGGTCCCTGGGTTGCTCCCCCAGACTTTACCCACAGACAATTTGGTTGGCAACCTTCAGTCTCGAAAGACTATGGTATAAGCCTACAGCACCCGGTATTCCCAGGCGGTCTCCCATCCCACAGAATGGCCCAGGTTAAAGCCAGGAGGCTGGGGGCTGGTGGGGGGACATTGTGGTTCCCAGTCCACCCTGGTGCCTCCATACTGACAGATGTTTTGCTATCCCTGTGCAGTCTTGATGCTGATGTGTGGAAGAAGTTCTTGTCTCGGCCAGCCCTTCCGTTCATCCTGAGGCTGCTCCGAGGGCTTGCCACGCAGCACTCTGCCACGCAGGTGAGGGGAAGTGTCCCTGGCCCTGCCCTTCCACCCCTAACCTTGTAGTGGCAGGGAACGTTCAGCCTTCCTGTCAAGTACCAATAGGCCCAATCCAGCCCCCCCCTCCATGGTCTTCCTCTGTACCCCTCCCTGCACCACATCTGGTTCCAGAGGACAGTGGCTGCGCTCGGTTGGCCTTCTCCAGAGCAAACCCACCAGGGGTCCATGCATGAGGGTTTGCTGCCCTCCTCCTGCAGAAGCCTGCTGTCCCACAACAGCTGTGTGCTTTACCATCCCCAAACAGGTGCTGATCGGCACAGACTCCATCACAAACCTGCACAAGCTGGAGCAAGTTTCCAGTGACGAGGGGATTGGGACGCTGGCAGAGAACCTCCTGGAGGCGCTGCGAGAGCACCCAGATGTGAACAAGAAGATCGATGCTGCCCGGAAGGAGACACGGGCTGAGAAGAAGCGCATGGCCATGGCCATGCGCCAGAAGGCCTTAGGCACCCTTGGCATGACAGTAAGAGGATGCTCTTTTTCCCTCTACTGTAGGTGATGTGCAAGGCCTGCACGGCAGAGAATTGATTGGTGGGAAGCTGCTCCTTGAGCAAGAGCTGGGGGGGGGAGTAAGTGACGGCTTTGCCTGCAGACCCTGGCTGTGGCAGGTGTAAGACAGGGACAGCCCCCCTGTTGTTTAGAGCCTGGGGCTGGCTGCAGGTGCTCTCCCCGCCCCACTTTTCCCTTCTTCGCATACTTGTCCTACTTCCTCTTTCAGACCAATGAGAAGGGCCAGGTAGTAACAAAGACGGCGCTGTTGAAGCAGATGGAGGAGCTGATCGAAGAGCCCGGCTTGACCTGCTGTATTTGCAGGGAGGGCTACAAGTTCCAGGTACGTGTTGGCTGTGGTAGCAAAGCAGAGCCCAGCACTGGCCCTCTTGCCTGTCTTGCATGTCATGCTGCCTGCAGAACCACAGTTAACTGGGCAGGGGGTGCTTTCAGGGAGGGCCCGGGCAGTGGAATTCCCTCTCCAAGAAAATTCGGCTGGCTCGGTGGTCAGCAGCTTTTCGGTGAGTGCTGAAGGCAGACCTTTTCCAGCTTTTTTAAGCCTGGTTGATGCTCTGCCTCTGGCTTCTGGATCTTTTTGCATTTTAGGTCACTCTTGTTGCAGCTGAGCTGCTTTGCTAATCTCTGTGGGGAAGAAACGGTGGGCTCTAAATAGGCCCAGGTAGTGGAGCAAGGCTGGTCTCTGCAGGCCAAGTGCCAGAGAGCTGCTGCCCTCCCAGGCTGCCCTTTAGCCAGTGAAGGCCTGGCGGAGCTCTCTAGTGCCACTTCTGTCCTCTGCTGCAGCCAACCAAAGTCCTGGGCATTTACACCTTCACCAAACGGGTGGCCTTGGAGGAGTTTGAGAACAAGCCCCGCAAGCAGCAGGGCTACAGCACCGTCTCGCACTTCAACATCGTCCACTACGACTGCCACTTGGCCGCAGTTCGGTAAGGCTCTGGTGTGGGGGCCCTCGTGTGCCTGCCCGTTGGGAGGCGTGTGATTCCACCGTGCCGGTGCCCTGCTGGAGCTGCAGAAGGCCCTGCCCTTAATTAGTTGTCGCTCTGTTAACAAGCTAATAGCACGTATTTGGCAAAGCAGCCGAAATCCTGTGACTTGAGAGCTCATCACAAGGGGAGGCCCAGCCTGCGCCCTGGGATCTGGAGGGCTGCCAAAAGAGTGGGTTCTGTGGGGAGAGGCTTCCGTGGGGATTTTCTTGACAGGGTGAGCACCACTTTGCCCCCCCAGGTTGGCGCGTGGCCGAGAGGAGTGGGAAAGCGCAGCCCTGCAGAACGCCAACACGAAGTGCAATGGCCTCCTGCCAGTGTGGGGGCCACATGTCCCAGAGTCAGCGTTTGCTACCTGCTTAGCCCGGTGAGTCTGGGAAACAACCCTGTGGCCTTCCAGGGACCCCATGGAGCTGCCCACCTTGTGTTTCTGGGTGGGGAATGTGTGTCTGTGCAGGGGCAGCTGGCCCATTCTCTCATAAGCACCATCATTATGCCTGGGGAAGGGAGCAAGCAGAGGGAGAGTTCAGCCCTGTCACAGCGGTCACAGCTGTGCCTGCATGTCTTCCCTTTCTGACGCCCCTGGGATGCCAGCATTCCCTTGGAATATTGAAGTTGAAACTGCCCCCCTCCACTGCACACTGGGCGTTCTGGGATTTTCTCAGCTCTGGGGTGAGACCTGCAGACTGACCCAGGGGGCATTCCCTGTAGGCACAACACCTACCTGCAGGAGTGCACGGGGCAGCGGGAGCCCACGTACCAGCTCAACGTCCATGACACCAAGCTGCTGTTTCTCCGCTTTGCGATGGAGCAGTCATTCAGTGTGGACACGGGCGGTGGAGGGCGGGAGAGCAACATCCACCTCATCCCCTACATCATTCACACGGTGCTTTACGTCCTCAACACGTCAGTATCGTCCCCTCCTGTCCCAGTGGGCGGGGCAGAGGGTGGGCCAGGAAGCTGCCTTGGTGGAAGCCCAGCTTCCTGTGCAGGCAGAGAATCTTGCACCTGCTCTGGACATCTTTGTGCAGGGGGGGCGGGGTTATGTGGGCAGTTGGCACAGTCCTTCTGCTACATTCTTGTCGCGAGCAGCTGAGGTTTTGCCGACTTCTCTCTTGCTGCCCACCCTCCAGAACACGAGCCACCTCCCGGGAAGAGAAGAACCTTCAGAGCTTTCTGGAGCACCCAAAAGAGAAGTGGGTGGACAGTGCCTTTGAGGTGGATGGGCCGCACTACTACACAGTCCTGGCGCTCCACATCCTGCCCCCAGAGAAGTGGAAGGCCGTGCGCATCGACATCCTCAGGCGGCTGCTGGTGACCTCCCAAGCCCGGGTGGTGTCTCCAGCGGGAGCGAGCAGGCGAGTGGAAAGCTTGTGCTTCTGTCCTGCAGCGAGGCAGGCAGATTGGAGTGGGGCTCTCGCATGTAATGGGCTGCCCCAGAGTCCTTGTCTAGGCCAGACGATGTGTCTGATCTGTGTGACATGTGACATGAATGCATGTGTGCAGCTCAGTAGCAGAGGAAAAGAAGACCTTGCCCCGGCTGCCTCTGTGACTGGCAGGCAAGAGAAGTCCCTGCAGCTCAGGAAACGCTGACAGTCTGACCTTTTCTCGTTTGTCTGTTCATTTTGCTTCGTAGCCATGACCCCCACAGGTCACAGCTACCCTGCTTTAAGGCTGCCAGGAGGCCTGCTTTCCTGTGGCCGCAGCTCCCTGCGGCCGCTGCACTGAAGTCACTGTGGGCTTCAGGTTCTCTCTCCGCTCAGCACAGAAGAGTGGAGCTTGTGTGAAGTTGGGTGGTGGTGGTGAGATTGGGCCGTTTAGCGGCTGATCTGGCTGTGTGAACCGAGAAGAAGACAGGGGTCTTCCAGGGTCACACTGTCCGTCTTCTTGCCCCAAGCTCTCTCGCTTTCCTGCACAAGCACAGTTGTTCTCTGTGCACTGGACAGAAGGTGTGCTTTTTGGATGCCTTCCAGCAGGACTGGAGTGGGCTCATAACCGTCCGAGGGGCCGCAGACTGCAGTATTGATCGCTTTCCAGGTTTCTGCTGCCGTTGGAGAAGTCTGCCTCCAACACAGGCCTGCTCTGGAGTGCTGGGAAAGTACCCCCAAGGGGGCTGCCTGCAGTTCGAGGGCTTGCAGTCCTGGCAGAGGGGTGTTAACCTCCGGAGAACCGAGGAGTGCCCCTGATGAACATGCTTGTGATGGGGAGGGGAGGGGAAGCCTTTTGCAGGCCTCTGTCCAACTGGGGTGCTGCCTGCTGTGTGTTCTTGATGGGCTTCCTTCCAGCTGCTGCCTTGAACGGTTTATTTACCGGTTGAGTGTTTGGCAGAGAAATGGAGCACTGGGGCTTGAGACTTCCCTCTTCCCGCAGGCTCACCGATAAAGCTGTGAAGGACTATTCTGCCTACCGCTCTGGCCTCCTCTTCTGGGCCCTCGTTGATCTCATCTACAACATGTTCAAAGTAAGACCTGTGACTCCAAGCACATCTATTGTTGCTCCTTTCTCCAGCGTCCCCTAGGCCTGCCCACAGGCCTCGTATGGCCCCGCCTATGGAGTGGGGGTTGTCAGGGAAAGATCCCAATTGAGAGTTGCCTAAATTGTTGCATGACTGTTGGCAGCTGGAGAATTTGCTTGTGGAGTCTTCCTTCCCCACCCCAATTAGTTTTGACCACTGTAGAGTGATGGGCTGTGTGTTCTAAAAGCCTTTCCTCCTACATAAACCTGATAAATGAGTTCAGCATCCTTTGAATAAGAACCTCAGAAGAAATCTGCTGGATTCTGCCAGGGTAGGCAAAAGCCCTCTTCTGCTGTGTGCAGTCCAGAGATAGAGAGCTTCCAAACATGTTCATCTATCTGTGTCCAAAGCATGCCTCTTAAAGTTGATTGTTCTCCACCATAACCCTTCCTTCCTTCCTTCAGAAGGTGCCTACGAGTAACACGGAGGGGGGCTGGTCCTGCTCTCTAGCTGAGTACATCCGCCACAATGACATGCCCATCCACGAGGCGGCCGACAAAGCTCTGAAAACCTTCCAGGAGGAGTTCATGCCGGTGGAGACGTTCTCGGAGTTTCTGGACGTGGCTGGTTAGTGCTGATGGCCACCCCCTGTCTGTGTGTGTGTGTGTGTGTGTGTAACATCCAGCTTACTGGTTGCCTGGGCTGTACTGTGTTTGTGAGCATGTCAGTTCAGACGTGTACACAGAGAAATTACACTGGAATGTTCCACCCATCTGATTTTGCTCCCTTGGTGGCCTGGATATGGCTCTTGGCGGTGCAGGACTGACTCCTCTTCTGCTTCCAGGACTGTTGTCAGACATCAGTGACCCTGACGGCTTCCTCCGAGACCTCCTCAACTCCATCCCCTGAGCCTGCTGCCCGGAGTGGCAGTCTGAAGAGAACGCGACAAGCTCGCCTCCCTCTGTTCCTCTGGATCCTGCCTCCCAGGAGTGTTGCAGTTACATTATCTCCAGCCCCCCCCCCCCGCCCAATTCCCCTCTCCCACCTCCAGTCCTGTTCTCGGAGTGATGCTGGAGTTGGCTTGTCTTTCTGGGCCCCCTTTCTCCTTCTCGATGTTCTGCCTTGCGTGCGCCAAGCCACTGAAGGGGGGACACGTCAAGACTTGAGGGATCCAAGCCAGCCCCAGTTGGTTTTACTGCTTCTGTGTGTGTGACCCTTTTGCCAGTCAATAAATAAGTTAATTATGACCAGGAGGACAAGGCTTGGCTGCTGGTGGTGTTGACCAGTTCTTTTTTTTTTTATTAACACACACAAACATACAAACATATAACATACATTTAAGAGTGCTAAATACCATATACCATTGCTAATTAATCATACTATATCTCCTAATCTACTTACTCATCTATTTCTACCTCTTATTGATTTATCCATTTATTTATATAATATACAATAAATTTTCCCTAATGCCGTATACTATATTTTCTAAATATTCACTTTCTACCAAGCGTAAACTAACTTCAATTGCTCATTAATATTAAAACAAAATAATCTAATTACCAAAATTATCACCTCTGCTATTTCAACTCCAATCTAATTACACTTTTTTCTTTGACATAATAACCACATATAAAACAATTCTTCCACACGTTTACATTTCCAGCTATATTTTTTTAATACATTCTTATTCATATTTATCAATTTCATACGTATTCTTTTTTTTTCTTCAAATAAATTTGGACCATTGTTATTAGCTCCAATTGTTATTAGCTCCAATCCTCCAATTTTCTTTAACCCTCAGATTACGCCTCAGGGTTCTTTTTCTTTCTTACTTTCCATTTTTTCTCCTGTAATATCTTTAATAATTTATCTCTATAACAGAATCTGATAAATCCACACTTTCTTATATAGGATGTGTTCATTCTTCCAGTTAACTGGGGTATATTTTCTCCTTGTTCCAACAAATTTTGTGACTTGTGCACTCCTGTTACTCTGTCCATCTTAATCTCCATTAGCGCCTCTTCTTTGTCCTGTTGATCATCCTGTTGATTTTCCTCCTTGTCTTCTTTTTCACTCCCTTGTTTATCTTCTGCTTGTTTCTTCACATCTTCCAATTGTTCCTTACAGACATCTATCTGTTGGGAAAGAGTTTCCAGACTGGCTTGAATCTGTGAGGACCAATTCAGCTGTTGTTGCTCCATAACAAGCAATCTCTCCGTATTAATCAAGATTTTCTGTATCCACATTTCTGGAACAGAGTCCATTTTGCAATTTCTCTCTAGTCCATTAGATGTCCACAACATATTATTCTCCTCACTTCCACCACGGTCATTACTACTCTGCCATTCACATTCCTTACATACCTCTTGCAGATAACAGTCCAGTGCGGTTAACGGAGAGAAAAACAAAACGAAAGAAAACAGTCTCACTGTCTCTGGTGCAGAGAAAACAAAGCTCTTTCAAATCTAATGAGAATTTTATTTATATTAAATTATGTCCAAGAATAATTCTGGATTTTAGTTCATACCCAAGTTATAGTTGTAATTATAATCCACCACCAATTTATTCCACGACAGAGAAAAAGAGCACTTTCAACCTCCTTAAAAAGTCTCTCGTTAGGCTTTTAAAAGGCTCCTTAAAAAGCCTCCAATATATCCAGGGCTTTTAGCCAATCAGTCAATCAGAACCGGGGACAATATTAACACTTGCTTATCTTTAATTAAATTGTTCCCCTGGGGGCTGGGGATAAGAATAGGCCCTCAGTTTGGCTGTACTTGTCGTTGGAGGCGACTAAACAGCCACCGGATAGATGGGACTCGTTAGCCTGGGAAGGCAGCTCATCTGAGAGAAGGAAAACTCTGACCCCAAACCTCCACTGCCATGCAGCTACATCCAGTTATGGAAAAGGCTTCAGGAGTCAACATCGAGGCAAAATCCAGAGCCAGAGTCCCTGAGGCAGTTCATGGCTGAACACAGTCACGTTCTGGCAACTCCTGCGACGCCGCTGGAACCAAACGTATTGGCCTCTGCCTTTCCATTGGACCATTTCAGCGCCGTGGAGAGGGGGGATTTGCTGCATGGGAAACAGTCTATCCTCCATATCTACTTTACCCAGGCTTCGCGCACTGGAGAGGACACTCTGTTCCAGAACCACCATTCAGAGCATGATACCCTAGTCTTCCGAGACTGAAGGATGCCAACATGGATCTTAAATTTCCAGCTTAAACCTTACACTTCACACTTTTTTCCCCCTCCATATGGCATCTCAGCACGGAGCCAGCAGCTTGATTGCAGATCACTGCACCTCCCCCAATACTGTCACAAACGGTTAGATTCCTCTGAGAAGAAAGCCCCCACCCCAGTCTGGCTTTTGGTTTCCCAGATACCTGCACCGATGAAGATCTTGTCTCTCCTAACAAAGATCTTCAGGTCCTCTTCAGACCTGCAGTATTTGGGGGAAAACAAACAGCCTCCCAGGAGCTCCTGGGGACCTTTCTGTTCGTCCACTGTTGGCTCCTCCTCCTCTGTGTTGACCAGTTCTGGGTTGGGTACCCAACGGGTTGGAATCAGCACCTTGTCCTAAGGGAGTCGTGTGAGGTGACCTTGAAGCTATAGACTGAGTAGCCTCGTCTCACTCCAACCAGAGCGCCATGGAGGAGGCACTGCAGGGCAGGGTTGGAGCACATTGACTTGGGTCAGATCTCTCGCTCTTGCAAGTCCTGAGCTGCCTTGCATGCCCCCCCAAGCTGTACGTCTGGGCAGAGTCTGGAGAGGCCAAAGCATAGGACCCCATTGAGAGAGGGAGGGAGTCGCATTTCAGTCCTGCTGGGAAGCCTATTCAGATGGTGGACTCAGCCTGATGCATTTCTTGTTAGGAAAAGGGGTCTGAGCTGTTCACATCCTTTCTATGGCACCTGGGCTTAAAATTGTTCTGGTGTTTGCCAGAGATGTGTAAGAACCATGTGTATGGGAACAAACTGAGGCCTTTTTCTGCCACCTGCCTGTCTCAGCCCCTGGATTTTCAGATGCTCCCCTGGTCTTCTAAGAGATGGTGATTTCTGAGCTGAGCTGCTTCCTGGCATCCAGAGTCCTTCCCTGCCCCGGCTACGAAACGGAATTGCCCCTTGCTGGCTGTAATCAGAATGGTGATGGCAGGAGGAGCTCAGAACAAGAGAACAGGCACCTTTTGCAATGGGTCTGCCTGTTGCAAGCAGATGCTGTGGAGGCGTTCATGACTTAGGATGTGCTTAGCCAGTGATGGGGCAGATGATTGGAGGCACCCCCACTTGTCTTACTGCCCTCCCTGGGCGATTTCTGGAGGCACCCCTTCCGTTGTCTTCTTTGACCTGATTAAATTAATTGGCTGCCCTGCAAAAGAAACAGAGGGTGGGGCGCCCTGGCCTGAAGGAGAGTCACAGAGACCAGGGAGTTGAGATGCCCATTCCTTTGGTGGCAAGGGGTGCGGAACTGACTCTGCTGCTGTGAGGCCTGGCCTGGTTATTCCTGGGGAAGGTAATGACTGTTATTCTGCCCCAGAGCAGAATGAGCATCTCAGGCCACCACCCTGTGGCACCAACACTGGGGGGAGGAGGGATGTCATGAATAAGTGCATGTTAGGCCTAGGTTGGCATGCAAAGCCTGAACCAAACTAAGACAGTGTAAGGGAGACTTTGCTAGCAGTTCCCAGTTGCAGCAATGTGAGTAAATGAACAAAAGGATTTGTTGTCTCTCCTTTGCTGGCCAGGAAGGACAGATAACAAGAATTACAACCCATTGGAATGTTTAGCACCTTAGCAGACAGAGAGGCGCCTTATCAAGGGTGATTGAGTGCAGCTGTGGATCTTCAGTTGGGAGGGGTAAGAACAATGAGGGGATAGCAACCAGGCCAACTTCCAGAAGGTTCTGTTCCTCAAGGGTTCTGATTGGACAGTCTAATAAGTATGAAGTCACCTCAGTACTATTAGCATAAGAAGTATAATAATGAGTGCCCGGGGGCTGTGAATGTTCCTTCTTGGACAGATTTTTTGGGTGCGACATCCTGCACGTGTGTGAGCTCCATTGTCCATCATGGGCACCTGGCCCCATAGGTAGCCCTGGAGCTAAGAGAACTACAAGAGTAACTGACCCAGGTGAGAGACAGGTGTAATGAAGATAGGCATAACAAAGCTAGCTGGCTATCTCTCACCTGGGTCAGTTACTCTTGTGGCTTTGGCTTGGTTGCTGTATTGGGGTGAGAAGCAGAACACTTCATGGGAAAGGCAGTTTCTGAGGAGGAATCTGCAGAACAACAGATGTGGCCTCATGGAAATGTGGGGAAGGAGTGTCTGGCCTAAGGGGTGGTGAAGGAGAAAGGGTTGGATTGCTGGGGGGGGGGGAGCAGGAAATCTGTGGGCCTTGGGGAAGGCAACCAGGCATAGGCTGGGAGGACACAGTCCTGGGAGGGAGCTCCAGGCCCAAGGAGTAGCCGGGGAGAAGCATTCACATGTGGAGGTCAAGCCAAGCACCCCTGTTTTCTCAGCAGTGTGTGGGGCTTGGGCAGAGGAGACTCTTGGCTCCACCCACGCCCTTGCAGAGACACAGGTGTGAGCATGCCCGTCTCCCCAGGTGTCTCTGGCAATGCACTCAACTGTTTTCAGGATGGCACTTCATGGGTTGGTCAAGAGAATCCCGGGAACCTGCAAGAAAACGGATGTGGCATTCCATGGGCCTTGCTGCTGAAGGGGGGAGGAGGCAGAGTCTGCACCAGGCACAGAGAAGTGCACCAGCAACTGGAAGGCAGCAGAACCATGGAGGAAAGTGCCAGGGCTAGCTGGGTGGCCTGAGGTGCCCTAAACCTGCAGCTCCAGTTGGGCGCAACAGGTGATGACCCCTTTCAATTGGTCAGTCCCCATTCACTCTGTGAGATGCAGTTGGTTTGTAGCAACAGACCAGTAATCAGCAGCCTGCAGAGGGAGCATCTTATGCCTTGTCTTGGGGGCTGAAAGGGACAGCAGAGCCCTGGAGGTGGCGGCGGCTGCTGCGATTCCAGAGGGGTCCCTGTGAGGTCAGGATGGGAGCTGGTGTGTCGTAGCTGGGGGAGTCATAGGAGGGAGCTTGCAAGGGCTGCTTTGGAGTGAAGAGCTGAGCCAGCCACGCGGCAGAAGCCACGAATGTCCTCTTGAGGCCCGAGGGCCCTGGGCTGGCCTGAAGTGTGGAGCCCAGCCTGTTTGTCTCAGGAGCAATAGTGTGTGTGGCTGGGGTGGAGGCAGGGAGGGATAATTGGCTCCCAAAATTACTTGGGGAATTGTACTGGTTCACCAGGTCTAGTCATTTGTAAGAGGCTGGGATGAAAGTAAGTTAAGCAGATAGTGTTGCGTCTAAGTCGATACTATTTGTTTTCCTAAATAGGGTTTGTTGTGTTGGTTCAGTGTAATGTTGGGCTGTGTGATCCCTCAGGTGGGGGGTCAGTTTTTAGGACTTGCAGCAGGTGGTTAGTGGGAAAGGAAGGAGATTGTAAGACTCCCTTACCGGTGCCTAAAGGGGCTGTGATTTTAGAATCCCCTTGTGGTATATATTGCCCGATCTCATCTGATCTCGGAGGCTAAGCAGGGTCAGGCCTGGTTAGTACTTGGATGGGAGACCACCTGGGAATACCGGGTGCTGCAGGCTTATACCATAGTCTTTCGAGACTGAAGGTTGCCAACCATTTGTAGTATATAGAGTCAGGCAGGGGAGTGTTGCCCCATCTCCATCCCAGCTCAGTGTCCTCCAATCACGTCATCACGGGTGAGGCGACTTGACCTGAAGGAGTCGTGTCTGCCGCTGTTGTCATCTGTGAGCACCTCTCGGCCCCCATCCTGCCTTCCCTTAGTGGGGATGTTTTGTATGACCACCTTTTACATCTTGGCCGATTCCTGGCCTGTAAGCCTTGATCACGTTTTCATCAGGAGGAGGAGGAACTGGGCCAGCCTCACCAGAAGGTGTGTGAGAACATTCCGGGAACAGCCCAGAACCTGGAGCACTGCTTCTTTCAGTGTCAGCAGCTCTTGGCAAGTCCGCAAGCTGGAGCCTTGATGTGGTTTGGCTGAGCTGGCAGGGAACTGGCACTGGGCTCTGCCTGCTTGTTAAACAAACTTTCACAGGGCGCTGTGGGGGAACCGTCATGTTTTCCCAAGTCGCCCTGTGCACAGGGAAGCCCCACCTGAGCCCCATAACTGTGCCTGCGCTGCATTTTGAACAGGCAAGGCCGGTTCATTGTGACTCAGTTAACAGGAAGAGTGGCCGCCGGTGTCTTGCTGGTTGGTTTGATGGACTTGCTTGTACTGCTGGGGGGGGGGGGGGCATTGCTTTTCTTCCATGCCCTGAGCCTTTGGAACAGCTGGGGTCACATACCCAAAAGAAGCATCAGGGATGCCCATGCTTCCCCAGGACAGTAGGGAGCAGGTCTTCATTGTCACTGGATGGTCCAAAAGGAGATGGGATGGGTTGCCAAGTGGTTGCTCACAGTCACTGGCAACTCTCCCTCTCTGTGCTGCTGCTGTGATGACAGGGTGGCAGTGGTGGGGGAGGGCGCACCTGCAAGTGGGGCACAGTATGGTGACACACACAGGGGTGAAGCCTGCTGGCGAAGCACTGAAGGTCTTGGCCTCCCCCTTCCTGTACTTGATGTGCACACCAGAATGCTGTTGAGAGGCAATATTGCCAGGCCATCCAGCTGCATTGCACTGGACGATGCCCAAGAGGAGAAGTCCTTGCCCCAAGAGGCTCACAGCTGAGAAGGGAGACACAGGGGCAATGATGGTGGAAGGAGGCAGGAGAACGCAGGGCAAGAAGGCGCCCCAGACGCAGTGACAAGGACGCTGGCTTGCATTCAGCAGCGGAGGGGTCTGGGGTTGTGCCAAAAATGCTGTTGTGGAGGGAGTTGACTGCAGGAAGGGAGGGCACACCCTGCTGGTGTTCTGGAAAGTTGCTCCAGGTGCAGGAAGCAGCAGGAGGAAGAGGGGCTGAAGGAGAGGAGATCGAAGTGTGAGTTGATGCTGAGATCCAGCAGAGGCAGCCTGTCAGGAGAATCTCTTCTTTCACCAGAAACGGACAAGACATTGACCGCACTGGCAGGTCCGGGGCAAGCCCTACTGGGAACATTTTGTCACTGAAGCTTTAATTTCCAGCCAGGGTCCAGGACGGGCCTTTCTGCCAAATGTGCTCTGAAGTGTGTCCAATGGGCATTCAGAAGGGGGCCCGCCAAACACACTACCTATTGTTGGGCAGCTTCTGAATGGAGCCTTCACAGAGACAGAGACTCGTGAGACTGACCCTGCCTTGGGGCTCCTGGCAGCCTTCCTCTTGCTTCTCATCTTGGGCCTTGGGACTGCTGCTTTTTCAGCAAAGAGCCAGCCGGAGTCACGTTGCGCTGTTGCGGCACCCAAACCCTGAACTCTGTGGCAGTCACACAAGCAACGCCGGAGGTAATCAGCCCAGACCTTGAGACTCCTGCTGTCGGAGGGGGCTGGCAAAGTGGTCTTCTGCAGCTAGTGGAAGTGCCTCTTCTCTGTCATTGTTTTCATCAGTAAGCTTAAGACTGGCTTCCAGCTCAGGGCCAGGTTTGACAGCCCACTTGCTGTCTTTGAAGTCCAGCACTAGAGGAAAAACAGAACTCTGCTTGCCAAGTGGTTAGAACAGGGTTTCTCCAGCTATGGGTCATGACCCACTTGGTGGGTTGTGACCTGATTGTGGTGGGTTGTGAAGCTTTAACTGACAAAGCTGATAGCTGAAAAGGCAAATGCATGGAGCCCTATGGAAAGTGAAACTGAGGGCACAATCCTAACCAGGTCTACTCAGAAGTAAGTCCTATTGTGTTCAATGGGACTTACTCCCAGAAAACAGGTTAGGATTGCAGCCTGAGCCATATTGCCGTTTATTCACAAGTAGGCGAACTTGCCTTAGTCCACTGGAAAGGGCAGGCTGAGAGGAATCCAGCAATACCAGAATGGTCCCAATCTGATGAACACAGCCCCCGCAAAACACCCAAGAAGGAAGTTCCTTCCTCAAAGCTGATGAATGTATCGAGCCCTATGGAAAATGAAACTACTGTGAGCTATACGTTTGCATTTACTCGTGAGTAAGAAAACGTGCCTTGGCTCGTGGTCAGGTCAGGCAAAGAGGAATGCAAGGCCACCAGAATGATCCCTGATCTGATAAAAGTGGAGCTCAACAAATGCTCCAGAGGGTATCCCCCCCCCCATAAAAAGAATAAAACATGCTTGAGCTGGTAAGGTGAATTTTTCTCTTTTTAAAAGACTTGTAAAGCTAGGTGGTCCTGATAGTGATATGGTTTAAATATAAGAACTTGATCTGGGCACTTGGTAGGGCTGAAAATCTTTTTTTGAGGGGAGGTGTTTTTACTGGCAGGCTACTGAGAAAATTCACTTGGTGGAACAGGGCTGGCTTCCCCTTATTTAATTATGTTTTTCTTTAATTATTTATAGTTAATTTGCTTGATGATGTCACGTCCAGGCATGGCATCACTTCTGTTGGGTCCCAGACAAATTGTCATTCTAAACAGTGGGTTCTGCTGCTAAAAGTTTGAGAACCGCTGGGTTAGAACATTTGACTTGGGCAGAACGGAGTCCCACAGCTGTCATAAAAGTGTTTTGTCTCCTCTGTCCATCTTCCCAGGGTACAAGATGCTTCTCCCACTATGTTTACAACAGCACTGCATGTACCAGTGAGATGCTGTGAATGTGCAAACAACCCATGTGCACCTACACCTGTGGTGGCTCCTGCTGGAGTGCGAATTGGCAGCTATGCGCCGCCAGGCAAGGTGTGTGCAAGAGCACCACTGCTCTTTCCTGGCCAGCCTCCTTTGCCACTTTGACGTTCTCCTTTCTCTCCTGAAGCCAGCTCCTCCTTTGGCCTCCAGCAGTTCTCTGTTTCTCTCAGACACACCTTTCCAGAGCATCGCTCCAAACCACAGGGGCCCTGGCTTTTTTGTGGTGCTTTTCAACCAGCTCCACGTGTGCCCACACAAGTGTCTCCAGGGCTCACTGGCTCTTTCCAAATGGCATCACGTTTATCAGACACACAGCGATGGTGCGAGGTTGCTGGGCCTGGCTGTTCCCTTGGCCCCTGCAGGCTGCTTTTGGGAGGGGCCAGGCTGGTCCTGAGCTGCACTGTGTTTGGGGTGATACAACCACATGTTTGGAGAGTGATGTCATTGGAGGTTAACAGTGATTGTAAGAGCTCTGCTGCTCTAAGCCAAAGCTCCTGTTTCCCAGGCAGGGCACTTAAGGGCAACAACCCCCCCTGCCCTGTTTATCCCCACCATCTGGTATGCTGCCTTGGATCATGCTTGCTATTCAGCCTACCACTAAGAGCTACCTTCTCAATCACACCCAGGGTCCATCTGAATTCAGCACCCTGTTTTCACCCATGTCAGGCAAGGAAGGCAGGAGATGAGTCTTTTTCACAAGTGATGTTGGAGCAGAAAGAGTTCCGTGAGCTGCATGTCAAAGAAGAGCAGTGAGGACATTTAGGACAGAACTGGAGAAGAACAGGGATGGCTGCACAAGTGGGAGGAGGAGAGCACTCTCAGGGCAGCCATGAAGCTCACTGCTCGGCCCGAGGCATTTATTGGCATGGCTCATTCCATGGAGTTTTTGGGTGATTAAAGGATTGTTTGCTCCTTGGAGCTTGGGTGCAAATGTGACAGATACCAGCAGATCTCAGAAGTGCTCCCAGGTTTACTGGAAAGGAGAGTGAAGGAGGGTCATCCCTCAGCTGCGCACAGCTTGGTGGGTGTCACATAACAGCAAAGCGACAGCCTCTTTTGCCTGCCCCAAACGCTGCTTCCTTCCTTGAATGGTTCTCGCAGGAATGACTGTGTCAGAGAGCAGCACTGTTGCTTGAGTTTGCAGGAGTTGGCACCCAAATTCAAGGTGTATGTTGGAGCAGCCATGATGCCAGCAGCCAAGACCCTCTGTGCTTCCAGGCACTCCACCTGGCCTCTGTGCCAGCCGGAAAGCAGAGAAGGCACCATTGGCTCTTGCTTGCCCTCCTTTCTGGGTGAGGCTTCACTTTCTTGGAGCCCCAGCATTAACCAGCTACCTTGCTGCAACTGCTCTGAGCTGTTTATACTGGCAGTACTTTAAACTACCCCCCCCCTTTTCATGGAAAAAGTTGGGAAAATATTTAGAGGCCTTGCGGATGGTGGGAAAGACCTGGAAGACATGCCACTGTTGTGTGCTTAGATGCTGCTCTGGTGGCTGCCAGTTCCTTTACTGTTAGCTAGAAAACAGTCACTCTGCCTCTTCTGGGATGAGCCAGACCTCTCCCATTGTGTGTGAGGCTGACAAATGGCCACAACTCTTCCTCTGAGGGACATGACCGCTGTAGGATGAGTGGGATGGGCTGAGTCAAAGGAGCTAGTCTGACCCTCAAGCAGGAAACCAGAGCCTGTCAGGATCATGGGGGGGGGGGGGGGAGAGACAGACCTTCATGCTGTGTTGTGTCAGTGTTTGCTAGCAAAAGTGAGTGCCAGGTTCTGTGTGTGTGTCTCTCACAAGGCTGGGCAGCCAGAAGACAGACACTAAATTCCATTCTAAACAAGAGCCGTGCAGGAAGAAAACAATCTCGGAAGCCTGCATCTACTTGGCAGATTTGATCTGCCTTGCTGTGCTTTGTGTGGCCTGGCAAGCAAAGAGCCTTTCAGTCCCAGCGCTCCAGGGAGAGGTGGGAGAGGCAGAGCACAGGGCTCGCTGGGCGCCCCTGCCTGGCGGGACTCCCAGCTGACTCCAGAAACCAAGGTGCCACAATGCTTGGGTCTAGGGAGCCCTGAGGGAGCTGCAGCCCCCATGATGGGTCAGAACAGAAGAGCCTTGAAAGAGTCGGGGGCATCTGATGTTGAGGCCAGGGATTGAAGGCTGGCCTGCCTGCCAGCACGTGGGGCATTTTGCCCCGCAGGTCCTGACCCACTGCTGCTGCCAGACCCTTCTTCCTCACCACACTTGTCTTACTCCTTGCAAAGCCATATAAATCAGTGGCCATCGCAGCTTGTGATAGTGAGTGTCACGCGCTAGTTATGCACTGCACTGAGGAGGAAGTCCTCCCTTGCCTCTATCTTGAATCCCGTCCATTGCATTCAATGGACTCCAAGTTCTTGCATCATATGAGAGGAGGGAAACCTGTCTCTCTCTCTCTGTACATGATGTGCTATTTTAGCAACCAACATCACGTTCCCTTTGGAAGATGTTGATTTTTCCCTTGGACAAACGTGCCCCTTGCCTGGGTGTCCAAGGGCCTGGCTCCCACCTGCAGAGCTTGTGAAATGGGTGCCAACAGGCAAGCAGGCGCCATGGGTTCTGCACTCCAAACACCAACTCCAAGTGCACCAAAGCACGGCCCCACCACAAACCACCCTCAGGGCAATGGGCCCGCATGGGCTTACTCTCTGTCATTCACCTCCTGATCCTGGGAGGGGCAAAGCAGGGGCTGGAAGCAGGAGATGGAAAAGCTTCCTGGTGTGGCCTGAGAAGGTTGGGTTGGGTGACTCTTGCAGGAGCAGGCGAAGCCCCGTTTCTCAAGCTGCTGTAGTCAGGACAGGCAGGCTGGCCCTTTGTAGTAACGCTGCCGGGGAATGCTTTGCACGGGTGCCGCAGATTTTATCTGGAGCCAGCAAAGTTCTTTGTTGGTGATATCAGGTCACATTTGAGTCTGAGAGCAAACCCTTGGAGGGGCCAGGAGGAGCCTGTGTTGGGAATCCCAGCTTGCTGAGGTCCAAATCATTAACCTCACCTTTTCGCAGGCGCCACCGAGACAGCCTTGAAGCAAACCTCCAATTCTGGCTTGCTACAATCACAGCTGCCCTTGAAAGACCTGAGGAAGAACCTGGGCCGCTGAGCCTTTCTGCCAAAACAATCCCTGTTCTGCACCCTCCGTACAGTGGGCCGATTTGCATAATTTCTCCTAATTGGTGTGTGTGCTGCCAGTTTTTGTATAACTGGGTTTACGAGCTGGAGAAGGAGAGGAGGAAGCCGGCGGGGTCAGCAATCTCGGGGAATCTTCCTTGACCACCACTCGGGCTTCTGCAGATTTCTGCAGGCGCTGCTTTCAAGCACGGAGGAAAGCTCGGAACTGCGATTCTTAGGAAGCTCAAGTCTGCCTTCAGTGCCACGTTCTGCAAATGTTCTGCACTTCCATGAAATTGAGTTTTAATCTGCCTCCTGACAAGGAGCGCAGGCAGTGGCTCTTGCCCTCTTGCACCTTTGAGTTCTCCAGCTGCTCACTGAAAACACCAAATGAATACTTGGCAGCCACAAAAGAGGCACGTTCGATATAAGGAATTGTTGGGGTGGCGGAGAGACGTTTGAGTTGAGGTCTTTGAGTTGAGTTTGAACTCTTTTGAAGTCCAAATGGGACGTGCACCTTCCTGCTTGCATGGACAGCTGCTTCGACAGTGATGCACAGCAGTGCCTGCAAGAGGTTACTGCAAACATGTTCTCTTTCTGACATCATGCAGTGCTGTGTCCTTAACCCACCCATAAACTGTGAACAAGGTGTTGCTCCACTTGGCACCCCTGTTTGGGCAGGCCCCACACTTTATGTCAGGAATTGTTGCCTGCTGCTTCTTCACTGCTGACTGTCTCCCTCCGAACAGTGAATCTGGCCTTACCTTGGCGTGGCCCTGAGAAGTCCACTAAGGTACTGAGCTGCTGACAGAACCTTGTGCCTCATCATGCGAAGATATTTTTTTTTATCTTGCCTTTTTGCCTTCAGGAGCCTCAGGGATGGGTGTGGAGATCAATGGTGATCCGGGGAGTGACAATGAAGTGCCTGTCACGGATTTCCACATGTGCTTAATACTTCCAATTATCCTGCTGAGATGTGCAGGAGATGAAATAGGAGGGTTATATAAACCCCATTTCCCTCTCCGCCAGCTCAGCTGTTAAGGAAGTTAACGTTTGGAAATCCAAGGAGGTTATGGGGCACAAGCCACTGGGAGGTTCTCCTGCACAAACTCCACTGCAATAGAGGAGAGCCAGCAAGGGCAAACTAGTTTAGGGCCCTCGCCAGCTCCTCCCCAGGCCCTGAAATCCTCCACCCCAAGTCATAAAAAGTGAAGTTTAATATTTGCTTCGGCTCAGATTGCGTAATTGAGGGAGCACTAATGACAGCGATTGGGATCAGTATTTTCTGCTCTGCACATTCGCAGCTCCTGCTTACCTTGCTGGCAAAACAAACAGCTTATGAAGACACTTTCCAAACAAAGACAGACCAGCCAGCTTGCTCCAATGCAAACTGCAGGGAGATCTGCTTGCAAGAGCATAAATCCTGAGCCACAGGGCCATTCAGATCCAGCACAGTTGCCTTGCTCCCTTGCTGCTGAGTTGCAAGGGGACAGGGCTGCATTTCAAAGGAGTTTTGGTTAAGCTCGACTGCTGGAAATTGAACCTTGACCAATAACCTGGTTTGATAGCACAAAGTGAAGGTCTGGCAAGATCTCCTCGCAAGCCCTCGCTGCTGAGGTATATTAACACGATTGTGATAACTGAGCGGCTGAGGAAGCCAAAGCACATTGCTGGGCTTTGACCTAGTAAGCTTCGCTCCTGTGCAATTTACCTGAACAGGCCACATAGTTGATCAGGATAGTTGCAAAACTTGAGGGATCAGCTTCAAACTCTGCTGTCTCCCCAGCTGGAGAAGTTGGGCAAGGACAACGTGAGCTCCACAGACCTGAGCTTTCTTGGCAATCAACTCCTAGCAGCAGTGGCATGGACCGTGGCCTCAGCTGGCCAAGCCACCTTTCCAGTTTGGCCTTGTTTTCCTAGGTGTGTGAGTGCCCCTGAAGAACGCTTGCTCTGTGGGCTTCCAGGATTGGGTTCATTCTGGGCTGGGTTCCCGTATCTGCTGGTAAATCCAGCCCAGGCAGCATTTTTCTGAATTACATACTAGGCCAGTACCTCAAGCCTTCCTCATTCCCCCCCCTCCCCAAATCATTTGAATCTGGGCATATCACAGGGAGTTGGCTTCCCTGGAAGTCCTTTGATCCTGGTGCGGGAGTAATTAAGATCCAGAAGTTATTGGGCTTTTCATTACGGAGGCAAGTGAGGACCTGGAGCAATTGGCACACCCTGGCACACATCCACAGGCTTAAGAGCGCACTTCAGAGTAGGAACAACGCAAGCAAGTTGGGTAATTACTCAGACTTGTTTAATAGGCAATGGGGTGCTTGTGCTAGTTCACCCCACAGCAACTGTGGTCGCCAAGCTCTCCCTCTCCCATACACACGCCAGCTTCGCACAGAACCGCTGCAGAGACACAAAGGTGCCTGCCTGGCAGGAGAGGAGGGCAGGGGTAGAGCTTGGAGGTGGTATGTGAGCTTTTGCAGGGGGAAGGTCCCAGGTTCCACTGGTGCCAGGGCTGCAGAAGGTCTTGGAGAGCTGTGGCCAGTCCTGTGCCACAGACAGACCAGCTGGCTGCGTCAGGAGGAGCGTGAATGGATCTCCTTGGGTGTGATTTGGCCTCCCTTTCATCCCACCTGTGCTTCTCTCTTTAAAATGAGTACAAGAAAAGGGGGGGAAGAGCATGTCAGAGATGCAAAGGGAGGCTGGGGAAGGGACATGACCTGCAGGCAAAAAAGAAGCAGTGGCTGAGGGGCGAGGCAAGTTGCTCACCTGGGCCTTCCCTTCATTTGAGCAACTCTGTACTCCATGGAGGCTGCCAGGGCCTGCTCAAGCATTCTACCCCCTCCCACTCCCAGGAGGACTGCCCCCTCCAAGGAGTTAGGTGCAGCCAGACCCATAGTTTGTGTGGGTCAGGTGCCTGTCCAAATGACCACTGGAGGAACCGTATGGATAGGTGAGCAACTGTTCTCCTCCTCCAGGATCCTATTCCCTGACCTGGAGGCAGGTGCAGGTGGGTCAGGAGAAGCTGCCTGCAGAACAGCATGACCCAGTGAACAAACCGAGAAACGCTGGGGCCAGGGCACAGTGCCTGATGGAAACGGATGCTGCTCCTCTGCTGAGCAATGGGAGTGAAAGACTTCCATGGCTGGCGGAGGAGGAGACCCTTCTCAATGGGACTGGTGGAGGTTCTCAAAGGTTCTCAGCAAAGTGGAGGGAGACATTCTTGTGGAGTCCTTGGGAACATAGAAAAGAGCCTGTGGGCTGCCCGAAATGTCACGGTTCTGTTGGTGCAGGAGGAGGCAGGTTGCTTGATGTACAACAGCTGCAGAGCGGTTTTCCCCTCTGAAGTTGGGCTTGGAAAAGGCCAGGCAGTCTTAAGTCCTGGTTGGTGTGGAACACTCAGATGCCCCCCCCCCCTTTGGCAACAATGCCATCATTGCTCTAGGACGGTGCACACAGTAAACCAAGGGGATAAACTGAAGGAAGAGTCTTCTTTGTGAAGGCCGAAAAGACCAAGAAGGGGTTGCCTCCTCCCAGTTCTGTTTCAGCGGTGGCCAAGAAGGAACGGAGGACTTGGGAGGCCCACCTACGCTCAAGGCACCCGCCTAGGTGCAGCCCCCTCCCCACTTCAATGCAGGGTAGCTCTGCACACGTGTAGATTCCCACTACCTGCGCCTGCACATCTTGACCCATCCACATCATTCCAGGCTTTGTTCAGAGAGAGAGCTGGGAGAGAGGAGTGAGGCCCTTGCTGGGAGGGCTGCTCCATCCACCTGCACTCCCCACGGAGGCTCTAGGCCTCTTCACACAAGGCCCATCTGCCAGTTCTCTAGCAGGCTGGGGTGAGGCTCCAGGTGAAGAAGACTCAGTCTCAAGTGGAGCTTTGTCTTCTTTGTGTGTTTAATTCCTAGTCTTCTTATGAAATGTTGTTGCTTTGTAGCCAAGTCATCAATAAGCTGTCTTGATGGGAAGGTGTCACCTTAATTATTTTTATACATGAGTAAGTGAAATTAGCCCAACAGCTTGGCTGTCGGCAAGGGCTGTTTGGTCTCACATGCCACGGGGGAGGAAGTAGAAACATATCATTTCCCACGCACAGGTTGTGCCTGCTGACACTTGGTCACAGAGGACTTCCACTCCCAGGATAGCCTGCTCAGGAGGGGATGGAAGGAGGGACTGAATAATTCTTTAAGGTGCGAAGGCTCTGCTTTAATTGTGTGTTGGCATCCTTCAGTCTCGGAAGACTATGGTGTCACGCGCTGAATGGTGGTTCTGGAACAGTGTCCTCTCCAGTGCGCAAAGCCTAGTTAAAGTAGATATGGAGGATAGACCGTTACCCATGCAACAAATCCCCCCTCTCCACGTCGCTGAAATGGTCCAATGGAAAGGCAGAGGCCAATACGGTTGGTTCCAGCGGCGTCGCAGGAGTTGCCACAATGTGACTGTGTTCAGCCATGAACTGCCTCAGGGACTCCGGCTCCGGATTTTGCCTCGAGGTTGACTCCTGAAGCCTTTTCCATAACTGGATGTAGCCACAAGGCAGTGGAGGTTTAGGATCAGAGTTCTCCTTCTCTCAGATGAGCTGCCTTCCCAGGCTATCGAGTCCCATCTACCCGGTGGCTGTTTAGTCGCCTCTTACGACAAGTACAGCCAAACTGAGGGCCTGTTCTTATCCCCAGCCGCCAGGGGAAAATAATTTCTTTATTAAATGCTTTATTAAATTTCTTTATTAAATTAAATGCTTTAATAGCACACTTTCCCAGATTAGACCCTGCTTTCAAATGAAATGAGATTTATTGGAAGGTTAAACCTTGCAAGGGCACCGTGCAGACCAATTAAGACAAGTGGCATTGCTAGACAGGAATTGCATCTGCCTTATGGAGCCCTGCAGTGCGGTCAAGGTCTCTGGGGTGCGCACCAGGCAACCCCTGGCTCATCTTCCACCAGCAGGGCACTAGGTGGGAGGCATGTAAGAGATGCTGTCTGGTGGGCCTGCAGTGGCTTCTGCTTTGCTGAGCCCTGGGGAAAGGGTCCCCACTCTGTCTCACCAGTGGTGTGCTGCCAAGTTGAGCAGTCTCTTCCAAGGTGGTATCTGAAGACAGTGAATGCCTGCATTGATGCGGCCCTCTCAAAAGCTCATAGTGCTTTGCAAACATGTCCTGTTCTCCCTTAACAGCCCCATGGAAACAGGCTGACTGTGGCTTGCCCAAGGCTACCTGGGCAGCTTGTGGTGGAAGCCAGGTCAGAAGCAGGGGCCTCCTGGCTGTGTAACTGACACCAGGCCTGCCAAACCCCATTCCCCCAACCTTAACTCCATAGTTAAGGCTTAACTTAACTCCATAGTTAAGGCTGACAATCAGCCTGAAGAAAACACAGGTCATGGTTCAGGATGTGGACTCACCTCCCTGCATTACAATCTCTGCGCATGAACTGGAGGTTGTCCATGACTTTGTGTACCTTGGCTCAACGATCTCCGACACTCTTTCTCTCGATACCGAGCTAGACAAATGCATCGGTAAAGCAGCTACCACGTTTTCCAGACTCACAAAGAGAGTCTGGTCCAACAAGAAGCTGACGGAACATACCAAGATCCAGGTCTACAGAGCTTGCATCCTGAGTACACTTCTGTACTGCAGCGAGTCATGGACTCTCCGCTCACAACAGGAGAGGAAACTGAATGCTTTCCACATGCGCTGCCTCCGATGCATTCTCGGCATCACCTGGCAGGACAAAGTTCCTAACAACACAGTCCTGGAACGTGCTGGAATCCCTAGCATGTATGCACTGCTGAAACAGAGATGCCTGCATTGGCTCAGTCATGTCGTGAGAATGGATGATGGCCGGATCCCAAAGGATCTCCTCTATCGAGAACTCGTGCAAGGAAAGCGCCCTACAGGTAGACCACAGCTGCGATACAAGGACATCTGCAAGAGGGATCTGAAAGCCTTAGGAGTGGACCTCAACAGGTGGGGAACCCTGGCCTCTGAGCGACCCGCTTGGAGGCAGGCTGTGCAGCATGGCCTTTCCCAGTTTGAAGAAACAATTGGCCAACAGACTGAGGCAAAGAGGCAAAGAAGGAAGGCCCACAGCCAGGGAGACAGACCAGGGACAGACTGCACTTGCTCCCGGTGTGGAAGGGATTGTCACTCCCGAATCGGCCTTTTCAGCCACACTAGACACTGTGCCAGAACCACCATCCAGAGCGCGATACCATAGTCTTTCGAGACTGAAGGTTGCCAACAATAAAAAAATAACTCCGTAGTTGGGTATATTAATGCGATGTGTTCAATGAGGGGCAGGAATGCCAGCTTTTGAACAGAGTTATCTCACTTGAGACGCTGCTCCTTCTGGTGTTAAGGTGAGCCAGTCCAATGCCTGCAGGACCGATTCTGTGTCTGCCTGTAAACAAAGGAGGCACTTTGGGGCAAGAGTGCTGGGTGCGGATCTGGAACAATCCCTTCTGCCTCCCTCGACTGTTCTACCATCACAGGCATGACTGGTGCCTCTGCTATGCACCTGCAAAGTAATGACAGGTGGGGCTGTGTGGTGGCATTGCCACTCCACCCTGGGCCGTCGCCCCAAAACACTTAGATGTTAGCAAATGCTCTGAAGGAGTTGCGGCTCCTTTGGGCTGACTCATGCTGCTGACACCAAAGCTTTCCTGCGGCTCTGCCTGGGTGCACCGTCTCTCTGGCTTGATAGGGAGTGAACACAAGAACAGCCCTGCCGGATCAGGCCATAGGTCCAGCTTCCTGTATCTCACAGCGGCCCACCAAATGCCTCAGGGAGCACACAAAACAACAAGAGACCTGCATTCTGGTGCCGTCCCTTGCATCTGAGTGCAGTTTAAGGCCGTCATCAAAGGCACGAGGTTGGTTTCAAAGGGCCCCGGCCCGTCTCTCCAGCAGCAGCAGCATGACATCAGCATGGCCTAACTATGCACCTGCTGGACTGCTGTGCAGGCACTGACACTTAGCCCCTACACCCGTTTCTCATCTGCGGGCTGTTCTTGGAGAACCACACCTTGTCCCTTCTTGCCTTGCAGCCCAAGAGCCACACATCCTGATGGCCTGGGTGACTTCCTCCAGTGTCTGCCCAACCCCGATGTTGGTGCTTTCTGCAAAACTTTCAGCCATTCCGTCACATTTCTGGCTTTTGGGCACGGCCAACTCCCCTGTGCAGGTAGAATGGCTATGGAGCTGAAGCCTATGGGGCCAGTTTCAGCTTGTCCTCAGAGCAGCTGTATTGCACAGCCAGAGCAATAGGTCAAGGGGAGTTGTTGAGCAGCCTCCTCTCCGAACTGAAACCTTCTTAGCTGCAGGAAATCCCCACAGACAACTCCCTGCTGCCACCTCCCATTGCCAAGGGGCTCCACCTCACCCACCTCCATCACTTGCCTTTATTCTGGCAACTGGATATGCACATGTGATGGGGGGTGGCAGACGGCACCACCAAGGAAACCAGATGTGGCTTGGAGGCTGCTGGTTGCTAACCCTGATGAGATCCTGGAAAACAGTGCATCCTGGTGGAGGCCTGGCCTTATGGGTGAGAGAGAAGGGGGGTCCTCTTCTGAGATGGACTTAGTATGACTCTTGTTAGCCTGTCAGAAGGCGTGTGGCAGTTCCGGCCAATACATTAATGAGACTTTACAGCCCTGCTGGTTGTCCTGGGCTCTGCTTTCCAGGCCCTTAATCTCCTCTTCCTGGGTCTGGGCTGAATCTCTTCCAGGTGACTGTTGGATGGATTGCCATGCTGGTAGCCAGCTTGGCCACGAATCCCATGGTGATGTCACCTGTTCCTCTTTATCTCTGCCTGGGTGAAAGAGCCAGGCGGGGTCCTTGGCAGACCTGACCTCCTCGCATGAGTGACGCTTCCAGAGAAATATCAAAGCGGCCAGCCCTGTTCTTTATACAACACAACACAAGCACCTGCATGACTCAGCCGCCTTCCCTCTTCCCACTTTGCCTGCTTAAAAGGAAAAAGAGGAAAATGAACAGGCCCTGTGAAGAATTTGGGTGCAGCCTCTTGGGTTTATATCTTATGAAGTCACCCTTTTGTGGGCTCCAGGCTCTGAATCACCATCCATGGCACGGCCCGGGGTGCTTTCCCTAACGTGCAGGTTCTTGTCCATCACGCAGGGACCAATCCTCTCCAGCCACTGCACTCCTTCCTGCCTCATGTCCTGTTTCCTGCTGCAGAGAACTCTTGACAGAGGTCAGAGATTTCATGAGCTCTTTGGACTGGGGTGGGGAGGGAGGAAACTCAGAACCCTCCACGTGGGAAGCTGAAGCTTTCCATCCCAGAAACTCATCTTTCTTTGAAACCCAGTTTATTGAAACTCACATTTATGGCACTCTCCAGCTCAAACCTGGTTCCAAGTGAATTAAATCCAACACAAATAACAATGTAAATGCAGTTTAAAAAATGCTTTGGGCTGGGGGATTGGTTGGAGCTGCATCCTGGCTGAGAGGGGACTGGCTGCAGCCTTTTCCTCCCTCTGGTAGCCTCAGCAATGGAGGTTACTAGCTGGGTGGGCCCGTGCGCTGCAGCTGGGCATGGTCTGATTGCCTCTGCAGAGATGCTGTGAAGCAACACCCAGGCAGCACCTTCAAATTTACAGCTCAGTTTAACCCATTTTTGCCCGGCCCCCAGGTGTACACATTGGTCCCTGTCGCATATATGCATGGGCAGAACACAGCAAATGCTCCCATGGCCCCACTGTGGTCACCATGGCACTTACAAGCCCCACGGTCCAGCTAGCCCTGTCACTGTCACAGGGAAAGTTCCAAGTGGCATAACATGGAAGTCCCATGACTACATTTTGCCACTGATCACCATTTAATGTACTCACTGGGGAGGACCTATTATTTTCTTCAAGCTCCTGCTTCTGTTGGCTGTTCCAGAAGCCCCAATGATTTCACCTCTGACATCTTAAAATTTTCAGGCAGGTGTCGCTGGCTTTGGGAATGAACTTCCTTGTTATCCACCAGGCAACAAGTCTCTGAGACAGTGTTTGAAATCTACCTCTTTCCTTTGGTTTCTCAGACAATTACTCTCTGGCTACTTCAAGAACTTGGGAAGAGATGCCGGGAGACATCATAATTGCAGATAGAAAGAGGCAAGACGAAGAAGTCTTAAACCAGCAGTTTTCAAATTTGCCGGGAGTTTGGAAACCACTCTAAGTTCTTGCAGGGGCAGGGGAGGAGGCAGGGGGTAGGCAGAGGCGCAATCCCCAGGATCGTGCCGCTCAGGGGGCTGCAGGCGCTTGGCTGCACTTACCAGAGCCTCCTGCAGCCTCCCAGGGGTGCAGGGAGCCTGCGCAAGAGTCTGCAGAGCTCCCTGATGTTTCAACAGTGAAAGTGGAGCAATTGCGCCCCACTTCCAGTTTAGCTGAGGCGGGGCACAATCGTTCCACTTTCACTTCTATAGCGTCGGGAGCCCTGCGGACACTCGCGCAGGGCTCCCTGCACCCCTGGTAGGCTGCAGGAGGCTCTGGTAAGTGCAGCCAAGCCCCTGCAGCCCCCAGAGCGGCGCAATCCTGGGGATTGCGCCGCTGCCTCCTCCATACCTCCTTGCTGCCCCCGCCCCTGAAGAGGAAAGAGGCCAGGGCCCACAGGCTGGGGCGTCACGATGCCCCAGTTTGAAAAGCGCTGTCTTAAACCAAAAGATGTAATGGAGGTAGCCTTTCAAGCAAGTAATTGCACAGAAAACAAGAACATGTTGAAGAAAGGGTCCCCTTCCCAAATCTGGAGATTCCATGGCAACAGGCCCAGTGGGTGGTTGGATAAAACCAGGCTTTCCATTTCTGCGAAGTCCCTGAACTTAAGCCGAAGGAACAGCTCCTTGGGCCTACATAAGAACTGCCCCACTGGATCAGGCCATAGGCCCATCTAGTCCAGCTTCCTGTATCTCACAGCGGCCCACCAAATGCCCCAGGGAGCACACCAGATAACAAGAGACCTCATCCTGGTGCCTTGCCTTGCATCTGGCATTCTGACATAACCCATTTCTAAAATCAGGAGGTTGTGCATACACATCATGGCTTGTACCCCGTAATGGATTTTTCCTCCAGAAACTTGTCCAATCCCCTTTCAAAGGCGTCCAGGCCAGATGCCGTCACCACATCCTGTGGCAAGGAGTTCCACAGACCAACCACACACACAGCGTGTGGTTATTTTTCTCTTGTCTGTTCTAACTCTCCCAACACTCAATTTTAGTGGATGTCCCCTGGTTCTGGTGTTATGTGAGAGTGTAAAGAGCATCTCCCTATCCACTCTGTCCACCCCCTGCATAATTTTATATGTCTCAATCATGTCCCCCCTCAGGCGCCTCTTTTCTAGGCTGAAGAGGCCCAAACGCCTTTCCTCATAAGGAAGGTGCCCCAGCCCAGTAATCATCTTAGTCGCTCTCTTTTGCACCTTTTCCATTTCCACTATGTCCACTATGCCTAATGCAACCTGAGGCGCTTTCTAGGGATGAACTGGCAGAGTTCTGCAGTGAGGAGTGGGTGCAAAACGTGACCCGCTGGCCGAAGGCTCTGAACTGCCTCCCTGCCTGTGCTGTGCTTTTGAACTGAGTCAACGGACTCAAGAGCCTCTGGGCCACTCTTTCATATGAGAGGCAGCCATCGCTTCTGGGGGAGAAAAACCAGGCTTCAGCCCCTCCCCCACCAAACCAATTTGCCATATCAGAGCTACTTCCCTAATTTGTCTCTTCATATACATTCAAAGGGATTAATTTCCCATCCTTACTCCAGGAGTTGTTGAAATTTCTGAAGTAGGATATATATTCCACTTGCACACCCAAAAAAGCTAAGAGCGCAATCCTAACCTGCAGTTGTGCCGGCACAAATACAGAAGCACTGGTGCAACTGCAGCTATGCCAGCACAGTGCAGCTGAGACCGGCCAGCGCACCACAGGCGCCGGTGTAACTCCCCCCCCTTAAGGTCCTGGGCCAGCACAACCAGGGAGAGGCACTGCGCTGTGCTGGGGGGAGGAGGTGGGTTCCTCCCAATTTTCACTTTTGAAAAAGCCTGGGCATGATGGCACTTCTGGTTGTGACATAGCTTCTGGGGCAACACTTTGAGCTTGGCACCGGGCTACACAGTCGTTAGCTATGCCACTGCCTGGAGGTCTCCGGCCTAGCAGTGTCCTTCCTGGTGGGGCAGCAGCCTGCAGCAGAGGGGCCTGCAGCTGGGGCAGCAGCACTCTACCCACCTGTAGGCCCCTGCAGGCCTCCCTCAGTGGCAGGTCCCATTGGGGCCAGTGGGCTTACTCTGGGACAAGGGATAGGCGACCTTGACCAGCCCTGATGGGGAATGGGGGGGCACCTGCTCACAGCCAGCAGTTGCTAGAGTGGGTTTGGGATGGATGGCAGATGGTTGAGGCCCAGTTGTGGGGGGCCGGCGGTTGTGTACCCACCAGCCTGCTGCTGTCCAGGGGGGGCTGCAGCAGCACAGCCTGGGCAACCCCCTACGACCCCCGGGATTGCTGCTGTGTGGGCAGGAGTTGCAGTGGATCGCCCCCCACTCTCCCCTGCTTACCTGGCAGGAGCAGGTGGTGGAGGAAGCCGCTCTAAGGTACTGAGCACACCAGCATGGTTAGCTGATGTGATGGTCTGATGAGTCGGCATGCATGTGCAAGCCCCTTCCCAGTGCCTAGGTGAGGTGTTTCTTAGTGCGTAAAGTGCTCCTCACCACCTAAGCCCCCCATGAGCGGACTGGGTGATATATTGCCACACCATGCACCCTGTTCTCTGAGGCCCTGGGGTTGGCTTTCATGTGGGGGCAGGTGCATCGGGGTTAGTTGCCAGAGATGAACCTAACCTCGTCAGGCTGGGGCTGTGGCTGAGTCAGGCTGCGGCCGCTGTGTGTTTTCTCTGCTGTCAACCCTCGCTTGAGCCCCATGGTCTCCTCAAATCTGCGCCACCTCCGGTCGGTGGCAATGCAACCATAGGCGTCTGGGGGGTGGCATGTCTGTCTGGGGGATGGGGGTTAGGATATGACTCCATTGTGCCGCTCTGTCCCATGCCCCTAGAATGCCCCCAGCGCACCCCTTGCGCCAGCCCTGCCATGCCGACACAGCGTCTCTCCTGGGTTGCACCAGCCCAGAGCCGACTGAGGTTTTTGCCAGCGTCCGTGGTGCGCCAACCAGTCCCTGTATTTGTGCTGGTGCAACTGCAGGTTAGGATTGCCACTCAGACATGCTTTGGTGAAAATGGCATGGCTGCTCTAGTGTCACGCATTCGATCCTAAGAGTTAATTAATCAGCAAACGAATTGGGAAAAACAGTCAGGAAAATGGATGATGAGAAAGGATGCCTTGCCCATCCACCAAAACACTGTTGCATCACAAGGCATGATGTTGCTGGCACAACCATTTAAGGACTTTGTGGTGTCAGGGAAACCGTGCAAGGTTTGCCTCTCAGATTAGCACACCCGCCCTTGGTAATTATTTGAGCAAGCAGATGAGACAAGCCCTGCAATGACAAAAACTTGCCTGCCAAAGGTATGCTGACAATACATAAGGCAAACCTCAGCCTGGCCACCTGAGGGAAAGTGCTACACCTCAAAAGGGCCAAGCCCCACATGCTTTCAGGATCAGTCATGCTTCGCCTTTTAAAATTGGGGTGATGGAAAGTGCCCATAAACATCTTCCCTCCTTAGATGGGGGGCAGGATGCACCTTGCAAGAAACGTAAGCAGGGGTCGAGATTAGCAATCATCCACAATGCCGATTCTTTTGGATTCCTGGCGAACACCACCCTAGAGCTTCTTTGCCTATCCACAGCACACACACCTTCCTGCCAGTAGGTCTCCCTTGAATCCTTTTTCCTAATCAAAGAGACCTTTTGCTGCTCTTCCTGTCCATACCAATGTTTTATTGCTTACACCTTCATTCGGAGCAGCAAAAGCCTTTCTGCGCATTCCATGACATCACAGCTGCACAGCCAATGACTAGGGCCGGGGCTCTTTAGCCAATGTTATTGTCGCATTAAGTTCAAGAAGCAAATGCTTAACTGACAAAACGTTTCTGTGATCTTCCTAAGGATCACAAGCCTCATGGAAGGCAGCATTATTTAGCTGTTTTGCCACCCCATTTCTGTATTAGTTGTAGGCAATAATTCCATGAAAAGGGACATGTGAGAGAAGCAAAGAAGGCAGAGAGAAGCTAGCACTGATGGTGGCAAATAATGGAGGAGGGGCAATGTTTATGTTGTGAGCAGGGCTAGTGTGTGTGTGTTTGCAGCTGGAGGAATGAACCATGTGGATTTTAATGAGCGCCAAAGCAACCTCTTAACAGAGGTCAGATCAACTGCAGCTCTCTTTTGCAGTGAACCATAGCAGGCCAGGCAGGCTTTGAAGAAGCAGCAAAACAAGTGCCCTCTTCAGCCCCTTCTCCCTCCACCCTCCAACATCCTGTGCAAGCCACACAATATGCAAGCTGTCCAACTCTCCATATGCCCGCCAGCCGTGGCTGCTGCGGGAGACTTCAGACCGGCCAGAAGCAAGGGGCAGGCTCTCCGCGGAACACAATGCTCCCTCTGTGCAACTGGGGGAAAGGGAAGCCGACAAAGAATGTGGTGACGGATGGCTGCAGGCTGGTTGCGAAACCCGGCCCCCCACCAGAGATGGCCTGGTGGTTGCAACGCAGGCTTTCCCACTCGCCACCCATCACCCCAAACACAGCCCACCAGCAGCCATTGGTGGCTTCGAACAAAACCCTGATTTGCAAGGCAAGGAGACAGATGGGTGTCCCAATCCACGCCTGGCGGGCTGAGTGAGCAGGATGCATGTTATTCAGGCCTCCTTCCTGGGCAGTCCTCCCTTCTCTACAAGGACAGATGTTGATGGCACCCCGCTGCATTTAAATGATGCTCTTGACCTCTCCTGCGTCACTTTGAAATTATGCCCCTGGAAACGAGGGGCTGATTCGTCCTCCAGTTGCCCTGCTTATTGAGATGTTAGGATTACATGGAGAAGATTCTGCTTACTAAACTGAAAGGTCTGCCGGCTTGTGAACGGCGGCCATCGTGCTTTCACGTGTTCGTGGGGTTGGCCACTGGAGAGAGAGATGTACATAGTACACATAGTATGTGCTCATGTTTCTTGCCATTCATAAGCAAGCACGGAGTCTGGTCCTGCAGCATCACCCAAACAGCTTGGTTGCCGCATTTGAGGTGCCAGTGAAACTCGATGTAGCCCAAGTGCTACCCTCTCCATGCACAGCAGGGATGTGTGGTGGCTGGGGAGGCAGAGCCTCCCCACCAGAGTCCTTGGAGAGTGCTGCTGTTGTGTGTGCAGTGTGTTGTCCGTGTGGGTTGTGTGTGCTGCACACCTCACACGATGGTGGCACTTTTCAAAGGACTCCAGTGGGAGGCTCTGCCTCCCCTGCCTCCCCACATACTGCATGGTGCCTAGTGAAGCGCAGTGCTCCCTGACAGCGCAAGTCTCAGTGAAGCCGCTCTAGTCACCTGCTGTCTAACAACGCACTGTGCGCTTCCAGAGAGACTCTTGAGCCAGCTTCAGCCAAGGGGAGGCAGCGCTCCAGCCAGCACGAGGGAGGTGGTTGCTTTGCCCAAGAACCTGCAGGTGGGGAATGCTGCTGTTCGGTCCATGCACTGGCTTGAAATGCATGTGGCAGTGAAGAGTGTCTCTGAGCATGAACTAAGTGCACTTTCCACTACTACGCAAACTTGCCCTTCTGCAGTGGCAGTGAAGAGCGCCCCTGAGCTTGTGCGAAATGCACTCGCCAGAACTGAGCAGCCTGCTAAACAAAGCGGTCCTCCTGCAGCGACAGTGAAGAGCGCTCCTGAGCACGTGCAAACTGCTACGCAGACCCGCCCTTCGGAAGTGCTCCGCGTGGCCAGCCGGACAGCCCACGTGGAGCAGCGCGTGCCCGCAGAGGCGCAGGAGGGGGCGGGGCCACCGGCGCAGAGGATGCCGCGGCGCAAAGGGGAGGGGGTGGGCGGAGCCAGGGGCGCGATCGGAGGGGGCGGGATCCGTGTGACGGCGCAGGCGTGGCCGCGCGGCGGAGGTGGGACGAACGGGGACGCGGCGGCCAATAGGAAGCCCTGCCAGCGGGAGGGCGTCGCGAGCAGCGAGGGCAGGCGGGGCTGCGGTGGGCGTGGCCTCGCGGAAGCCCGCCCCCGGGCCGAGCAAAGCCGCGCAGTGGCCGCCTCCAGGGACATTTGCCGGCGAGCACTGCAGAGGCGACGCAGCCCCCGCCTGCCCGCCCGCCCGCCCGCCCCCTCCCTTCGCCGCGCGGACCAGGATGGGCGCCTGGCGCGTCCGGGCGCCGGAACTCCTCCCCGAGGCCGCGCCGTGAGGGCCGCGGAGCGAAGAGCCCCCAGCGCGCGGGCGGAGGCGGCGATGATGCTGAACTCGGCGCTCTTCGGCGAGATGGCGGCGCGCGCCTTCGGGCCGGGGCCGCCCGCGCCCCCCCCGGCGGCGGCCCAGTGCCCGGGCGGGGGCGGCGGCGAGGGGGCGCCCCCGGTGACGGCGGCGCTGCGGGACGACCTGGGCTCGAACATCCACCTGCTGAAGGGGCTGAACGTGCGCTTCCGCTGCTTCCTGGCCAAGGTGCACGAGCTGGAGCGCCGCAACCGCCTGCTGGAGAAGCAGCTGCAGGCGCAGCAGCTGGGCGAGCGCGAGCGCCGCCTGCGCTACAAGCGCTTCCCGCGGCACCAGGCCGTGCAGACCGACCCCGCGCCGCCCGCGCCCGCCCCGCAGCTGCCGCACTCGCTCTCCCACCCGCCGCCGCCGCCGCACTGCAGCCGCCTGCCCGGCACCATCTGGAGCTACACGCAGGTGCGGCGCACCGGCGGCGGCGGCCTCGAGACCCTGCAGGGCCCCGGCGTCTCCTGGGTGCACCCCGACGGCGTCGGCGTCCAGATCGACACCATCACGCCCGAGATCCGCGCCCTCTACAACGTCCTGGCCAAAGTCAAGCGCGAGCGCGACGACTACAAGCGCCGGTGAGCTGCTGCTGGGCGGAGGTGCTCCGGGGCCGGGCCGGGCCGGGCGGGGTTGATTTGCAAGCCGCCTCTGTTGGTCCGCTCCAGGCGGCCGTCAAAAGCACTCTGGGGGCGGGGCGAGGCTGATTTGCATGACGCTTCTGTTGGTCCGCTCCAGGCGGCCGTCAGAAGTGCTCTGGGGGCGGGGCTGATTTGCATACCGCCTCTCTGTTGGCCCGCTCCAGGCGGCTGTCAGAAGCGCTCTGGGGGCGGGGTGGGGCTGATTTGCATGCCGCCTCTGTTGGTCTGCTCCAGGCGGCCTTCAGAAGTGCTCTGGGGGCGGGGCAGATTTGCATACCGCCTCTCTATTGGCCCACTCCAGGCGGCTGTCAAAAGAACTCTGGGGCGGGGCTCTGCTGATTTGCATGCTGCCTCTCTATTGGCCCGCTCCTGGCGGCCGTGGGGCTGGGCTGATTTGCATACCGCCTCTCTATTGGCCCGCTCCAGGCGGCTGTCAGAAGCGCTCTGGGGGCGGGGTGGGGCTGATTTGCATGCCGCCTCTTGGTCTGCTCCAGGCGGCCTTCAGAAGTGCTCTGGGGGCGGGGCTGATTTGCATACCGCCTCTCTATTGGCCCGCTCCAGGCGGCTGTCAAAAGCACTCTGGGGCGGGGCTCTGCTGATTTGCATGCTGCCTCTCTATTGGCCCGCTCCAGGCGGCCGTGGGGCTGGGCTGATTTGCATATCGCCTCTCTATTGGTCTGCTCCAGGCGGCCATCAGAAGCGCTCTGGGGGCGGGGTGGGGCTGATTTGCATGCAGCCTGAAGAGCTCCTGGGGGAGGGGCGGTGACTGGGTGGGGGGGGGGACTTTGCCTGCATCTTCTGGCTGGCCCCTTCAGTCTGGCTGGTCCCCTTTGAAAGCAGTCCAGGCAGTGGCAGCTGCCACATCTTGTGGCAGGGAGTCCCGCAGACTGATGTGCTGCGTAAAGAGCCTTGCCTGGTTCTTTCTGAAGCGCTGGTGCTTTGTTCACTGGGTGGTCCACCCATGATTCTGCAGGCACCAGCCGTCCTGCCTGGTCTTCCCAGAGCTCGGGCTGGGAGGGTCAGTGGGGCTCGCTTCTGATTCCCCGTGACTGGGGCCGCCTGTTGCAGAGGACGGGCGAGTAGGGGAAGGGGGGTCCCTCGGCCTGTCTGTCAGCCAGCCTGGCCCCATTTCTTTGTGAGACTTGTGCTCCCCTCGCCCGGGGCAGCCACAGCAGAGTGTCAGGCACAGGAGCAGGAAGTGGTGGCTTCCTCCGACTGATACTCTGGAGCCTTGTGTGGGGGGACCTGATGGAACCTGCGTTCTCTGCCACAGGCGGGGTTCTGGGGGTTGTGTGCGGAGGGAGGGAAGGGCATTGCTTGAGTGGGAAGGTGGAGAAGACGTGGCACCTTGGAAGTGGGTCCCTGAGGGGGAAGGGAGTGGATGAGGATGGAGTGAGCAGGTCACTGAGGTGGAAAGAGCAGGGAAAGAGCAGCTGAGAGGATGGAATGGATGGTGGGAATCTGCAGGACAGGAAGTGAGAACAGAGGGGGAAGGAGAGCAGGGACAGGGAGGCTGGAGGTGGGATCGGCCTGGAGAAGAGGCAGGCGTGAGGGGTTTGGGAGAAGAAGGGCTGATGAAATGGGAGTGCTGATGAGTGCCTTGGAATTGCTTAGGAGAGAAGAAACTAGTGAATGCGGGTAAGGAGTGGATGCAGGAGGCCAGATATCTGCAGGGGGAGGTGAATCCTCTTGAGCAGGGGTCTCTAAACTCTTTGACCAGAGGGCCACATCAAATGTCTGGCACAGTATTGAGGGCCGAAAAAAATATTTAAATATAAAATTTAAATAAATAAATTAGAGATGGAACTCAGATGTGTGAATTAGTGAACAAATGGGCTCATTCATTCAACCTCTCTGACTCTCAGAACACCCTCCAGATGCAACCAGAGCACAGTTCCAGTCATGTTTGGCAAAGTGGGCCAGGGGCTTTCAGGGGCCAAGAGACTGGCCATGGGCCGCATCTGGCCCCTGGGCCGTGGTTTGGAGACCCCTGCTCTTGAGCACGAATGGGTGAGAAAGAGTAACGGGCATGTGTGAAATCAGACCAGGGCCCCCTAGACAGGGCTGCAGCCTCCACACGCAGCAACCAGAGGAGGACTTGGACTGATTTTACATGGTTACATTAACGTCCTCCTACCTTCTTTAGCCATTTCCCTTGCAGGCTGCTGACTGCTTGCTATGGCATGAGGCAGGTGTCTGTCCCTGATTTTCAGAGGTGCCTTGGAGTAGGGAGTGGAGGTGAATGAATGAAGGTGAAGGAGCAAAGAAATCATTGGGTGTGGGCAGGTGATGGCCCCTGTGGCTGATTCAGATGCCTGGAGCTTGCCTGTGAGGAGGGAGTTCAGCCCTGCTGAGTCTCTCCAGAGAGTGAGCTGCAATCCACTGCTTGCCATAGATAACAGGAGGCAGTGAAAAACTTTGGACCTTCTGGTACTAAGTAGTCTTTGGAAGGCCATGCTGGATAGTTATCCTTGTCAGTGCTTTGTTTGCTGGGTTATTTTAGGAGAAATGAGGGGGTGTGGAGAGAGCCAGGAATGGGCTGGGCTGGAGGCAGTGTGGAATGGAAGGCCTTTGGGCTGGCAGATGGTGATCTGGGTTTTTGGTATGTAAATATCTGTTTCCTCCCCTCATCAGTAGGGGGAGGAGGAGTACATTAGGTGGGGAAAGGACTAAAAGTGTGCTAGGGTGGTACAACTTGCCCTCCTCACCATCCTCAAATGTGCCTGCACTTAAGGTATCCAGGCACTCACTTCCTAGAGAACAGGTGGGTCGTGGGTGCAGGTCTCAGAACGAGGGGCTGTCAGTAGACCAGCATAACAACTTTCTACCCCTGAGATATGAATTGTCTAAGTTTGGGAGCAGTTTGACCTGCATCAGGAAGGACGGAGGAGGTGGCAACAGTGGGATGCTGGAACTTGCATGGCTGTTGCGCACTAAGGGAAGTTGATGACTTTGGAGGCATTAGATGTGCGCATTGGGTTGGGGCAACTGATTTATCTTGTGCTTGCAGTAGTGAGGTTTTCATGCTGGTGGGTTGAGCTGTGCTCCAGAGTCATGCTTATTGTGTAGGCCACACAATGTTTGCAGTACAGGGGGAGTAGTCAGGCTGGGATAAAAACTTGCCACAGACACTGTGGAAAGATGAGTTTTTGGGGGAAGACTCAGGACAGGGAATAGAGACATGAAGGCAGAGGGGCTAGTGGGAAGGAGAATAACCAGTGGACAGGAGAGGAAGGACTGATGGAACAGAGGCCTGAGGCAAGAAGAGACTGGGAGATGGGGGGGTGAGGGAGAATGGTTTTGCCTACTTCCCTCTTGAGTTTCACAGAAAGGAAATTCCATCAGTCCTGACTTTTGCCCTGACTGCAGCAGTGTGACCTGGCACTCCTAAGGGGGCAGAGGGAGCCAAAAGACAGCATGGATGAATAGTTGCTGCATTTCACAGGAATTGGTCAAGCAGCTGGCTCTATGAGAACTGCTAGTTTGGCACATAATAGATGAGTTCTGACTGTGTTTTTCTCTCTTCTGTATAGACCCTGCAGGGGAAAGGGAGAGGATGAGATGGTATGGGATTCTCATGGGGGTGCATGTGGTTAGAACCATGTGGCTGACAGCCGATGGTGATGATCACATGAAAATCCTGGAAAATGAACTGCACACACCAGTGTATATGGCAATAAGGCCCTGGGGAGTTGCATTTACAAGACTCCTAAGAGACTTGGGCGGGGAGAACAGTTTCTATGGGGTGGGTGTTTGACTGTTGTAGCAAAAGTGGCCCTTCCCCTGCTCAGAATGAGGCGTTGGGGTGTGTGGGTCAGGTATTGTCTTGCGTCTGGGATTCCTGATGATCAGCAGAAAGTGAGTGGGGTAGAGTTGGTGCAAGGGTTTCCTGACAGGAGATGCCCCCTTGAATGAGCAACCAACAGGCTCACTGTCACACAGACCAGGGCGTCTGGGCACTTGTGTTCTTCCTTGTGAAGGAGAGGACAGGGAGAAGAAAACGTGTGCATAGAATTTGGGGTACAGCTGGAGTTGAAATGGGGAAGGTGCCCCAACACTCTGGTGGCTCTGTCAGACAGAGAATCTGCTTGAGTTTCTGCAGCTTGCTTTGGGGGGAGGTGCTGTCTGATCACAAAGACAACCCTGGCAAGGACAATCCGCAGGCATCTGCTTTCTTCTTCTGTTTGCTGTTTGGGAGCGAGAGCCGACTTGGGATTCCTTGGCTGGTTCTGCTTTCTGGCTTTCGTGCCTTGGCTTGCTGGTGCAGTATTTGGGCTGAGAGCACTGCAGGGGAAGAATTGCATCCAAACACCGCTGCTTTAATATGCCTGTGTGTTCAATGATTAGAGATCTCACCTGTGCAGCCTTATTCTTTGTACCTGAGTAAATTTTGAGCTGCTGGACCTGCTGTGGTTTCTCCTTCTTAAACAGTTGTGTATACATTTCTGTGAAGGTGCACAGGGAGTCTGAGGGAAAATGGCTGCATCTGTCACTAACTGCTGTCTTGTGAGAAGGCAACCTTTGTTAAAACAAGTCTTCTGTTGCCTTGATAGGAGGTGTTGGCCTTTCAGTGGGGAAGAATCCTCTTCCCCCTCCACCATAGCATGGAGATTTTGCCCTAGCATTCTGCGTCAGGCTGCAGGGCCCCTATAAACATGTGGCTTCCTCCTGAAAATACTTGGTTTTACAGCATTTAGTAGAAGCTGGCTTTGGGGTGAAAATATTGCAGACGGTCTCAGCACCCACCATAGCCTGTGCTTCTGTTGATCTCCAACAAATAGTTTTGTCAGTTTCCTTCTGGCCACCTTGAACAATTTCTGATGACATGCACAGAAATGTTGGAAAATGGTTGCCTGAATTCTCTTCAGCAGTTAAAGTTCAGACTGGCCTTAACTGGTAATGCAGTGAGAATCACAAGCGTTTTAAAGGATCTTGCTCTTTCTTCTGGCATAACCCCCAAACTATGTTGTTGCTTTTCTCATTCCCCTAAAGGACAATTTTGCTCCTAACTCGTAAGACTTTTGAGAATAATTGGTGGTTATAAAATGATACAGAGAGACTGCCGTTGTCAGTTCTTCTGTTAAGCAAAAGAAAAAGGCAAGAGTGACTCTTGGTATGAGAAAGTTGCTCAGTGTTGCCCTCCAAGAATTTTCTGCCCCAGAAAAATTTGTTCCCCTGGGGGTCCACTTTGAAAATGCCCACTCTCCCATCTGATCGTTAATTCTGTATCCCCCAGGCCTGGACCACTGCCAAATGGGATTCAGGGCAGAGAGACTGTTGAAGGGTTAGCTCAAAGAATAGCTAATATGAAAGTGGGTTTCACATAGCGTTGGCTATGTTTACTGCCTCAACAGAAATGAGGTTTTCTACACTCTTCCTGTTTTGAAATTTGATATGGAAAGTGTTAAGCAAAACTTTGTTATGTTGTATACTGCTTTGAGTGTTTGGAAAAGTGGTCTTTTAAATACACAAACTTTCCCACTTTTTAGCATTTCATCAAAAGCATAAGAACATAAGAACAGCCCCACTGGATCAGGCCATAGGCCCATCTAGTCCAGCTTCCTATATCTCACAGCGGCCCACCAGATGCCCCAAGGAGCACACCAGATAACAAGAGACCTCATCCTGGTGCCCTCCCTTGCATCTGGCATTCTGACATAACCCATTTCTAAAATCAGGAGGTTGCGCATACACATCATGGCTTGTACCAACACTCAATTTTAGTGGATGTCCCCTGGTTCTGGTATTATGTGAGAGTGTAAAGAGCATCTCCCTATCCACTCTGTCCATCCCCTGCATAATTTTGTATGTCTCCATCATGTCCCCCCTCAGGCGTCTCTTTTCTAGGCTGAAGAGGCCCAAACGCCGTAGCCTTTCCTCATAAAGAAGGTGCCCCAGCACCGTAATCATCTTAGTTGCTCTCTTTTGCACCTTTTCCATTTCCACTATGTCTTTTGTGAGATGTGGCGACCAGACCTGGACACAATACTCCAGGTGTGACCATAGATTTGTACAACGGCATTATAATACTAGTCGTTTTGTTCTCAATACCCTTCCTAATGATCCCAAGCATAGAATTGGCCTTCTTCACTGCCGCCGCACATTGGGTCGACACTTTCATCGACCTGTCCACCACCACCCCAAGATCTCTCTCCTGATCTGTCACAGACAGCTCAGAACCCATCAGCCTATATGTGAAGTTTTGATTTTTTGCCCCAATGTGCATGACTTGACACTTACTGACATTGAAGCGCATCTGCCATTTTGCTGCCCATTCTGCCAGTCTGGAGAGATCCTTCTGGAGCTCCTCACAATCACTTCTGGTCTTTACCACTCGGAAAAGTTTGGTGTCGTCTGCAAACTTAGCCACTTCACTGCTCAACCCTGTCTCCAGGTCATTTATGAAGAGGTTGAAAAGCACCGGTCCCAGGACAGATCCTTGGGGCACACCGCTTTTCACCTCTCTCCATTGTGAAAATTGCCCATTGACACCCACTCTCTGCTTCCTGGCCTCCAACCAGTTCTCAGTCCACGAGAGGACCTGTCCTCTAATTCCCTGACTGTGGAGTTTTTTCAGTAGCCTTTGGTGAGGGACCGTGTCAAACGCCTTCTGAAAGTCCAGATATATAATGTCCATGGGTTCTCCCGCATCCACATGCCTGTTGACCTTTTCAAAGAATTCTATAAGGTTCGTGAGGCAAGACTTACCCTTACAGAAGCCATGCTGACTCTCCCTCAGCAAGGCCTGTTCGTCTATGTGTTTTGAGATCCTATCTTTGATGAGGCATTCCACCATCTTACCCGTTATGGATGTTAGGCTGACTGGCCTATAGTTTCCCGGGTCCCCCCTCTTTCCCTTTTTAAAAATAGGCGTGACATTTGCTATCCTCCAATCTTCTGGCACCATGGCCGTTTTGAGGGACAAGTTGCATACCTTAGTCAAGAGGTCTGCAACTTCGTTCTTCAATTCCTTAATAACTCTTGGGTGGATGCCATCAGGGCCCGGTGACTTATTGATCTTTAATTTATCAATGAGGTCTGAAACATCTTCTCTTTTAACCTCTGTCTGACTTAACTCCTTGGTCAGGAGGGGCCGTTCGGGCAGCGGTATCTGCATCAAATGCTCAATTTATTTTCTATAAGGAGGAGTGGTGTGCCTGCTTTCTAGGCATCATGAATTCTTCATTCTTAAGTTGCTTACCCAACACTTGGTTTTAGCTGGATGTGGAAAGTTGCTTCCCTTGGTTGCTAACCTTCCTGACTGAGTTGCATTGTAAATGGGGAGTATTCACTGGATTTCGGGGGACTGCTTCAAACATGTTCCAGCACTTGTTGGCCCTAAAGTGCCATTGTGGGGTGTGAAGGTGTCACTAGGTGACCCAGCCTATATTGGTGGTCTTTTACCCCAAAGCAAATACACATTTCTTTTCTCTCTTCTTTTTTTTCAAAGGGGAAATCCTTAAAGGGAAAAATTGTTACGTTAACAAATTGGGAACTGAACTGAGATTGAGCTGGGGATTTTTTTTTGCCAAATTTCAGAATTTAATGTTTTGTAAAGAGTGTCTCAGTCAAAACCTACAGAAGAAAGAATTATTTCTCTAGCTGCAGTTAGAGTTGGCTCAAGAAATTCGGTCCTGAGGAACTGCAGATGCCTTCCATTGGCTGACAGGATTATGGGGTCACTGCTCTGTTCTTTCAGGACTTGGGGCAAGACTCCCTGCTTTCCCAGCAAAGAGACAGGCTACCACACACGCATTCACACATTGATGGTTTCCTGAGTGGCTTGCTGTGTCAAGGAAAGGCTTTTGATGCCTGGCTGGTAGCAGCACATTCATCAAGAAAGGCAGCTAGAGAGAGAGAGAGAGAGAGGCAGAGTGAGTCCCAGAAGCTGGAGGAAACCCGAGCTCCCATCTTCCTTCAATACACCTAAAAGACTGCAAGTTGAAAGACCTGATAAGATTTGGGGGGCTAGCAGATGACGGCAGAGCTGTCGGAAATGGGAAGCTCATGCCGTGTGCATGTCAGCTGAGCTTGATTCTTGCAAAAACTAAACAATGACCTCAGAATCCTGTTGTCCAATGAGAAAGAAGCATTTTCTAGTCGTTCTTATTGCCAGGCTGACTTTATAACACTTTTTCAAAAACAATAAATTAGAGCGATGATTTTTTAAAACCGTGTCCCGTAGAGTGTAGAGTGCCCTGATACAACTGAGGAACCTGCACTGAAACCGGAGACTTAGGAAAAAACCCCGTAACTAGGTGGCCCCCGTTGTGGGTCATAGCAGCAGCCCCATGGCCCCTTTTCTAATAACTCATTCAGAGAGATGTGTTGCCAAGGCTTGGCGTCATTACTGGTCTCCTAATAAAAATCCTGTCTCTTGAAGCCAGCTTGACTGCAGAACTTAAAGACCTCTGCAGGCAGAATGGGCTTCTAAAATGCAGCCCCACTTGATGGAATTCCTGAGTAACCACTGGGTACCTTGGTAACTCCTGGTGGGAGGAAAATTGTATCCTGCCTGATGCTCACGGGAACAAACGTGAAGCTCATTGCATGTGTGTTTCTAAATGGATGTTTCTGAGGTCAACATTCGTAATAAAAAGGTAAAATAAAAACTGCTCTAAAATTCTACGTTATAAGGAATTTTGTAACGCAGTGTTTCTCAAACTGTGGGTTGGGACCCACTAGATGGGTTGAGAGCCGATTTTAGGTGGAGATTCATTTCAATATTTTATTTTTAATATATTAGACTTGATGCTACCATGGCATGTGAAGGCATTGGAGAAATATTGCACATCTGTATTTTGAACATGCTACTCTGTCTATGCTTGTAACAATGATAGTAAATGTGACTTGCTCCTAGGTAAGCGTGGGTAGGATTGCAGCCTCGGATTGTTAAAAAATTTCCTGCTTGATGATGTCACTTCCGGTCATGACATCACTTTTTGTGGATTCTGACGGATTCTCATTCTAAAAAGTGGGTCCTGGTGCTAAAAGTTTGAGAACCACTTTGTAATGTATCTTGAGAGTTTTGGGGCACCTTCTGGTCTTTTTGTTCGAGGCCAGGAGCTAAAAATGTGTGTTCTCTGTATTTCTATTGTTCTTTTGGCACTGCAGTGTAACTTCTTAAAGCTGTAACATGAGAGAGATTTTTTCTTGGTACTGGCTTGCAAACTACCGCTTGCCTGATCATCTTTATAAATAAATGTTGATCCCAACCTTTCTCCAAGGAGTTCAGGGTCATGGTCACCCCCACCTTTTTATTTTCACAACAAACCTGTATATGAGAGGTGGCAATTGGCCAAAAGTCCCTCAGTAAGCCTCACAGCTAAGCAGGAAACTGATCCTGGCTCTCCCTGGCCTAACACTACCCACTACACCAGACTGCTGCCTCCACTACCTGCCTCTTGGTAGGTAAGAACTGATGATTTTGAAAATAGAAGAGTTTGTTTCTCTTCTTCCTTTTTTCAGACTGCCAGTGGGCCACAAAAAATTGACAGTGGGTTGGGTAAGTGTGTGTGAGGACAGGTTAGCAACTGTTGTGGACTGCCCAGTATGTGATTAGGCTTAGGAAGCTGACACATTGGGTGAGGATGTGCTGAAGCTGCTTGGGTATTTTAGTAGGTTGTTTGTCTTGGTATCATGGAGATACAGAGCAACACTGTTCTGTGATCTCTGCTGACAGCATGAACAAGCAGCAGAGTCTTAGACCAACATCAGCTTCAAATTGTAGTTTCGAAACAGGAAACCCGAATATAGCTGACTTTATTTTTTGTCACTTCTCTGATCCTGTTTGCTGCAGCTGTATCTTGCCTCGCCAACAAAGAGAACCTGACTGGCAGAGTGCCAGCCAGCATCTCCAGAATGGTTGCAACTATTTCAGTGTGCCCAAGAGAACTCCAGGCCTGTGTGTTGCTTGAGTAGCAGCTGCCCTTCCTTCAGGGCAAGTGACTTGTCACACTTGGGGCAGTTTCAAAAGCAGTTTGATGTCGCGTGAGAGCCCACAGTTCAAAGTGAAGAGGAAGAGGAGAACTGGTCTCATCCTGCGCGGGATACAGCGCAAGTCTCCTGGCTTGCCTGTTCCAGTGCAGATTAGGATTTTGTCTTGTAGGTATGTGAACATCCCTTCAGCCCAATCCTGTGCACATTTGCTGTAGAAGGGAGGCAGGCTGGTTAGGCTAAAATTCTAAGTACAGTTTCAAGGCACCATCAAGGCTTTTAACAGATGGCTGCAAACAACTCTAGGAGGGCCCAGAGTTTCTCTGGTCAGTGCATTACTGTGATTCCATTGTTGAAATTTAAAAGTGGATATTTGTGGGACTTGCTTGTAAACTGTATATTGTAAGGAATACAGAGGTCAAATGTACCTTGTATGACCAGCTGGTTAGTCCCAACATTTACAGTTTTGTGTTGGAGCAGTTGTCTTCAACCTTTTTTGTGCCACAGCCCCAAGAAAGAAATAAAGACTCCTCCCCCCACCCCGACCCTATCTGCCCACTCCCTGCCTCCATTACACCCTCTTAGCACTGTTCACTGCGGCCAAATCCTGGAAAGAGCAGAAAAAGTGACCATGAAGCCTGGCACTAGTGGAAGCTATTTTAGCACAATTGCTAAGAACCTGAGCAGGTTTGGGGCACAGTCTCCTGGTATCTGAAGCGGTACACCAGATGCTTCCCCCCTTTAGCTGGTAGTGCTTCTAGTCCAGTAGTCTTCAACCTATTTCATTCCTGTAAGTTGCTGTGATGTCACAACAGAGACTTCGCTACCCCATTGGGGTTCTGACCCCAAGGTTGAAGAACACTGAGTTAGAGGGTGCCCTGTGCGGTTTAATTGTGTAAAGTGCAATTTAATGGAACCACCATTTATTGGTCTTTGTTTTGGCCACGAATTCCTGATAAAGAATCCTGTTGGATTTGAATTTTTGCCATGCTCAGCTCTGCTTCAAGTAATTGGTCTTTGTTGTTTTGAATGTGTCATTTGGTCTGAAGTGCCTGCATGCTGAAAACATGTTTCAGGCTGCAGTCCCAAGCAGACTGAGGACCCAATCCTATCCAGTTTTCCAGTGCCGAAGCAGCTGTGCCAATGGGGCGTGCACTGCATCCTGTGGTGGGGGGCAGTCACAGAGGCCTCCTCGAGGTATGGGAACATTTGTTCCCTTACCTTGGGGTTGCATTGTGGCTGCACCGGTGCTGGAAAATTGGCTAGGATTGGGCCCTTACCTGGGAAAAAGCTTGGCGGAACTTGCATCCGATATGCATCTGACATGCATAGTATTGCACTGTTAGTGGTATGTGGATGTGCCTTTCATAAAACTGCTTGGCGTCTCATCTTTGTGGTATTGCAGAGGGTGTTGGTAAATACTGCAATAAGATCCTGGTGTGTGGTTTGCATCATAGTTCTGTGTGGCCCGAAAAAAGACAGCTTAGTTGGTGGCAATCCCTTTAGGAGTGCTCTGCCTTCTCACTTCTGCAGACGCTTTTTTCTTTCTCAAGTTTTCCGGAGAGAGCCTGTTGATCAGCCCGTCTGGAACTTTAGTTCCAGCGCTTGGATAGATTTATGTATTGTGGTTCCAAAACTGTCTTTAATTGGTCCAGACGCTGAGTGTTTATCAGGTGGTTGGGCCTTCCTTGCACCAGTGGAGAGAAACCAACTGTTCATAATGGTTGAGCTGGAAATAATTGCTTTTCCTCAGGTTGGTCTTTGACTTGGCAGATTAATAAAGTCCAGTTGAGGATAGGGATTATTTCAAATTTGCAGCAGCTGGGAAGGGTAAAGGTTTGATTGCCAAAGGGAAAGCGTGACCAAACTAACAAACTCTTGTTTTTCAAAAATAAAGAACTTAATAAAAGCGTGCTTAAAAGCAATCTGGGAGGAATGTCTAAATCAACTTTTAAGTTAAAATATCATGGTAACAAGATGCAAATGTTATACTAGCAGAGACCAATCGAAAACAAATGATTTTGGATATGGGAAGGAATTCTGGCAGCACAGCAGTAACCCTTGCCTGGCCAGGTTTTGGGCTCCCTTCTCCTAACAGTTCTTTGTAACCGCTTTGCATTTCTGACCGCCTGCTTTGGATCTTTGTTTCCAAAGGAGAAAATGTTTACCACTTCCCAGCCTGCCCCCATTAAATTAAGCATTTTCATTTTAGGAGGAGATGCCACCAGTTGAGGAGTTCCAACATTCAGCATGGCAAAAATTTGTTTTAAAGCTTAAGATTGCAGCCTTATGTGTGCTTACTCAAAAGCAAGCTCCTTGTTACACAATGGGACCTCCTTTTGATTAAGTGGGCATAGGATTGGTGTTGGAAGTTTGCTAATAGACATCTTAAATACTAAACTTCTGAGGCCCCAATCCTAACCAACTTTCCTGTACTGGCACAACTGTGCCAATGGGTCATGTGCTGCATCCTGCAATTGGGTGGCAATCACAGAGGCTTCCTCAAGGTGAGAGAATATGCAGTGAATGTGGGTTTTTAAGTTGAAGTAGTGATAAGTTAAGGAGACTCTGGTGCATAAAGGCAAATTTCCTTTCTCCCCTGCCCCCCACACTTTTGCCTGTGGCATTTTCATCAAGATCTTGGTCAAGATTGGGTGAGCTCAACTGCCTTAGGAAGCTTGAAAAGTAATAGTGACTCCATAGAACCCAGAACAGGTGTTTCTTCTGATCATTCTCTGGCTTTCGAGGGTTAGTCTTCCTTATTTCACTTGGGCTTATCTGCTGGCGGGTAGTAAACAGTAGTTATAAAGATAAGTTTGCATTAAGGTGCAGATAAGCTCTGTGGAGTGAGCCAAGACTTGGGAAAGGCGTGACTGTGTTGCTTGATAGGTGGCACCCATTTGGACAAGGTTTTTTTGACCTTTCAAGATACTGGCAAAACAAGCTAGTTTAGTAATTTCAGGTGCTACAGGACTCTCTTGAGCTACAGTGAGTAGAAAGAGCCGTTGTAGTTATTCTTCTGTCTATCCTACCTCCGCTTTCCTCCATTGTGTCTATTTCTGGATTGTCATCCCCTCAGGGCAGGGACCTTTTCTGCTGTCTGTACATGGGCGATGGTGCTAACGGAATAATGGAAACCTGGTGGAATGCGGAGAATCAGTGGGATACCGCAATCCCGGGCTATAAACTCTACAGGAGGGACGGGGAGGGGTGTGTTGGAGGTGGGGTGGCCCTTTATGTTAAGGAAGGGATAGAATCCAGCAAAGTAGAGACTGAAGGTGGGTCCGACTCCACCGTAGAATCTCTGTGGGTTAAATTACCAGGCTTGTGCAGCGATGTAATACTGGGGGCGTGCTATTGTCCTCCAGACCAGAAATCGGATGGGGACCTTGAAATGAGGAAACAGATCAGGGAGGTGACAAGGAGGGACAGGGTTGTAATCATGGGGGACTTCAATTATCCTCATATTGACTGGGTCAATTTGTGTTCTGGTCACGATAAGGAAACCGGATTTCTTGACGTGCTAAATGACTGTGGCTTAGATCAGCTAGTCACGGAGCCCACCAGAGGACAGGTGACTCTGGATTTAATATTGTGCGGTACGCAGGACCTGGTTAGAGATGTAAACGTTACTGAGCCATTGGGGAACAGTGATCATGCTGCGATCCGTTTTGACGTGCACATTGGGGGAAGAATACCAGGCAAATCTCTAACAAAAACCCTTGACTTCCGACGGGTGGACTTCCTTCAAATGAGGAGGCTGGTTAGAAGGAGGTTGAAAGGGAGGGTAAAAAGAGTCCAATCTCTCCAGAGGGCATGGAGGCTGCTTAAAACAACAGTAATAGAGGCCCAGCAGAGATGTATACCGCAAAGAAAGAAGGGTTCCACTAAATCCAGGAGGGTGCCCGCATGGCTAACCAGCCAAGTTAGAGAGGCTGTGAAGGGCAAGGAAGCTTCCTTCCGTAAATGGAAGTCTTGCCCTAATGAAGAGAATAAAAAGGAACATAAACTGTGGCAAAAGAAATGTAAGAAGGTGATATGGGAGGGCAAGCGAGACTATGAGGAACGCATGGCCAGCATCATTAAGGGGAATAATAAAAGCTTCTTCAAATATGTTAGAAGCAGGAAACCGGCCAGAGAAGCGGTTGGCCCTCTGGATGGTGAGGGAGGGAAAGGGGAGATAAAAGGAGACTTAGAGATGGCAGAGAAATTAAATGAGTTCTTTGCATCTGTCTTCACAGCAGAAGACCTCGGGCAGATACCGCTGCCCGAACGGCCCCTCCTAACCGAGGAGTTAAGTCAGATAGAGGTTAAAAGAGAAGATGTTTCAGACCTCATTGATAAATTAAAGATCAATAAGTCACCGGGCCCTGATGGCATACACCCAAGGGTTATTAAGGAATTGAAGAATGAAGTTGCAGATCTCTTGACTAAGGTATGCAACTTGTCCCTCAAAACGGCCACAGTGCCAGAAGATTGGAGGATAGCAAATGTCACGCCTATTTTTAAAAAGGGAAAGAGGGGGGACCCGGGAAACTATAGGCCGGTCAGCCTAACATCCATACCGGGTAAGATGGTGGAATGCCTCATCAAAGATAGGATCTCAAAACACATAGACGAACAGGCCTTGCTGAGGGAGAGTCAGCATGGCTTCTGTAAGGGTAAGTCTTGCCTCACGAACCTTATAGAATTCTTTGAAAAGGTCAACAGGCATGTGGATGCGGGAGAACCCGTGGACATTATATATCTGGACTTTCAGAAGGCGTTTGACACGGTCCCTCACCAAAGGCTACTGAAAAAACTCCACAGTCAGGGAATTAGAGGACAGGTCCTCTCGTGGATTGAGAACTGGTTGGAGGCCAGGAAGCAGAGAGTGGGTGTCAATGGGCAATTTTCACAATGGAGAGAGGTGAAAAGCGGTGTGCCCCAAGGATCTGTCCTGGGACCGGAGCTTTTCAACCTCTTCATAAATGACCTGGAGACAGGGTTGAGCAGTGAAGTGGCTAAGTTTGCAGACGACACCAAACTTTTATGAGTGGTGAAGACTAGAAGTGATTGTGAGGAGCTCCAGAAGGATCTCTCCAGACTGGCAGAATGGGCAGCAAAATGGCAGATGTGCTTCAATGTCAGTAAGTGTAAAGTCATGCACATTGGGGCAAAAAAATCAAAACTTTAGATATAGGCTGATGGGTTCTGAGCTGTCTGTGACAGATCAGGAGAGAGATCTTGGGGTGGTGGTGGACAGGTCGATGAAAGTGTCGACCCAATGTGCGGCGGCAGTGAAGAAGGCCAATTCTATGCTTGGGATCATTAGGAAGGGTATTGAGAACAAAACGACTAGTATTATAATGCCGTTGTACAAATCTATGGTAAGGCCACACCTGGAGTATTGTGTCCAGGTCTGGTCGCCACATCTCACAAAAGACATAGTGGAAATGGAAAAGGTGCAAAAGAGAGCAACTAAGATGATTACGGTGCTGGGGCACCTTCTTTATGAGGAAAGGCTACGGCGTTTGGGCCTCTTCAGCCTAGAAAAGAGACGCCTGAGGGGGAACATGATGGAGACATACAAAATTATGCAGGGGATGGACAGAGTGGATAGAGAGATGCTCTTTACACTCTCACATAATACCAGAACCAGGGGACATCCACTAAAATTGAGTGTTGGGCGGGTTAGGACAGACAAAAGAAAATATTTCTTTACTCAGCGTGTGGTCGGTCTGTGGAACTCCTTGCCACAGAATGTGGTGATGGTGTCTAGCCTGGACGCCTTTAAAAGGGGATTGGACAAGTTTCTGGAGGAAAAATCCATTATGGGGTACAAGCCATGATGTGTATGCGCCACCTCCTGATTTTAGAAATGGGTTAAGTCAGAATGCCAGATGTAGGGGAGGGCACCAGGATGAGGTTTCTTGTTATCTGGTGTGCTCCCTGGGGCATTTGGTGGGCTGCTGTGAGATACAGGAAGCTGGACTAGATGGGCCTATGGCCTTATCCAGTGGGGCTGTTCTTGTGTTCTTATGTGCTAGATGCATAAATCGGTGATTATTTGTGTCAGCCTGTTTATGGTTGAGGCATCCCTTAAATGGCTGGTGTATCTGCTGACTGAATGTTGGGATGTTTCTTTCTTCAAGCCAGCTCTGCTCTCTTTTCTGCTTCTTTGCTTTGTGAATTCTGGACAACTGCAAATGAGGCAGGTTTTAAAAGCTTCAGCTCTGGTAGCATCTGAAGGCATGAGCATGGAAGTGGCGCAAATGGACACTTGGGTGCAGGATATTTTGAGCTCTTCATGATCTGTAATCATAGGCTTAAATGGCTGTCTAGTGCCAGCCAAGTATCTGTAGCTAAAGTAAGACTGAGGCTGATGTAGGTGAAGTCAGCAGCTGCTTTTTTTACTGTGGTTCAGGCTTCGAAGTCACTGCCAGCAATTTTGCCTTCTGACTTCTGTGCAGTTTTATTTTTTCCCCAGGGCTGTTGACTCATCTGTGGGCTGCGTCTGTGTGAGTGTGAGAGAAGTATGGAGCACACGTTGTGTTCCGTAGATGGTGAAACTGCAGATGTGTAACTGGAATGCCGCTGACTGAAGTCTTAGTGTTGCTTTAGTGGTCTCTTACACATTCACTTTAAAATCAACAATGAAACCGAGTCTGTATCTTTTAGCAGGAGAGTCTGTGGCACAAGCTGCTTGACTGTCCAGATCTCAATAAACGAAACCATTTCAGCATTAGGAGGTTTAGCTCTCTGACCGCAGATTCTAGTCCATCTCAAGGTCACTTTAAGTTCTTTGCAACCGTTGCTGGTCAGAACAGCTTTCTCTGATTTGATGGATTCTTCTCCTGTCCTTGGCTGTCTTATGAAAAGCCCAAACTCAGTGCCATGTGTACCAAGCTGGCTCCCCTGGCTGCTTCACTGCCTCGCTGATGCAGTGTTTTAATATTTGAAATAAATGTGTAGGTGGCTGTAGCAACACGGGCATTTCAGCAGCCGTTCCTTATGTTGTCTTAATGAAAGATGTAAGCTGACTTTGAGAGGCCCCTTGCTTCTTTGGGTTGTGTCACCCTCCTGAATGGAACTCACAGGCGTTTAATAATTTAAACATCCTGTCTCCTCTGTGGAATCCTCATTGAGATTTTTAAATATTCCCAGAAATCAGGAGGGAAAGATTATGCTGATTTCCATCTCAAAGGAGGGAATGTTCCCACTCAGGAGAAGGCTCATGTGGCCAGAGTTGGACTCCCACACTCCACTGCAGCAGATTCCATTGCTGAAGAGGCAAGCCACAGTAGCTATGGCTTTGAAACCACTGCACTGAAGCCTCAGCTCTGCATGTCTTTCTCCTGTGTTTGAACTCCTTTCCTTTGGATGTGGAGCACAACATGCCCAGTAAAACCCATTAATTGGCAACGTTTATGTTCTCAAAAGTTAGTCATTTGTAATGCTACCTTGAGTGTTCTTTTCCTCATCACTTTAAACTGTGTGGGAATGTTTTCCCTTAATCTCTGTGGGGAAGAATAACTACCCCACGAACTGAGTTGTTTCATCTACAGCCTATTACATCAGCCCTGTCCCTAAATCTCCTTCACAAACAAGAACATTGGGATAGCTGAGAGAATGGTGTTTTGTGTCCAATAATGATGTGCCCTGCTTGTTTAAAAACAAAAAGCAAACACCACAGATCTGCACTCTAGTTGATTTGCTGTGTGAAACTGAATTGTAGAGGATGCATTTAAGTGTGGGCCTGTCTATCAAAAGGCAGTTTGCCCTCTTGTGACAGACATTTATCTACTGGTCCTGCCAGATTTCACATTAATTGTCTAGATCAGTGGTTCTCACACATTTAGCTCTGGGACCCACTTTTTAGAATGAGAATCTGTCAGGACCCACTGGAAGTGATGTCATGACCGGAAGTGCCGTCATCAAACAGGAAAATTTTTAACAATCCTAGGCTGTAATCCTACCCACACTTACCCAGGAGTAAGTCCCATTTACTGTTGTTAAAAGCATATACATAGTAGCTTGTTAAAAGTACAGGTCTGTAACATTTCCCCAAATGCAGTCACATACCTTGGTAGCATCAAGTCTAATATATTAAAAATAAAATATTGTAATGAATGGGGACCCACCTGAAATTGGCTCACAACCCACCTAGTGGGTCCCGACCCACAGTTTGAGAAACACTGGTCTAGATGGAGAATTTAATGCGTACGTGTGATGGAAAGGGAAAGGGGATCTCTTGAATCTTTGTGTTTCTTGAAAGGTTGTTTGAAAGTTAATATGGGAACTTGGTAGAAATGAACCAAGAGGAGTGTTTCTCTTTTGTGGAGGTTTTGGAAGATTGTGGTATGTCCTGTGCATCTGCAATTGTGCTGCAAGTTTCTTGGAGGTCTGGATTTCGAGTAAACCCAAAAAATTTTAATGGGAAATGATTGTCATGAAGAGTAGAAAAATTCTTGCATATGTCCTTAAAACCTCTAAGGTACCTGGCCTGTGTGGGAATGGGAGGGGAAGAGTCAAAGTGCTTTGGCATCATAATGGAACATTTTGGATTGAGATTATTGCAATATGGGATTGGGATATTGTAACTGAAACCCAAACCACCATCAGTTGCAGACTTCCATGCCTTCTCTCTTTGTGATGGCCTTGTTAAATGGCCAAAAGTCATTAAAGACAAAAGTCATTAAAGTCATTAAAGACTTCCTGTGTCGGCAGAATTATTTAAGACAACCTGTATTTGAGAACAAACTCACTCTTGAGGCCAAAGATGTATAAATTGGTAGGGAAAGCTTGCTACCTTCAGAGGTTATTTTTTCTTCAGTCAGCAGTTGGTCCTGGGGCTGATGCATGATAGAGGTTATCTATTAGTCCAAAACCCTTGGTTCTAGTACCTTGCTTCTGTATCTGTCAGCAGTGATTCTCTTTAAAGAGGAGCAAATACAGTACTGGTCAGAAAATGGGTTTGAATTGGTCATGGCAACGTCTAGTAGGTTTGCTCTTGGAAGCTCTCTTGAGGCTCTCTGCCAGAATGCCTAGGATGGGCCAGCTGACCCAGAGGAGTGCTGGTGGAGCGTCTTGACCTGCAATATGAAGTGGTCAACCAGGATTTAGTTAGGAAATGTGGCATCTGTCAGCTTTTTGCTGTTGGTACTTGGATATTGCATAGATGGAGTGTTTAGTGTGTTGGAATAGGCTGGTTTTTCCAGAAGTACATTGACAGAGCCACGTGGCAGGGTTGATCCTGATGAATGCCATGTAGGGTTTAGAGCTAAGAGTTCCACCCACTTTTGGTAGTTAGTTGCTTGTTCTTTGTTGACGTTCTGATGTTGTAAGGGACACTGTTCTTCTCTGGCCCAACCCACTGAGTGCTAGGATGCTGGGCTAGTGATGGCCTCATTAATATGCACTTAGAAGCATCTAGACATAGGCTGAGGGCTGTCGGGAGAGATACTTACAAGTGAGCTACCTCTGTGTGGTTGTAAGTTGTCATTTGCTGCTGCGATTCTCACTTTCTGCTGTGCTTTTGGGTATGGCGGTTGTCTCTGTTCCCAGGAGGACTCACAATGCACGTAACTGCTTTTCCTCTGTTCTCAACCTCCTTGTACTGTAGAGGTGACTGTAGGTTTGTTTTCTGCCTGATAACTCAGCTCTCCCATTTGCTGGGTCTTCTTGTGTGATATCAAGGGGATGTGGATCCATGGCATGCCCCAGATTTGCTTGTGGCTCCGAAGACACGGGAATGAGGTCACGATGTCTGCCAGCCTGTTCTCCGTGACTAGGTTCTTTGTATGAAAACAAAGGGCACCTGGTCTGTAATGTTTGGCAAGGTCTTAATTCCTCCTGCAGTTCCGTGCTTTTGCATGCCTGTTAGTTAAATGACCATTGTTCCTAGTGAAAATGAAGCCGGCAAGGGATGCTAAATGGATGGCATGCGGGAGGTGCTGAAGCATTGCTGTGTATGACTTGCCTTACCTTGAGGTGTGTGTGTGTGTTCCTTGTGACTCATGTAAGCTCTACCCGCTATTTGAAAGGTTGGCAGGCGAGAGAAATACAAGAGAGAGCCCCTTTCTCAACATGCAACTAGTACTAAAGAAAAGAGTGCATTGCCCTGGGGGTTCAAGGAGCAAATTGAAGAGGGAGCTGAAGACTGTGCTTGTCAAACTGGGGAGGTCAGCTTAGGGCTGCTTTCTCCCACAGGTAACCTTTGTTCCAGGGCCAGTGGGGAGGGAAGCTCCCTTTTTGATGGGGCTTCTTGATCTTCCACCTGCTGCCTCCTCCCACAGAAGCTTGCAGTGCTGCTCCTGGCTCTGCTGACATTAGTTCCCTGGCACCTACTTGCTGCACCAAAACAAGCTCCCACGGTTTTCAAAAGCAAACATTTCATTAAGAAACTATTTGTAATGCTTCCAAGTTGGTCGTAATATGCACGAGCCTTCATTGAGGAGAAAAAATGCACTATATATGGACCTGTCTGCTGGAATGGCATTTGTTTTTTCCTTATTGTTGAAACCCTTGCTTGCTGTCCTGCTCCGCAACCAGTGGTAATGACTAACGTGGGTGAGAGGTTGTAACATTTCAGTCAAACAAAGCATCAGTGACGGTGCCTCCATTCTGCTTTTCCTGGAGCCAGCCTTAAGTGATTCATTTAGCCTAGTCTGACCCCCAGAAGTTCTCCACAGTCTGAGGCAGAGGCATTTCCTGTCATTAATGGCCTGATTCTTGCAACTGGAGATGCTGCCAGGGATTGAAGCGGCAACCCTCTGTATGCAAAAGATGCCCCCTACAACCATACTGTGCCCCCCACATTTTCAGAAGAACGTTGATAAGAGGAGGACAGCAAGGTTGGTGAGGGATTTGGTAACCAGCTCCTAAGAGGAACGCTTAAAAGAAACATTTCACTTGGAGAAGAAAAGTCTGGGGTGGGGGTAGGAGAGCCATCTTCAAGCATTCGAAGGACTGTCAGGCAGAGGGGTGGGGGCGCTTTGTGGCTCCCAGGACAGGACGAGAACAAATGAACAGAAATCACAGGGAAGTAGATTTGGGCTGGAGCAGCCTGCCTCAGGCAGTTGTGGTTGGTGGTTTTCAAGCAGAGGCTGGATGGCCACCTGGCAGGGATGCTATCCCAGCTGCCTGCCCTGAGCAGGGGGATGGGCTAGATGGGCTCCAGGACCCTCCCACCCTCGCATTCTGTGACAGTCAAACAAATATTCACATTGTGTTTACTGAATTACACAAAAGGCATGAATGAAACCATCCTGCCCTCTCTTCCCTGGATCATCTTCAAATGGTGACATTTGCCAGTAACATACATGTAGTATGTGACTCTCTTCCCACACTGGTTTTTCTCCCAACACGCTGAAATGTTACTTAACATTCAGTATATGCTTGAGCATTAATGTAACGCAGCTAGTCTGACAGGTAGTTTACAATGTGGCGATAGAGATATTGCTCAGGCAAGGAAATGCTCTCTGAAACATAACTTCTGTATTCAATTATCTTGCACCCCGGAGCTCTTTTCAGTTAGCAAATCCTCTGCTCTTCAGATTGCCAAAATAATTGCCTCTTTCAAACATGAGCCAAAAGAACCCTGTTTTTACCTCCAGTTATCGTAACTACAGTTCTGCAGAAAGCCAAGAAAGCCCCCCCCTTCTTTTTTGCCCCAGATGTTTCACAAGCTTTGCTGCTAATTGTTTTTTCCAGGAGGACTCGGATCATATGAGAACAGTTAACGTTCAGTTTGCTAAGGGATATTTTTGGAATAAAAAAATTTGCCACACAATTAGTCTGTTGAAAGAAGGGCTTTGCTGCAACGTCTTAAGCCTGTTTGGGTCAGATGGGGGCTGGTGTTGACCTCTGCATATCCATGTAGGGTAGACTGAGTGTGTAAAAGGAGGCTCTTGCAAGGAAGCGGGCACATTGCATTGCACTGACAAGGCCTTGGTGGCCACATTCACACCGGGGGGGGGGGGAGGCACCTTATATGGAGAGGAAAATGTCATATAAATTTCCAGGAGGAAAATTCTATTGTCCCTGATAAAGAAGCTTTTTGAATGGCAAAAGCACTGGCCTTGCCCAGGCAAACTGCCTTGCTTGACACTCTTGATGTATGATAAAAGGCATTCTGGAAACTACTTTCCAAGTTAAAAAAATGTGTTTATGGGGAGTCCACTCTGTGAACCGACTGCAACCACCTCCGCCTCTGTGCCTCTTTGCAAACACCAGCAGAGGAGCTTTTAACTGTTTTTCACACAGTTTGTCCCAACTGTCATTCTAGAGATTCCTTCTTTGTTTCAGCCACCGGATGTGACTGACGTAGTAGCAGCTGCACTAAGCATGGTCTGTTGGACCAGTTTTGGGAAAACTGGTGGAGACAAGCACATGCTCTCGATCTTGGCTTGTCTGTGTGGTGATTTCCTGCCTGCTGGCCCCGAGTGCCAAATTCTGCCGAATTGGGAGGTCGGCAGTGCAGAGGACCTTGTGGTGGCTCTCCTTACAGTTCTGCTGTGCTCCAGCATGCCCCGCAGCAGACCTACTGAGGTGATTCAGATGCATTTGTTCGCTCTTTGGCAACTTTGGGACAACTCATCATTACAAACATTCTTTGTTCTTTCATGCTACTAAGCAGAGGATTTTTCCTCGCTTCATCTTAGTCTTGGGAAGCTTGTATCCCTTTTGCTGAGGCCTGTTCAGGTACAGAAAGGCACAGACCCTTTTGTGAAGGACGGACTGATTTTGCAGGAATCTTCGAAATACAGTAAGATTGTTGTGTTCCGTCAGCCATTGCAGTTAAACTGTCCATTGCTTGGGATTTCCAGAATATTTGGTCTTCCTGGAAGTAGTAACAGGGTGGCCTTTGGAGTCATGTGTCTCAGGAGGGTGGCAGAGGGGCAGCAGGCAGAAGCTCTGCTGGTGGGCCTCTGGGCAGTTCACCATATGTCAGCAAGACATATGGTGAACTGTGTTCATGGTAAACAACACATATGGTAAACAACAACACATGGTAAACACATGGTAACAACACATGGTAAACAACAAGACATATGGTGACTGTGTTGTTCATGGTAAAAAGGCACTTCTTAGTTAGGCATGGGGTAAACCAGGAGTGGGCTTTTGTGGGAAAGGACTGCAACAAGGTCCTGGGTTGAGCCTAGTACATAGTCCGTAGTGGGCTGAAATATTTTTAATTAGTTTGGAATACTGCACAGGAGCTGTGTAAGGGGTGTGTTCCGCTTGAAGTAGGCAGAGCTTTTAAAGTATGCGCCAAAACCACAATCCAGCACATTCCTGTGAGCTCTTGTGTAAACTTAAGTATGGAGGAGTTCTGCTATTACCAAGCTGGGAATGACTACAGCGTGTGTGTGTGTGTGTGTGTGTGTGTGTGTGTGTGTGTGTGTTGGGTGTGTGCGCTGCATCTTTCCCTTTTTTCTTTCCAGGTGAATTTAATCACCATGCATAATTATTCAGTGCTTACAAAGAACTAGCTCACCTCCAAGGCATTGCCATTGTTCTAATGTGCACATACCATGCCCTTGAAATCTCTTGCAAATCATCAGGAGCAGCAGCATTTCCTGTGGGGGCATAATTAGCAAGGATATAGGAACAAGAAATGGACTGGGGGGGGGGGAATGTGCCAGCAAACTTTAGAATGGTGAGCAACTGTCTCTTCCCCCCCCACTCTTCCCCAAATGAATAAAGGGAAATGGATCATGCTTTGTAATCCACAAGTAATAACACAATCAGAAATAACCAACTAGGGAGTAACATCATGGAGTTCAACTGGACCTGAGCAAATTTGGAGTTGCGCTGTTAGTGTCGACCTCCTGGTTTATATGGCTTATCTTCATTTGTTTAGAAAATGGTTTATTGACGTCTTCTAGATATAGGACATGGATACTAGTGGCCTGACACATTCATTTGCAGGAGATTTTGTGGGGTGGGGTAAATGGGAGGCAGGCTGCCATTTCCAAGCTGCAAGCCCCGGACAGCTTCACTTGGGATTGCTGTTGCATTTGAGCCAGGACTTAATGGAATTGGATCTTCCCATTAAAAAAAAAAATGAAAACGTTCTGTGTGATGCAGTTCAGTAAGCTTTTAATTTTGTGTTTTACTAAGAACCCAAGACGCTCAGAGGCTAAAATGCTGTGTCCTTGGAATAAACGTGGAGTCTTAACATAAACAGAATCTTGCTAAAATGCACATGGGTTATTCCAGTTCCTTGCAGCTGTTTCTCTGCTCACCCGATGCCCCACCATACCTACCAAGCACTGCCTCTGTTCACGGAATGTTAACTAACTCCTGTTCTGTCCATGGAATAATGTTTTCTCATGACGAAAGTTTGAGAGCAGCAAAGAGGACGCCAGCGTACTTAGAGCTGTAACTCAAGGTGCTGCTTCTAGGTAGCCAGAATTCTGCTCCTAGACAAGTTTACATTCTGGGAAATGTATGCACATTAAGAATTTGCCTGCTGTGCACAGTCTTGTTCCTACCTCGTCATTTGAGGTAGGGTAGGCAAGGAATGACGCAGAGCATGGAATTCTTAGTTTGTGGTGGAAACGCGTTGTGTGTGTGTCTGGTTTGTTTGTTTTTTTAAAGGAAACAAATTCTCAATGTGCTACACTTTATTTAATTGTACTTGTGTAGACTTGTGGAATTCAACTGCCCTGTACTTATTTATTAAGGTGGGATTTTTAGCATAGGAATGTATGACACTGCTGCCAGGGTCCGCGTGTTGTTGACTCTGACTGGCAGCTTTCTCAGGTTTTTCCCATCTCTAGTTATCTGATACTTTTGTACTGGCAATGACAGGGATTTAAACTTGGATTTGTTGCCTGCAGAGCAGGTGCTCTGCCCATTAAGCTGTGGCCCCTGTGCAAGGGTTCCCTACAGCATCCTTGTCAGCTTTCTCATGGATTCATGCACTTCTAAAGTTTGTTACTGTAAGGGAACAGTGTAGAGCAAAACGGGTGCATTGGTTAGCAATGACCCGCCTTCCGCACCACTCTTTACTGTGTAAACTGGGATTGGACTGGGGAAAGAAGTCTTGCTGCCGCCACCAAAACTAGAGAGCCCAGAAGCCCAGAAGGGAAATCTTTCCAGGTTAGTAGCCCCAAAAATTCACTCCCCCTCCCCTGAAACCAGCTGAGCAGAATATGGGTGGTCGGATAGATGTGGCAACCTACTTCCTTCCACATGGACCAAGGGTAGGCAGGTAAACAGTAAATGAGGAGGAAAGTGTATTAAAAGGTTGAAAATGAGAATGTTAATGGATAAAGATCAGCTTGTGAAAGGAGAGAGAAAGAGGGATGGCAGAGGTTGGCAAAGATGTTAACATACAAGTAGCAACTGATTCTCTGATTACAATGTGTACCCTACTTCTGTTGTTCAGTGTTCCTATCCTGGCACCTACACTCGCAACGTGAGCCCCATGAAGCTTCAGGTGCTTTTAACACCAGACCTGGGCAAATGTGCAAGTGAGATGTGCAGGATCCTTCCACACCCTAAAGGCATTGATCAGGTTTCACCTGTGGTGTTAGGTATGGGTGGGGTGTCACCTTGAATTCCCACTTGGGGGAATCAGGTGGACTTTGTGCTCCCCCTAAACTGACTCAGCGCCAGGTCCTTCGGTTAGTCAGTTGGGGAAGAAGATGCTCAAACATGAACACTTCCGTAACAGGGCAGTTGCTGTGTCTGTCCTCAAATGACTCGGCAGCCCCTTCCAGCCATCAGAATAGCCTCTCTAGGGAGCTAGAAAGGCCCAGAGGAAAATTAGGGGGTTTCACCACAGTTACTGTTGTGCATTTAGACTGCCTACCTGGCAGCAGACCCTTTGGAAGTTGGTGGGGCTGACTTTTGAGCAGGCGTGCATATGACTGGGTTGACAGGCAGGCAGGGTGTGGATTTAGAAGGTTTTGCATGCCCAGAGCTCTCCTGCCACTGTCCAGCCTCCAGGGATGAAATGGAGCATCAGTGGCATTTTTGTTGGCTAGAAACTCTCTTGCTGAGGTCTGCAGAATGTTGTCTGTGAGGCTTCATGAGAAGTCTTGTGCTCTTTTCAAATGGCGTCCATGAGGCCAAGAGCTGTGGATCCCCAAGAGGAGCACAGCCAGTCAGAGCAGCATGCCAGTTAACCATTGGTGCCAGCTTGGTGGCTGGTGTGTTGCTGTTGCTCTTCAATCGATGTAAGGAGGTAGAGTTGGTGGGCGTGTTCTGCAGACCCACACAGGAGGCTGCCCTGAGTTGCCTCCAAGAAAGTAAACTTGCTGTGTTTAGGCAGGCAGAACACCTGATCTCTTGCCGGATTTGGCAACATGTGAAACACACCCAGCTGTCCAGGGAACACCTAGGGAAAGCATGGCCATCGAAAGACCTGTTAGAAACTGTGCAAACCATGTTGTCAGAAGGGCAGCAAGCGGAAGGAGGTGCCTCAGGCGGTGATTACAAACAAGCTGAGCAGGCAGCACCACCCGGAGTGCCATCATTTGTGCCTGGCACCAGATATTCTGTGCCTAGCTGATGGGGCTCATGACAGGGCCATTGAAAAGATTAGCCAAGCTGGGTGTAGCCTTCATGCCCACATGAGAAATGCGCATCTCCCATTGTTGCACTCCCTCCTGCTTGCTCACTCGAAATGAATCATTAATTTCAACACAGGCACCCCAGCATGTTTTGCAGCCCAGGTTGAGTGTTCATGGTGACTTTGGGGTGGGAGCTTGTTGAAGCTGTCCATGGGCACTTCGTGACCTAGGACTTGGTGATGGTAGGAGGGCTCCATAATTCATGGTAGAGGCAAATGAATTATCTCATACTCTCTGGCTCATTATATATGAAATTAAAGTGTGTTCTAAAATTGTGCCAGTGCTTTATGTATATTTGCCACTGGAGATTATCATGATGTTTGGACCAGGCAACAAAGTGGACGGATCCAGATTCTCCAGTCCTGCTGGGGCTGCTATGGCAAGGAAAAGAAGGCCTGAGACATTCCCCCAAACTCACCTGGCAGCACACAAAAAGGGAAAGTTGCACGGGTGAGGCAGCGATAAGAGGGTGACTGGCTAACTCTCTTCTGTTTCTCATACCTCAAGCTGCCAAAACCTTGCAGAGAAAGTTGGCCATATGTGAATGGTGCCAAAGGATGCCAAGGAGAAAAGTGGGTTGGAGACCACTCTCCCAGGAGTTCAGGTGGCCAACTGGTACCCAGAGCTGGAGGAAGACTGGGATAGAGTAAAAAACCCCACCCTATGCAGACGCATCTTGAGGTGCTGGTGAGGACTCCAGGAAGCAGCAGAGATTGAATGCTAAACTTGCATTATCTCGTTCGTATTGGTTTGGAAGTCAAAGGGACCTCCCCCCCCAAATCAGGTCATGGTAATCTCTAGGTATGCAGAGGTATATTTGTAAGTTCAAAAAAGGCTGCTCCTCTTTTCTTCTTGGCAGGACCTGTGCTTGGTGGCTTCTGAGGCCCATGAAGAGTTGAGAGCCATTGTGTCCTGGAATGCTGAGTGTGTCTTTCAAAAATAAAAAAGGGACTAGTTGTTGGGTTGGGCTCTGTTGGGGCCACCTTAAAACTGGTCCTGATCCTGCAAGAGACTTGCCTGCCTCCAGCAGAGGAGAGTGAAGGGAATTTTCAGTACTCCCTGCTCATTTTCTTTGCTGGCTGTGTCCACCACTGTCTGTGTCCTGAGCCTGGCTGCTGGCTCCCTTTATCGATGGCCCATCTCTCTTGTAGCTGGAGGACAGAGCACAGCAAACCACCCTGGCTGGAGCCAGGGAGGGCTCCTCTCTTTGTCCTGAGCTGCCCCCCTCCAGCATTCCTTGCTTGTGTCCTGGAGCTTTCCTTGTGTGTTTTTCTCATGGGTGAGTGGTGCTGATGGCCCTGGAACTGAGGGTTGGGATCCCACCACAGGCATAGACCAGGGGTCCCAGACAGAAGTGGATTGAGCCTGCCAGAGCCCTTAACATCTTGCAGTCTCCTGGAGGGGTGCATTAGTGGGGTCTGTAACTTAAGTGGGTGCATCCCTTCAAAACATTCCCTTCCATGTACTCTGAGATTTCAGGAGGGATGAGAGTGTGGGGGGAGGGAGGAGAGATTCCCTTTCCCCCTTTCCTTGATACTGTGTAGTGCCAAGTGCTCAAGGGAGGGAGGGAGTGTGTGTGTGAGGGAGGGAGGGAGGGAGGGGGCGCCCCACTTGTGGGGGCTTGTGCCAGTCTGCATCAGCCCCAAACCCACAGCACACCCCCTCTCCGGCCAAGCAGTGGACTTCTGCGGTCCCCACATTCCTCTTTCTGACAGGAGTGGCTCAGTGTCATGTGATCACACTCAGCAGTTTGGCTTTTCTGTTTCTGGGATGGTCCCCCGCGCGCCCCCATACTGCAAGGTTGTGATGTAGAATAGTTCAGACTCATTCAATAGGAAGCGAAGGCTTAAGGAAACTCCTGAGCAAGAAAAACATTACTGCAGTGGCCTCCCCTCTTTAATTCTGCTTCACCCATTTCCTTTAGAATGGCAACTCAGCTAAGGGACAATACTTTTCTAAGGCGAAAGTACGTACTTCAACTCTGACTCGCTGCTTTCCCAGTCAAGGCTGCTTTCATTCCAGAGTGCTCCTTTACCTCCCTGCCTTCATGTTCAATACTGTAAGATCTCCAGAAACTGTTCTCTTCTGCTCCCCCCCCCACAATCCCCCTCCCTTCTGTCTCAGGCTATGTCAAAGCACATGATGTTGCAGGTAGTTTGAGGTCTGTGGCTGCAGTGACTCAGTACCTCTGGAATGCAGCAGGGAGATGGAAAGAAGTGGATTCCCAGCTCTGGCTTGCCTGGGCCATTATTTCCCCTGTAACTATAACATGAGGCCATGAATGGCTGGTCCTCATCAGAGCACTTCTAAGCCATCTTCCCTTGGAGAGGAAGGGAGCTCTGATCATGCTGTGTGGCATCTCAGTGTTTGGGGACTGATACTTTTAAAAATAGTCTGTTGTCCGTGATTAACCTGCTCATGGCATTTGTGCAGGTCATAAATTTGGCTTGGCAGTGTTGTGGCTCTTTAAATTGTATGTGTGAATATCCAGACCCAGCTGCAGCTGGGCAGTGTGGGAACTGCAGCTTGAGCCAGGAAGAATAATGTGGAAATACCACCGGCAGCTGTCGGCAGCACAAGTGTGAGAACTGCTGCTCCTTCCTGCACAGCAGTGTGCAGTCCTCCCTCTGGCTGGAGGTGGGCCTGTCTTTCCCTTCCCCACCCCAGGCCATCCATAAACCCCAGACTCCTGGATCCTAATGAAGCAGTCCAGCAAGCGGTTTCCTCTGCTTTGGAGGAGGCGTGATCAAGAATTGCCGCCTCAGCAGGTCTTCCTGGGTTTTTCATGGTCGTACCATTTCCATCCAGAGTCTCTTGAGCTGCCTCAAAGTCAAGCACTGCTTAATAGCAGTGGAAACCTTCTGCAGCAGAGACTTGCGGCCCTCGAGATCTCTTGGCAGACGGAGCCTTGGAAGGAGGCAGAGGGCTGGCTGTGGAGCCAGGAGCTAGAAGCGTTTTCTCAGCACTGCCTTTGCATTGCTTATGGTGCTTCTCTTGGATGTGGAGCCCAAGTATTTGTTCTCGGTGTGCACACACACTGGATCATAACCAGGCTTGCCTGTTTCAACATGTGAATCTTAAAGGGGCAGGCTGAGGGATTTCTCTGCCTTCTTATTACATCTCTAGGTTGCCCTCATCGGTTTATGCTGGTGAGACGGGGCTCTTCACTGTGTTGTTGGGGATGCGTGGAAATTGATGGGTTTTGAGGAAGGCTTCTTGCAAGATCAAGCTTTTCTGATGGCTTATGATGGGGAACCTGACTTGCCATGAGTGGAATGCGGCGGCTGGCTCTCCTTGGAGGGGAAAGTCATCTTCAGATGAAAAAATGCCTGCCTGGCTTGACCAGCCATCCTCCCTGGTGAAAAGCCTTTGGGTTAGGGTGTGGATTAAATGGTCTGGCCTGTGTAGCATCCACCTGGCTCCTGTCAAGCTGCAGTTGTTTGGAGACCTTCATGGGAGAAGCACTGCCTGCTCACAGCCTTTTCCTCCTCCTGCCCATGATTAAAATCCAAAACAATCCTTGAAAACAGACACACCACAGGAGCAAAACAGCCAATGTCAGAGGTGCCAGGAAGGTTTCCGCCAGCACAGAGGTACTCGGGAGAAACTAAACCTCCCGCGTAGTCACTAATATCTGACGAGCTGTCCCATAAGAATTAAAACAAAAGGCCACAAAGCTGCCAAAAGTACCTTATCAGTAAATAATTAGGATTAAATTTTAAAAATTAAGAAAAAGGAAACTCACAATATCTCCCATAAACAATTGAGAAGATGGGAAAGGAGGGTATGACGGGGAGATCGTAGCCAGTCGCCATTTTAGATTGTCTATGTATTAGTCCGACTCCTGCCACTTTCGGCCACAATCTCCCCTAGAAAGGGTGGGGTGAGGTGAGGTGACTTGGGGCTGTTTTCTCCCCTCCTCAGAAAGCCAGTTGCCTGAGCCTGCAGGGACTGGAAATGCAGTCACTGGTGTGACGGAGGCGGGCAGGCATCCTGCGGGCCAGACCATGCTGGGACAAGTATCTTGTATCTGGCATTGGGTCAGGATGACTTAAGAAGTGCTGAGGAAGGCACCTCCCCCGAGTCTTTTGCTTTTTCACCCACTAGCCGCCTGCCTTGTGCCCTGCAAGTGGTTGGCGTTGCTGGGCGGAATCTCTGCCAACTGCCCCTGGCCACCTCCATTTACATCCCAGAGACCTGCCCCCTCTGTAACTGCACCTGGAATGAGTTTTCTTCTCCTATTTGCCTTGCTTCCAGTTCCAGTTGGTGGGATAACCCAGAGGTTTTCAACAAGTGGATCAGGACCTGCAACCAACTGTAGCCTGGTTGCAATTTTGCCACCTCTGTGGCTCAGGCCCATGCAGTGTGAACAGTAGCCAAGGCTAAGAGTTCCTGGCTGAGGTGTATCCCACCAACAACGCTGGCTTCAGGGAGGGTGCTTTGCTGTCTGTCCCACCCCCTCCCCCCAGTCTTCCCCTGGCTCTTCCCTGCCATCCCTATGCGCTGCCTTGCCTCATACCTTTTCTCTCTCTTCGCTACTGCTGTTATCACTCTCCGCCCCTCCTCTCCTTCCAGTTGGCTTGGGAAGGGGGGGAGAGAAGGGGCAGAAAGGTGCAGCAGCACATGCGGACTGGAAGAAGAGCCAGAGCCATGCACTTGCCCACTGGGCTCCTGAAGTTGGGCCCTGGCTCCTGACCCACTGAGGCCCACATGGCTCGCCAAGATGCATCTCTCGGACAAAGGCAGCAGCTACTTTGCTCCAAGCACTTCCTGCCGCTGCAGAGGTACATCCTACCAAAGGTGGAGAAGGACTGGGGGCCATGGCCCTGCCCCCTCACATGTCTGCAGATATCCAGTCGGGTCACTTGAGTGGGAGTCTAAAAATGCTGATGCTGAAACCAAAGTCCAGGCCTGATTTCAGTCTGGCCTATAAATGGCTGGTCATGAAAAGTGAGGCTTGAAATACTTCTGCTCGAGTCTGTCGTTGCTTATTGAGGAGGGTTTGCTTCCTGCTCCTGCAGGATGTCAGAGTGGAAAGAGTCCTCGCAAGCCTCTAACCTGTTGCATCACACCAGCATTCCTGCCTCCGCTGCTGTGCTCGGGGTGGTTCATGGAGGATTGCGGTCGCAACTGACAACGCAGCAGCTGCCTTGGTCTTTCCTTCCGAGATGATCCCCTTGGCATGTGGCTGCCATCTAAATGCAGCCCTTTGGGGGTGGTCTGGGAGGCCTGCACATGCTGGATCCATGCAGGAGGTACTTCTGGAAACCACCCGGGGTCTGTGGCTGGGTAGGAAACTCGAGCATTGCCACTTTTTTTTGAAATGGGAATGCTGGCAAAGCGCCCCATGAATCCACCAGCAAGTGTGTTTCCTTGTCACTAGAACAGCCCTCCTCTTTTGTGTAACTGGGCTGAGATGACTAGAGCTGGGCTCTGGGTGTGTGTTTCTTGCTCTTCCACTTGGTAATGGCATTAATATTGGCCAATTGAATCAGCAGCAAGCGCAACTTCCCTTTCATACCTTGTTATAATTAGGCTATTGGGAGCATTTAAACTGGCCTTGTGTAGATGCTCTTTACTGGATTACAAAAGTCTAATGGCAGTCATCAATCACAGTTTTGTAACCAAGCTTTTGAGTTCTCTCTCTCTCTGCTCAGGGATTTGTGGAGTGAACGGTCTCTGCAAATGTGACCTGGTGCGTTCTTGAGGCTTATTTAAAGCAAACTTTCAGCAAAATGTTTAGCTGACAGAGTTGGCAGCAGCCCGCAGTGCCAGGGCCTGGGCGTAACAGGCATGTCTGTTCTCATGTGGCTTGGAAAGGGAGCCTCTTACTGCCCAGTAGGACAGTGTTTTGATGAAAAGCAGTTCTCTGAAGCCAAGGTGTTAACGGACTTTGCCACTCAATGAAGTTTTAGTGTTTGTTTTTAAATTTGGGCATGAGGGCACGTTTATGACATCTTAGACTGTGTGTGGCACAACTCTTGCCCTCAAAGGAACAGTGTGTCCCATCTCCCCAAAGTGAAAGCTTAAATCCAGAGCAAATGCAGTCCTCCTAAAATCTCTACAGCAGCTGTGGTCTTTCTGCATTTGTGAGTTCTGCCTTGCACAGATCTGTAGGCAGGAAGGAGAACTAGCGGTGTGCAGGCAAGCTGGGTGCATCATGGGATGCAGAATTCCCAGTAGTGCTGTTTTCAGACTCCTGGCAAGTCTCCTTCTGGCTTGTGTTCTGCAGTAAGTGTGAAGATGCTCTGAGACTGTGTATTGCATCCTTTTCTCTTAGTCCTCTCAATTCTTTTTTTCAGATGGGAAGAGGAACTGGGAAAGCGAATGACCCTCGAATCCATGGTCGAGACTCTCCAAGAGGTAGGCTTTGAATGACACCCTAACTGCCGCATTTCATCCTTTTTCAGCTCACAGCACACTGTCAAGGCACTAAAAAGGTCAAGGCACACTCCCAGTTTTTTACTTACCATAAATTATTACATTACAATTTTTAATTAATATAAGTCAATTAAATCATTACATGACAAAGGGCACAATCCAAACCAGATCTACTCAGAAGTAAGTCCTAGTTTGTTCATTGGGGCTTATTCTCAGGAAAGTGTGGTTAGGATTGCAGCCAGAGACTATGGGGAGGGGGACATGTGCCTGTGGGACTTACTCCTGAGTAGACATGCCTAGGATTGGGCTTTTGGTTGCACTCTTTTTTTCTCAAATACAGGAGCAGGCAATTGGCACTTCTCTCTCCTCCCCTCCCCCATTCCCCCCTCATCTCAGTCCTGCTGTCCCTTCCCTTGAATCACTTGCCTCACATCTCCCCACCCCCACCAATTGCCTGCTCCTGTATTTAAAAAAAAAAAAGGTGTGACCAAAAGCCCAATCCTAGGCAATGGGGCTTACTCCCAGGAAAGTGTGGATAGCATTGTGGCCCAAAGCACCTCCTCTGAAAGGCAAAGGCAAGGCAGGGAGGGGCGCTTTGGGGAGCTGCAGGCAACTGTGGCAAGGAAAAGGGACTTTCCTGGACCCTCAGCCAGCCCACTCTTAGGCTGCTGGCCTCCGCAGACTGGCTGGCTTCCTGCCTGCTTGCCTGCCCCTGGCTTCCTCCTTCTCCCTCCGCCCAGACCTCCTCCAGGCTTTTCTGGTTGCCCAGTCAGCACGCAGGGCAGACAAGGGACTTGATACCCAATCCTAGGCGTGTCCACTCAGAAGTAAGCCCCATAATAGTCAACAGGGCTTACTCCCAGGTAAAGGAGGATCGGGTTGCAGCCTTCCTCTTGCTCACAGCAGGAGATGCAAAGCAGGGTCAAAGCAGCTGCTCCTCCCGCATGCTGCTGCCTGCCTCCTCTGGCCCCGTGGCACACCTGAGGCTGCCACTAGTGTGCCGCGACACCGCGGTTGAAAACCACTGCTTTAGAGGCTGATGTGAACTTGGCTGGGTCACTCGTGACTCTGGTTGCTGATGGCTAGGAGTTCTTGGTCACTGGAGTTGGGCTGGGTTTTTGTGTGGTGTGTTTGACCTGAAGGGGGACTGAAACCTGCCTCACGTGCAGCTAACCAGGATGTTGCTCCTCAAACTGCTGCCTGTTTTGGAGATGTGTTATTCTGGGGAAGGAGACTTCTGCTCCGGTCTTGGCCTGCTGCCCTCCTTGGCTCTGCACTGTGTTCTTCAGGCTGTGGCTCCCCTTCCACAATCTGGTGTGTTTCTGTCCTGCAGGAGGCGCAAGAAGCCGAAGCTCTCCAGGAAGAGCTAAATGAGAAGATTGAGAGGCTGAAAGCAGAACTGGTTGTCTTCAAAGGTCTGATGAGTGACGTAAGTGGGCAGCAACTTGAGCAGTGCCCAGCTTGGCTGTCATCTTTTTTTAATTTAAATCGTTTTCATGGCTTCATGAATGGGGTTGGGGGTGGGGAGTTATGATTTCAGTGAGTGCTGCTTGCAGTGAGTATTATGGCTGCCTGATATGATCTAATGCATCAGACCAATTGCCCTTGCCCTTCCCTTGCTTCCCGTCTGGTCTGTGTAGATGCATTAACTTGTTGCTTATCACACAACCCTGACTGCCCCGATACCTTCACACCAGCTAGCAGTGCTGGCCTCCCCGCCCAGGCCGCAGCCTCTGGCAAGTGTGCAGTGGAGGATGCCCAGGTTCTGCAGAAGACTGATTAGGTGTAGGATTTGGGAAGCTGTGCAGGCGCTGCCTGTCAGGAAGGCCGTGCGGCCTCCTTGGGGCCTGTGTCTCAACAGTCAGGCCATCCTTGCCAGGCCTCTTCGCTTGCAGCCTGGATTGGTGGTGCACTCTGCCTTTAAACTGAGTTTACATGTGGAGCTGTCCTGTGCCAGTTAGGGAGGGATGGAAGGTGGCTGCCTGCTTGAGAAATGCTGCTGGTCAAGAGAGGGATCATCTGGCTTCACTGACAGAGCAGCGAGGGAGTTGACTTGGAGTGCAGAGATTGTAGGCGCAGGCCTGCCTGCAGCTTTGTTTTACATTAAGCATTGCCCTAGGACAAGTCAGAAGTGTGCTGCTTCAGTGGGAGAGAAACGCGAGACAGCCCAAGGTGTGTTTTCCCCCCCCCCCAATCGGGGCACGTAGCAGCCCTTCAACCCAGGCTCCAAAGACCAGCTCTAGGGGCACAAGGTCTGCATGCTGTGTTCTGACAGAGAAAGCCAAGGAAGAGTGGGCCCAAAGTGGCTCTTTAGTGGAGCGGCGTGGAGGTCAGGAAACCTGTAAAAATGGTGGCAGGATTCCAGCGTGCAACATTCATTGTATATATAAGTAGTTGGCAAGGCTGTTTATCTTTTGTGTAAGAGTGTACAGTTATGGGGCTGATAAGATTAACAGTGTTAATATACTTCTAGTGCGCACAGAGAAGCTTTAGAACAAAGTCAAAGCAGATTCACATTCTGTCATGGGGAAAAAAGTACTCAGAAAACTGTGTGCCTGGGGTAGACGTACTGAATGAAAACTGGTGTGAATATTTTTAAGAAAGAATGTTTGCTGAACTCATCCGTGAGGCACTCTTTCTGATGGGCTGTTTGCAAAATATTGCTGTCCTGATGGGCACAAGTGGGATGGAGAAGAGTGCAATGTTTCCTGTATCAGTTTAGTGCATGCAGAGTTCCCGCTGAGAGACTGAGAGATTCCAGTGCTAAGAATCTTGATTCTTTGCTTTGGAGATTTTAAAAAAAATATACTTGGGACTTCTGAGGGCCAAGTAGCTCTTTGCAGTCTGCACTCACTTGGTGCTCAAGTTCTGCCAATACAAATTTCCACTCCGCAAACTGTCCCCTCTTTTCAGTTTCCAGTTGTTTTTTTTTTGAAGTTGATTGCCTGAGGAAAGGCTAATCTGTTCAATCTGCCCCAACGTGCTAAACTTTATCTTCTAGCTTCTGAAAAAGGGAGCTAGAATTCAAGTCGTCTTGCAAGAAGGAAGCTATTTTTGGTATGAAACATCTAGATGCCATTTCTGACACTTAAGGCCTACCTTGTAGCTTCCAGATGAAGCTGCCTCCCATGCAGGCTTCTTGGGGAATTTTCAGATTAGGCTTCAGTGCTGGTTTCACAAAGAAAGAGTGTTGTAGATGGGAGGTTCTGGGTTGGATGTTGTAGTCCTCCTTGAACGCTTGTGGGTGTTGAACTTGGTGTTCCACTGGCAGTGACCTTATTGCCCACCTTGAGTACTGCAGGTCCTTGGGTGCTGCTGGGCACTGCATAAGAAGCAAACAGTGTTTATGCTGAGGCTGGTGTAGTCTGCATTTGATAGAGATCCTGTAGGATATCTCTTCTTCTTCCTCTCCTCCTCCTCCTCTGAACTGTATTAATGGAAGATAATCCACTGCTGTCCTTCCTGCAGCCTATGACAGACCTGGACACAAAGATCCAAGAAAAAGCCATGAAGGTGGACATGGACATCTGCCGGCGAATCGATATCACAGCCAAGCTGTGTGATGTAGCGCAGCAGCGCAACTCTGAAGATGTTTCCAAGATATTTCAGGTGATTGGGTCCGGTCCTGTCGAACATGGCTGTGTCAGGAAGAGCCAAAGAACAGTGTGTGTTGAATCTGGAGTTACTATCATGGTTTCCACTAGTAAGACACGGGGAGGCTTGCAGGCCTCTGCAGATGACAGTTGAGTTCCCATTTCATGCGCTCTATTGCTTCTCTATTGGAAAGCTGGAAGTTGGAATCTTGTCCAGGGTCAGATCCTACATCTGCAAAGGCCTGCAGAAATGATAGCTGGAGGCTCCAGGTGCGCACACAGACCTCGGCCCTGGGATTGTAGTCTTTGTCAAAGAAGCCGTCCCATTGTAAGATGTCACTTTTGGGCTAGGTCCATGTCTGTGCTGGCAGTCTTGGGACTGCACAACAAGGCACTATGAGGTTTCACATGATCTTTTGTGCTGGTAGCATAACATCCGTTGGTTCATCCCTGATCCTGAGAACACCCTGTGTCCCCCTACAGAAGCTGAGATGATAGGGTAAGCATGTAGTCCTCACAGTGGAAACACTAAGCATTGCAGGTGTGTGGGCAACTGCTAAAATCTGCATCCACAGGTAGGGCTTAAGTTTTGTCAGGGCATAAGAGGCAGCTCACATTGATATTCCGTGCTGTGAGCTTTGCAGTCTCCGGGGGCCTGGCATCTCGTGCAGATTTTGCCACATAAAATACACAATGCATAAAATAATCCTAGTGACTTGGGTCCTAGTTTGGCAGCCAGCTAACAAGTAGTAGTAGTAGTAATAATAACTCAGTATTTATATACCGCCTTTCTGGTCATCGGATTACTCCTCTGACGTTATTCAAGGCGGTTTACATAGGCAGGCATTTCTAAATCCCTCCAGGGGATTTTTACAATCATAGAGGTTATCTCAAGAACCAACAAGATTTCAGAATGGATCTTCCTGGTTTGGTCTCACTTCTGGCCTCCAGTTCTCCCAGCAGGCTGACAAGCAGCTCCATCTCTCACACGGAGGGCAGCCAAGAAGCTTCTTGCTCACACTAAGAGCAGGCGGAATCACTCAGCTGGGCTTGTCAGCTGCTTCAAGGTCTCGCCATTCTCAGCCGTTCAGGGAGCTGCCGGTGTCCTCGAACTGGCGACCTTCTGATGTTAGCTTTAGGCTAATGGAGGCTCTGCTCTCTAGACCAGACCTCCTGTAATCTGTGTTTAGGAGTGCTGTTAAGACTGATCCTCTCTTCCTTTGATGGGGGTGGTGCTTTGGCCATTTGAAATTCACTTCCTTGCAATTTCTCAGCTACTTTCCAGTTTTATTCTGTACTGCCCTTTTCCTCTCAAGCTGGGAACTGGCCAGCTCTGCTTCTGGGTGGAAACAGCAGAGGAACTGGGATTGTCCCCCCAGCCTAGTTCCTTTCTGTTGCTATTTACCTGTGCTGAGCACTTAGGAGCACCTCCAGCTGCTTGTGTGCCATCCTGCTGAGCCCTCGCATGGCTGGCCGGAGCCCACACGGGTGGGCCACCGAGGCATGCCCTGTCCAGCAGCTTGCTTTGCTGTGTGCCATCTTGACCTGCTTTTCTTGTGCTCTGTCTTCCACTACCTGTAACAGCTGTGATTTTTAATGAACCTTCATGTGAACTGTCACTTTTGCACTGAAATCAGAAGGTGCGGTGGGGAAGCGGGAGGCTGACAACCTACAGTTTCTCCTCCGCCTAATTCCTGTGTCCTTCAAAATAAGAGAGGTTCCACTGGACCTTGTAGTCACTCCCCTTCTCTCCGATTAAGGTGGCTTCCAAGAAGAAAGAGCGGAAGCTGGCCCCAGAAGATGACCTCTCTGAGCAAGAGGCCGACAACAGCCGGTTCTCAGACGATGAAGTCAGCTGTTCTCTGAACATCACCGATGAAATGAAGAGGATGTTTAACCAGCTGTGAGTATCCCAGAGCCTTGGGGGAGGGTCTTGGTCTCTTTCAGTCACAGTTCTGAGGAAAATGCCACAAGGACTGTTGTGCAATCTGGACTGCTGAACAAAATTCTGCCCCACTTATATTCTTCCTACAAGATGAGCAGAATTTTGTAAACCCTGTAAACCAAATGCACATAAGTAGATCTTATTGTGCATAAGTCGTTTCTGCTCGAAGAACTTGGGAGCCCTGCTGGATCAGATCGATGGACTATTGAGTCCTGCAGTGCGGTGCCTCTGGAAAGCTTGGAACACACAGGCAACAACCATCTTTTGTGCAGACAAAGAAGGGTGTCCTTAACTGAGTTGCACCTCCCACTCACTCTAGTTGGCAGGGCTATGCAAATCAGAGATGGGCCCCTGGGAATTGGTAATCAGTGGTGTACTCTCCCTGAACGTGGAGGCTCTGTTCAGCCGTGATAGCTGATTGCTAACCTCCATGAGTGTGTCTCATAATCCCCTTGTTAAAGCCATCTAAGCCCTTGGCCATCATGTCACGGGGGCAGGGCATGGAAGCCCCACCCCGTCCCTGGAAATCTTGCCTAGTAAATCCCTGAGGTTGCTGTGGAACTGTGTGCCTGCTTTCAAACACCTGCTTGCAGAAACCAGGCTGGCGGCTTGGTTCTGAAGGAACAAAGAGTGGGAGCAGAGATCCTTGGGTAGGGCTGTGGGGGGGTCGCTGCGATGCCTGCCTCCTCCCTGCTGAGAGCTTCACGGATGTGAGAGTGGCACAGAGATCATGTGTTGTGCCTCCCCCACAAGTACTTACTGTGGGGTGTATTTCTCACCCTGCTGGTTGTCCACATTAAGGAAATGTGCCTTGAAAGGAGTGGGCTGAAGGCAGCTAAACTCCAAGACTTCAATCCGCAGTCCTCTTTGCAAAGGCTCTTTGATTGGCATTGATCACTCAGCAAATGTCCCTTCCGGATTGTGACCAGAACGAGGCACACGCTTCAGTCATCAAAATCCTGGACTCCTAATGCCTGTTTTTATAGGTCCACTGTTCCTCCATCAGTAGATGAATTGCGCAGGCCGTGACGCATGTGTCCTACTCCAGAGGAAGTTGCTTTACACTGCCCTTGATCGTGTTGCAACCCCGCCTCACCCCTTTTGCTCAGCCTGTTGGCAGTGGAGGGTTTTTCTTAAGCAGTCTCCTTTCTGTGCTTATTTAATGCACTCGCCCAGAAATCCTGCTGCTCTTTTTGAAAATGGCTTCTGTCAATCCTTCCTGAGGGCTGGTTCCTTTGGCAGAGCACTCCACAAATATCCTTTGGGGCAGAGGTGTATCTTGGGTGAAGCCTGAGGGGCATGTGCCCTGGCATCACACGGGTGGGCACATGACTGCCCCAGGCTACGTCCAGTCACCTCGGACTCGGGTTCTCCCCAGATGGCGGGTGCTGCTGCTGCTCCCAGCCTCCAAGGGGAAAGGGAAGGGGCGTGTGAAGCTGTGGCAGTGAGTGCCCTGCCCTCTGGAGAAAACCTGGACATAATGTGGCGTCATGTGACCACCCTGCCCCGGCTGTTGAGGCATCTGCTACGCCCCTGCAGACGGGCCGGTTTCCTGCAACGCTGAAAGCGCAAAGGAATTCCCTTTCGCTTCCTCATGAGTGATCCTGTATTGATGCGCTCAAGTCGTTCAGCTGAAGCAAGTAGCCGTGCACCGGAAAACTAAGCACAGCTGCAGTGGGAGCAGGTTCAGCTGTGAGGTCTTCATAACTTTCACACGAGTGTCCCCCGTTGAAGATTAGGCAGAGTAGCAGATTCTTAAAAGGTCCACTGCAAGTGTGCACCGCAGACTGCCTCTTTGAGGTTACTGCCCACTCATCCTGAGTGCTGACCTCAACTTCCTGCTTTGAGTGTGCTCTGCTGAAAGGAAGTGAACTTGGGAGACAAAAAAGCAGCTGAAAAACCGGCTCAAGACTCTGACGCTTGTGAAGAATTCTTGTTGAGCAAGTACGAAGGTGCTGAGACTGCTGGGATGCAGAGCTTGGCATTCTGACTGGCAGTGGCTCCCCATGGCCGAAAGCAGGAATCTGCCCCATGGGAGATGCCAGGAGTTCTGCCTGGGAGCTGCGATGCGCTTCACATGTGCTCTGCTACTGAGCTCTGGCTCTTCCCTTGCCCTTCTTTAACCTTCAATAAGTCATTATTTTAGCCGGAAATAAAGCAGAAATTGTTGCCTTGACTTGGGTGACTGTTCAAGGGTCACAGTGTTCCCTTCCTTTAGTAAGCATCACGTCTGGGGCCACTTGTCTCCTCTGACTAACAGAGGCGTAACCCCAGGGGAAGAGAGCTGTGTTGTTTTCTTGGTTTTTGGTATTGAACTGATTGTGAGTCTTTGGCCACACAAAAGCACAACACAGTATAGCTGCAGAAGGCAGGGCTGGGCAAGATTTTTCTCTGTTTTCATGAATTTCTGGAATGCTTTCTTTTTTTTACTTTTTACTTTTAATAAAAGCACACACACATTCACATTAAAAAGACATTACAAGTTATATGACAAGTGTGGAGATCTTGACTACATTTCTTTGTTCTACAAAATCATACAAAAAAATTATCAAATCTTTAAACAGTCTACACCTTTTATAGAGTACATTTTCCCCACAAATAAAAAAACGTAAAAGTTAACTCCTATCTACTCACCAAATCCATAGATCACTTGGCCCACTTTTCCATCAATGCACAGGAAGTCCATGAATGGTTTCCAATTGTCCATAAAAGTTTTTACTGACTTGTCTTTAAGAAGAATTGTAAGTTTGTCAATTTCTGCCAAATCCAATACCTTTAACCACCACTCTTCCAATACAGGTATCTCTGGAACTTTCCAGTACTTGGCATACAGTATTCTTGCAGCAGTTGTCATATATAAAAACATAGTTTCATAGTCTTTCTGAATTCCCAATAAAAAAGCTTCTGGTTTCATTTGTAAATTTACCTTCAATATTATTATTTTATTATTATTAACAGTATTTATATACCGCTTTTCAACAAAAAGTTCACAAAGCGGTTTACAGAGAAAAATCAAACAACTAACGGCTCCCTGTCCCAAAAGGGCTCACAATCTAAAAAGATACAAAACACCAGCAGACAGCTACTAGAAAAGACACTGCTGGGGTGAGGGGGGCCAGTTACTCTTCCCCTGCTAAAAAAAAGAGGAGCACCCACTTGAAAAAGTGCCTCTTACTCAGTTAGCAAGAGGTATCAACTGCATTTGCTGGTGTATTGAAGTCCAATATTTTTTCGCTTTTGTTCAGGTCCACCACATGTGATAGAACGTTCTTTCTTGTCTTTTACACTTCCAACATCTATTCGGTACATTTTCATACATTTTTGCCAATCTACCTGGAGTTAAATACCATCTATACATCATTTTATAAAAGTTCTCTTTAAGGTTTACATTCAAAGTAAATTTCAATCTTTTAATCCACAAGCTCTCCCATTGCTCTGGAATGCTTGCTTTTCAGTACAGCTCTTGCGCTTAGCTCCTTTGAAAGCACTGGAGGTGGGGTAGTGGGGTTTCTCATGAATCTTGGAAGAGTGTGGGGTTTGTGATAACCTCTTGGCAGCACCCAGTATCTGAAAATGGACATAGCATGTTTAGAATCATAGAGCTGGAAGGGGCCTCTTAGGTCATCTAGTCCAACCCCCTGCCTTAGGCAGGAAATCTTCTGAGAGCATCTCCAACCTCCCTCGGCAATCTGTTCCACTGCCCAACCGTCCTGACCGTCAGGAATCTTTTCCTGATGTCTAATCGAAATCTTGCAGTTTGTACCCCTTGGTTCTAGTTCTACTTTCAGAGACAGCTGAGAATAAATTATTCCCTTTTTCCATATAACAGCCCTTTAGGTATTTGAAGAGAGCTCTCATATCCCCCCTCAGCCTTCTCTTCTCCAGGCTGAACATGCCAAGTTCCCTCAACCTTTCCTCGTGGGGCTGGTCCTCCAGCCCTCTGATCATCCTTGTCGCTCTCCTCTGAACCTGCTCCAGTTTGGCTGCATCTCTCTCATCTGGGGTGCCCAGAACTGAACACAATTCTAAAGTTCACAAGTTTAAAGGCACGTGAAGCTAAAGAGAAGATTCTGCTGCCTTGGCCCATCCAGCTCAGCCCTGCCTGGCAGTGGCTCTGCAGAGTTTCAAGCAGGGGTCTTTCCTAACCTCATCAAGGATTGAACCTGAGGGCCTCCTCCATGCAAAGCAGGTGCTCTCCACTGAGTGCTGGACTGTGAGCCGAGAGATGCCCATACAGAACATATCATACCTGTATGGCAGGTTGCTACAGGCTCGTAAGGTAATACCTATATGGGGACTGGGTGAAATGTCACCAAGTGGGGGGCAGACTTTCAGTTGTGCAGAATTAAACCCTCCTCCCAGCCTATTCTGGAGAATCTGGAAGCCAGTTTACAAAGGAAAAGCTTTGCTCTGGCTTTTGGATTTTTCTTTCCCTAAAAAACCAACACTGTTTAGTTTCATCTGCATATTTTAGGTCTGTTGCATTCTTCTTTTGAATACTGCTCTTTCTGGGGACTGACGGAGAGCGTAGTCTCTTGCACTAAGGCTTAATGCACAGCGCCATCTGGAGGGGGAGGGCTGAACCAACACTTCATGTTGGAACGTTGACTGCCCCCATCCTGCAGAGTTCTGCTGTGCAGCTTGTCTGGAGGGCATGTGTGTCTCCTGGAGCTAGTTTAGCCTTCTGAATTTGTTCTGAAGGAGGATTACAAGGATTTTCAATGCAAAAAAATTCTCTTTTCCAACAGGCGCGAGACCTTTGATTTTGATGATGACTGTGACAGTTTAGCATGGGAGGAGAATGAGGACACACTGCTGCTCTGGGAGGACTTCACCAACTGTAACCCCAGCGTTGAGCTCCAGGGAGAGGTGAGTCTTGGATTCAGTTCCTTCAAGGGGTGGCCCATCGTGGCCTGCATGGATGAATAACTTCCATTTTGCAGTTGCTGCTGTCTGGGATTGCTTCATATCCCATTGTGGCCTTGATTTGTCCCTTACTGAGAATTAGTTGAACCACTGGGACCTGGCATGAGGAGACCTTGCACAAAACAGAACTGAGTACGGATGTGGGAAATACAGTCACACTCTAAATACTGAACCTCACGTGGCAAGCAGTCCAGACTTTTAGAGATTCAACCTTTGTCTAGATAGGAGCTGCACTGATTGTCAGGAGTTCTTTGAGGAATCAGGCTTGGGGTCTTTCCCAGCCCTATGTGAAGGTTCTGTCATGGATCAAATATAGGAGGCCTGCACTGCCTCCTATTCAGGCCTCTGCCACTGAATTGAGGCTCTTCCCCCATCCAATTATGATTGACAGCCATAATCATTCTGAGATTATAGCCTGGTTCAGATGTGATGCTTGGAGCAAAACCTACCATGGTTTGTTGGATTGGTAGAGAGTGGCAGCTGGATGCTCCCTTTTCGCCTTCTGCACCTGACTTAACACTAGAAAACTTTCAGACTTTTTTGAACCATAGTTGATGTGTGGTCTGAGCCAGTAAATTGTAGCCTGAACAAACTGTGGTTGAATCTTGGTTTGTCCACAGTGTACAAGCCAGTTTGGAAATCGCAGCAAACTGGTTTCACAAATGAAATCTTCTAGGATGAAAGGTGCACGAGAGGAGAAAGGAGTGCCTCCATTTTGCTGCTTGTTCTTGATCCAGCAAATCATGGTTTGTTGTGCCAGGAATGAATCCGGGGCACAGGAGTGCAGGGCTAAACAGACGTGCTAGAGGCAACACAGGAAGTTAGTGACCAAAAAGCAGCCAACCTTAAGCATGTTGAAGTCTCCTTGGTTTGGATTAATGGGACTTCTGGGCTGAGTGTATAGATATTTTTGAGCCCAAATAGGAGTGACATTGGCTTACTCTAAGGTCTGGTCAGCCAGTCTCGGATTCTCCTTCTGGTGTGCTGGGTGTACAAAAGCTAAGGCCTCTCATAAGAGCAGCCCTGCTGGATCAGCTTCCTGTATCTGACAGTGGCCCACCAAATGCCTCAGGAGCACACCAGACAACAAGAGACCTGCATCTTGGTGCCCTTCCTTGCATCTGGCATTCTGACATAGCCCATTTTTAAAATCTCCTTTCACTAGTACTCACAGTGCCTTTGGGCAAAGCAACACCTACATACCTGTCTTAGTTGCCAAACCTATGGGGGTGGGGGAAGTCAGTGTGCTGTGTTAGATGGGCATCCTGCTTTTGAATTGCGGATTTACCTCCAAGCTGCCCTCTGGCACACTTTGAACTGGCAGTGGGCGATCTCCGAGTGCTCGGCAGCTCCTGCTGAGTGGTAAAAGGTGCCTCAGTCCATCCCCGTCCAGTGAATGGAGCAAAGGGCGGCAATGTGACCGCAGCTTCTTCTCTTCCTCCCGAACCTTGTCTGGTGCTGCAGGCCAGGAGCACTTGTCAGCCTGCTGCATTTCCATTGGTGAACTGGGCCTTGTGGTGAGAGATTACTCCAAAGCACTGAGACTGCAAAACAGCCTCTTTCAGAAGCAAGGCGTCTTCCAGTGAGCTGCTGCAAAGGCTGGGATGATGAAAGTAGTTTAGCGAGAGGCTGGAATTAGTGGCAGATTATTTGCATACAGCCCTGTGTGCGTGTGGAGAAGTACAGCTATCAGTGGAGAATTACAGTCTTCAGGCCTACCAGTCTGCAGTTCTCAAGGTTTTAAGAGGCTTAAATCCTTCCTAACTGAAAATTACACAACAAAAAGGGTAGATTTGCCTTGTAGATGGAGCCTGGGAATAAAGGCTAATTGCCTTGTGGAAAACTCTTCTCAGGCTCTGAGCTCTGCAGCTCCTTATCTCCAGGCCTCGGGCTGTTCAGATGGAGCTAGACCTTTTCAGCTCTTCCCAGCAGCTGGAGGCTCTGGTTCATCCAGGATTGGCTGGAAGGCTTGGTGAGAACTGCCACTCTTGTTTCTGGGCTGGCGGACCAGTAGTCCAGGAAGGATGAACTCAGGTAGTCCAGGCAACAGAATACATCTGTGACATTTTATATCCCTTCCTTAGTTCAGGGTGGCATATAAAAATCTTTCCCCTCTCTTTGTAGCAGAGAGAAAGAGACTACCCCAAGGTCACCGAGTGGGCTTTATGACTGAGCAGGGCTTTGATTCAAAGCCTACCCATTTCTAGTGTGGTGCTCCAACTGCTGTGCCATGTTGACTGTCATCAAATATACGAAGGGAGGGGAGAAGAGAGAGGACAGTGCTTGCAGGATGCAAAACCAGACTTAGTCATTCAGGCTGCAGTGATGCTGAAGCACAGGTGACTCACCGGAGGCCTGGTTCTGAGCTCCCCTGCTAGTTGGCTATATAGGTGGCTGGCGTGAGAGAGGTCCCCCTTGCCCCTGCTCCCCCTTCAGCAGCCAGTCAGGACTCTTCTCCTTACTTGTCGCCGTCCAGTGGCACATGACCGTACGGGCGCTCTGCGATCCATCTGCTGGGACACTGGGAGAAAGCTTGTGGAGCGGACTATAGTCCTGTGGGCTTTGTGGGATGCTGCTTTTTCCCTGATGGGTAAAAAGGGTCACTTGGATTAATTTCAGATTCTTGTTACTGTAGACACTGGTGATGGAAGGGCAGGCTGCACACACCAGTGACATATTTTTGCATGCCTGGGACATGCCTGGTCTGGTCAGCTCTGGAAAACTCACTTCCTCGCTCACTCATTCCCAATGTTCCTTTTACAGCAGCCAGAGGAGAACCTGGGCAATCTGATTCATGAAACTGAGTCATTCTTCAAAACACGAGACAAAGAATACCAGGAAACGATTGGGCAGATTGAGGTAAGGGAAGAGGGCAGGGGAAATGCTGCCACTTGAGGGTTGATGGTCCCCTTGTGCTTCACAAAAGGCAGCAAGCTGACAGCCCACCCTGTTGATGATCAGCACAGCAGAGGTGTGGAATCCCAGGGGTGGTCAGGGGGCTGTGCAGGCTGGACACCAATCAGAAAGCCAGTCTTCTGCAGTCTCATTGCTGAAGAAGGGCCCCAGTGAAGGCCAGCTTCTCAGTCTCCACTGGCTGCTAGCAAGAGCTGTGGCTTAGACCATGTGCTTGAGGAATTAACTACAGATGACCTGTGTGGGGCCACTTGGGTGGTGGTAGAAGGGTGAAAACAGAGCCCCAGACAGAGCAGCATTTCTTGGAAGGCTTGTGTGTGACTTGGAGAAAGTCTGTGTGCCAATTCTGCTTTCCCCATAGTGTCTCTATGTTATGTTGCACACAATTCTTGCCTGGCTGAATGAGGAGGCCACAGGTTCTCAGTGATGTAAACACCCACCTCCACGAGTAGCTCAATTGTGGTGTGGCTTCACTGAGCCTTGTGTTCTCTGCGCACCCCAGTGTGGTGCGGGAGAGGGGGAAGGGACCAGTGCCAAGAGTTTTTCCACCCACCCCTTGACTGCCTATCTCCTTCGGCTTTTCCACAGCTGGAGCTGGCCACCGCCAAGAGCGACATGAACCGTCACCTCCACGAGTACATGGAAATGTGCAGCATGAAGCGGGGCCTGGATGTCCAGATGGAAACCTGCCGAAGGCTGATCAAAGGCTCTGCTGAAAGGTAACGCTGAAGCCAGCCTTGCCCTGGACTATTCTGGAAGAGCGGAAAGCCTTCCTGGGTGGGTCCTGGCAGTGGCCACTGGCCGTTCTGCAGCGCTTGGAACCCTGACCATCACCTGACCTTACTCCTCTTTGTTGCCTGCAGAAATTCTCCATCGCCCAGTTCCTTGGCCAGCAGTGACTCAGGAAACACAGATGAGATCCAGGATGAATTCGACAAAGAGGCAGATGTGGAGCCCATGGTCAGCTGATACACCAGAAGATTCAGGCGAAGGGGGAGAGGGATTGAGAAATGGAAAACCTAGCAAAAGGAGAGAGGGACTGTAGGGACTTCTAGCCCTGGCCTCCTGAAGACTAGGACTTGGGGCACGATCCCACCCCATCCTGAGGATTGGTGCTGCCAGAACTTCTACAAGTGTGGAGTTCTGCAAGAGAACAACATGGTGTTCTAATTGTGCCTTTGCCCCAAGCTGAGCCACTTTCAGCTCCACCAGAATAAAATAGTGCTTTATATCATGTATAGTTCAAGAAACTGCTGGGAGCAGACGAATACGTGGCTGTAAAATTGGAGGACTGAATGAATGGATGTCAACGGAGGAGCAAACATCAAAGACTTAGGAGACAACAAGGACGGGGGTGTCTGCCCAAGTCAAGTAGAAACACCACCATCATCATCAACCCCTGAGTGTTGCGCTCTTTTGCCTTGTGCAGTTGTAAGGGATCTACCCAAAGACCTCTTGGGCCCTGGTGAGATCTGCACAAAAAGTGGGGTGCATCTTTTTTCCTTCAGTTGTCCAGAATTCCAAGAAGTGGCTCTTAGCTTGGGGGCAAAGCAAGTGGGCAAAGGTACAGTGGGGTGGGAATATCACTGTTTTTAACTACTATGCAAAAAAAAAAAAAAAAAAAAGGCAAAGCGCTCGCCTTATTTCTGTGGGGTGTTTTGTCCCTGCGGGGCTTCTGTATCTCTTGTTGAAAGGAAAAGCGAGCACTTACTCTGCACGTGTTATCTGACTGTGGGGCAAGGGCCTCCTGTTGCAATCTGTTTCCAGCAGTTCTTCACTTCCTGAATGTCCATTTTTGTTTTTCCCTTTTTCTTTTTAAGGGTCTTTTATGCTTAGCCAGAAAAATTTATTTTTCTACAAGTGTTACTGTCAAGGAAGAGCTGCATTTTCTGTGCTGCTTTCCTAAACTTGGAATGTGACAGCCGTTGTGGCAGGATAGACTAGCATGCCGTCCTTGGGATCAGTGTTGGGTGCATCATGGAGAGAGCAAGGCACGGGGTGGGTGGGGCTGTCCTGCATCCCTAGCTCTCAGGGTAATTGCCGAGCTCTCTTGTTCTGGGAGTAGACTAGAAGCCTGGCGTTCCGGCAGTCCTGTGCCCCGTATTCAGGAATGCTGAAAAGTGTTATTTACGTGGTGGAGATTCTCACCCTCCTGAATCCAAGAGTATTACTGTAGCCTGTGGAGGGGAGGCAGAACAGCCTTGTGCTTTCTCTCCGAGGAAGACAGCAGGACTTGGTCACACCAGGCCCATCTCCTGATGCCGGAACCAGAGCATCTGAAGTGTATTTGCCAAATGTCTTGGGCAGGTGACAGAGGAAAGCCTTGGGCCCTCCTCAGTAGTTGTACCTTAACCAGAAAAGTCCTCACTAAGGGGGGGGGATCCTGGGTTTGGAGGCAGAGCCAGGCTCTGGGCTTCAAGCTGTTGAGTTTCTTTTTTTTTGGGGGGGGGGGGGAAGAGATTTTACCTCCCCTGTAAAAATCCTTTCTGCTAACTTGAAATGAGTTGAAATTTTTCCCATGTGGCTCTGCAGATTAACCCTACTGTCAAGACGAAGCTCGAGGGCTCCTTATTGAGTTGGGCTGAACTTGGCTGTGTGAGCTGGACAATGCAGCAAGCCTGGATTTTCTGTGCCACCCCTGCTTGGGCAAACAGCCTCGGGGAAAAATGTGTAGGCTCCAAAGGAGAGTCCCATTCTGCTTGTCCACGCAAGAGCTTCAGCACAGCAATGGGTCCTGGTTTGCTGCTGCTGCTGCTCTCTGGTTTGGAGCTTTATCCTGGGGCTTGGCTACCTTCCTGAAAGCTTCTTCTGTAACTCCCCCCCCACCTCTTACTCCATTTCTTTTCCTTAGAAGAAGGAAGCTTTGATTCCAAACCCTGTATTCCTTGCATCCTTGGTCTAACTGAAGCTAGACCCTTTTTCCATGTGTAAGCTTCTGGGCTTGGTGACGACCGACTGGCAGCCTTGTCCCTTCTGAGGGATCAGAATCTAGTATTCTTGCAAAGCCTCATGTTGCAGGTTCCAAAGCCCAGGCTGGATTTTGGCTGCTTAAAGCACCTTTTTGAAAAATGCTGGGGCTCCGTGGTAGTGTCCAATGTGCAGCTGTGGAGTTTGACAGACACACAGCTTGTCCAGCTGTCCTGACACCATGGAATTGCCCCCTCTACAGTGGGACAACGGAGCAGTTTTCAACAGCCGTCCTATTTCATTGCTGCTAAAACGTTGTTTGTAGTTTTAAAGGAGAAATGTGTCTTTTTCAGGAGCATGAGTTTGCCTTGAATGGCTGGCATGTCAAGGTAGAGGACTAGTGGCTAGGGATGGTGGGGGACAGTTTCTTGTAGAGTTGTGTAAGTGGGTAGATGGGACTGTGTTGGTCGATGCTGACACAGTGGGGGTGGGCTTCGTCATAAGAGGGTTCACCTCGTAGCTATGACTAGGGGGCACTTCCAAAGTCAGAGATGCATTTTGTGCATGTGTAGAAGTAGGTGGGGGAATAGGAAGAGTGAGCGGGGTGGGACTAGCAGGGAAGATGGTGGCTGCAGCCTTCTCATAGAAGATGCAGGACGTGTTTAAATGCTTTGTGTTCATCTTCTGGATTTGGGGTTTTGTTGTCTAAGGGAGCATAAGGAATGGATGGATAAGAAATTATGGTTAAGAGCTGCTGGTTGCATCCAGGATGGTTTTTCTCCTGTTTTTGTATAGTCTTTCAGCTGATGCTGCTGACTTAGTAGACGCTGGCTCCTTTGGGCTCCCATTTTAGTATTTCTGTAGCAGTTGGATCTGGAGCTTGTCAGGAAACAAAAAAATTGTGAAAATGCTGGACATAATTTTGATGACCATTTTTTTCTGTAAAGCTGTGTAAATACTTTATTTTTTATCAATAAGGCAGTGTCATATTGACACCTTTTTTTAAAGACGTAAAGCCAAGGGGGTGTGTCTGTGGGGGGGTTATCTTTCTCATCGTTTTCTAAGGGGGGGTTTGAAGCCAACAGTTTCCACTTGCTGCTGAGCAAATGCGATCAGTCCAACTCCTGGGTTTGTACACAAACGGGCTGCCTTCAGTGGACAGCCCCTGCATCCACTTTGGGGGTGCCTGTCTTTTTTTTTTTTAAAAAGGTATCCAAAGAACCACAATGTAGAACTATTCTAGGTGTTTTGTCATTTCACCTTTGGTCCAAAGCACAGGGAAGAAAGCAAAGCTGTTTCAAAACAGATGCTGAGGATAGAACAGTACCACAATTAACAGCAGTGGACTCTTTAGTGAAAGTGCTGGACTGTCAATGTGTTAAGACAAGAATCCTCATGGCTTGGTATCTTGGAAGAAATTGCTGTGGCTAGAAAAAGAACCTTTCCCCCTCAGTTAAAAAAAAAAAAAAAAAAAAGCAGGATCTTGGCCAAAGTTCTCACCTCCCAACAGAGCAGTGATTCCCAATCTCTGTGCTGCAGCACCTAAGGGCATCACGGCAAACTCACAGGGGTGTTGTAGGATGTCCCAGTTGCCACCTCTTCCTGGCTGTCCAGGTTCCTGCCATCTTGAATTGCACAAGAACTTGCACGATCCAGTACGGCGGTGCCTGGGAGAGCCAGGAAAAAGAGGCTGCTGCAAAAGAAGGGCACTATGATCACTTCACTAGAGGAAAGCACGTGGCTACCATCTCTCTCCTGGACAGCTCTAAGTGCATCACTCAAGAAGCCCAGGATGTTGCTTTCCTCTAGCATGTGTCAGTCAGGAGCATCACCTGCAATAAGAGTCTGGTGTTCCTGTGTGTGTGTGTTTGTAAGTAAAACAGGTCACATGCCATTTTTACAGAAAAGGACAAATTGGAAAATTAACTGGATTCAAAGCTTTAACCCATTTTTGCCTGGGCCCCGGGCGTATACATTTGGTCCCCTTTGTGTATATACAACGTTAAGCAGAAATGGCTTAAGCACCTTGGTTAGCTCACATCCACGTTTCAAGGGGGAGGGATGATGATGAATGGAGGCATGATATTTGTGGGCATCTTTTTAATTTTTTTGCTTTTAAGCATTTGGCAAACTAGAATCCAAATTAGAGGCCTCCAAGGGCAGCCTCGCTCTTCCTTGAGCAGCCCAGGATGGTGATGCTCTTTGGCCAAACAGTGTTGGAATCCATGCCCAGTTATTTTTAAAGAACGGGCTATTGAATAAGGCTCTGCCTTGCTTTTTCTGCTTTGATCTCAATTGCTTGGTTGGGGTGGGGGAAATACTTGAAATGTTCACAGCTGTAGAAGTGTTATTGGTTGGGTGAGTCAGTTTTATGGGGCCAAGCAACGTCCCTTAAAAGCGAGCAGAGCAAAAGGAGTTCTCAGCATTTGTGCTTGGCTGGGATGTTCCAGTCTCTGTGAATCTGTCTGTTTTGAAGAAGCAGAGTGAAAAGATAGTCCGGCATTCCTTTCTTTAGAGGGCACTGCTATTTGATCTCACTCACAGCCATGACCCTTGGACAGATTTGTAATTTGGATGCTGGGGCAAGCAGAACTATCTTCAAGCAGCCATGTGAGGAAAGCTGCACCAGAGTGCTTGCCTAGGTGACACTTGCAACCATGGCCCCTGAGCTGCCTGGGGCCAGGCTTGCAGAATGTTGCCCCCCACCCCTATCTTTGTACCTGGGGGGCACTCCAGAGGCCTCAGTACAGGGCATGCAGGGAGGCTTTTGTACAGGGCGACGCAGGAGAGTGGATGGCAGTGTGGCACTGCCCCTGGCCCCTCCCCAGGTACAGCAGTGCTCGGTATATGTGGGCAGGCTGGCTACTCAAGACTTTTGTGGTGTCATATTTGGTAGTATATCTTTGTGGCCATACTTGCCACGCTGCCCTTGGAAATCCTCAAGCAAGCAGGCTTTGCTAGGCAAGGTTCTAAGGAGGACGCCTCTGGATGTTTTTAGGGTGGCAGTGTGAAAATGGCATGGCATCTAATTGCTGTGCTTCCCTCATTCTGCTGGAAAAACTTGTTTCTGTTGTTTTTTAAAGTTGGCACCTGATGGCCAGCACAATTCCTGCATGGGGAGTGTGCAGATCCCACTCTGCCGCAACAAGTGTGGAACCTGCGCCAAGCCTGTTCAGCACGGTGTAGGAGCTTGTGGCTAAACATGGGTCCAGGTGGTCTTTCCCAAACAGTACAGCTTCACTAGGAGAAAGGTGTCCTGTCCTCCAAATGCTGGTACTTGTGGCTCTGTGGGGGGGGGGGGCAATGACAAAAAGGGCAGTTTGTGTAGGTGAGCCTTCCCACTCCTCTTCCGTCCTTTCCCCTCATGACCGAAGTCACTTCCTTGTCCAGTTGCAAAGCTGACTACTTAAGAGGGAATGAAAACAGTTTACCAGATTGTTGTAGATACTGTGCTTTATAGTCTGTATATTAGCATTATTTTAAGGGGACTGTGGGAGGGGATATAACCAGATCAAAGTATTTGCACTCTGGTTGGGAGGAAGGTCCCCGAGGGTGGACTATTTCTGAAGCTGACCCTAGAGGGGCTCCTCAGGTGGGAAGGGGCACATTTGCAATCACAAAATATGGAAGGAGGATTTCTCCCTCATTTTGCGGTACAGCGTTCTTAGCTGAATAGGGGACCAGATGTGGCCTGGCCCAAAGCTATATGTTCCGATTACCAACATTGTTCTAAGGCTTCCACTTTGAAAAGGGCACTCAGAAATTGGACAGGGCATGTGCTGCAAATATTTGAACAAACCAAAAGCCAGTCTATCTCCAGTCCCTCTCCTCATGATACAGTGTGGAATCCTACCCCTTTGTTTCCTTTCGTGTTTTTTTTAAAAAAGGGAACACCTCACGGCCATGTCCATCTCTGCTTAGCCGTCCTGTGCAATTGGCACTCCTAGGAGAGAAGCTCAGATATTTGGTTCATCCTCAGCTGTCAGATTCTAGCTAAAGAATGTTACGGGGGGGGGGGGGTGTTTGGTTTTTTTTTTCATATTTCATGTACCAAACGGGCTTCTCTGTGAAAGGGGAATGCTCTGGAGCTTGTTGGTGGGGAAAACGGGTTATGGTAATTCTTTGTTTAAAAGGAAAAAAAACCCTTACAATAAATGCCAAACTTCCTGGTTATTGCATGTTTTTGTGTCTGTCTGTTGTCTTCTCACTGTTTTCACCACCATCCATTTAGCCACATCTCTGCCATGGAGGGAGAAACTATAAGTGCTTTATTCCCTATGGCTAATAGCTGGGGAGGGGGAGGAACTTAAGTCCAGAAACCCGCAGCAGGAAGGAGTGACCCCAATTCAAATGGGGGGCCCCCCTCTGGCTACTTCATCAAGAAGAATATATCGCAGCAATGTGATAATGTAGCTCATTTAATTCCAGATTCTTAGAGTCATTTGGAAGTGAGTTTCGTCATGTTCAATGGGACTTAACCCCAAGGTAAATGTGCATAGGACTGTTTAATATAACCAGAGCTACATACTGTCAGATAGCCCTTGAGGAAAGATGATGGCTTAGACCAGAGGTTCCCAATCTGGGTGTGGTGGGTCGCAAACTGAATTTTGGTGGGTTGCAAAGCCCCCAAGCTGGAGATGGAAAGATAAGATCAAGTTATCTGGCAGGAGGTCTGGTTATCTTATATCAGTTATCTTACCTTATCTATTAAGTTATGGGCAGGAAGTCTGGTCTAGAGGGTTGAGCCTCCGTTTGCCTGAAGATAACATCCGAAGGTCACCAGTCCGAGGCCACCACCACCGTGAATGGCGAGACCTTGAATGCAGCTGACAAGTCCAGCACAGTTATTCCACCTGCTCTTGGAGAGATGAAGGAGCTGCTTGTCAGCCTGTGTGGGGGGAATCTGGAGGCCAGAAAGTGATAACAGACCATAAAAGATCCATCTGAAATGTTGTGGTTCTTGAAAGATAGAACCTTTCTTCAATTGTAAAAATCCCTACGGGGATTTAGAACAGCCTGCCCATGTAAACCGCCTTGAATTAGTCTGAGGAGAAATCTGACGACCAAGAAAGGCGGTATATAAATGCCATTATTATTATTATTATTAGGCGGTATATAAATGCCATTATTATTATTATTATTATTATTAAGTAACTAATTGCCTCAAGCCCTGAAGCTATTCAAAAACCAGACAGTTGCTAATTGCCCTGCAAGCACCTCAGTTCCTGCAGTTTGTAAGGAACTCAGCACGCTTGCATAAATATAGGGAGCTAAAATGTTTGAGTCTTTTTTCCTCATTATTCTCTTTCTAGATGTTTTTTAAAAGTCTTGTAAAGTGAAGTTTGTCTTGATTTTAAAAAGTGGGTCCTGGTGCTAAAAAGTCTGGGAACTACTGGCTTAGACAGCAACATGTCTAGCTAGGCAAGTGTCTCAGTTGGCCTGCTGCTGAACTGGATGCTTTTTTTGGCCAAGGTCCTTTTGGAAAAAGTGTCAAAGGCTGCACTGGAGCGTTGAAGGCCTGGTGCTGCACTCTCCCCACACTGCTCTACAATGGGAGTTCCAGTCAGTCACTGGGCCCCAGCATAGAGTGGAGCTTCCACCAGTGGCGTAGCTGGAGGGGGGTGGAGCACTTAGCCTGGCAAGGAGGTGGGCGAGCTGCTCCTCCCTTAAGAACATAAGAATAGCCCCATTGGATCAGGCCAAGGGCCCATCTAGTCCAGCTTCCTATATCTCACAGTGGCCCACCAAATACCTGAGGGAGCTCACAAGACAGACACAACCTGTGACCTGGTGCCATCCGCTGCATCTGGCAATCAGAGGCAGCCTGCCTCTAAAACCAGGAGCCTGCACATACCTACTATGACTTGTAACTGGTAATGAACTTCTCCAGAAATTTGTCCAATCCCCTCTTAAAGGCAAGATGCCATCACTACTTCTTGTGGCAAAGAGTTCCACAAACTAATTACATGCTGGGTAAAGAAATATTTCTTCTGTCTGTTCTAACTCTCCCAGCACTTAACACCAAAAGCAGGAAACATCCACAAAAGTTATGTGAGAGGGAAAAGAGCATTTCTCTATCCTCTCTATCCATCTCCTGCATGATTTTGTATGTCTCAATCATGTCCCCCCCCTCAGGTGTCTCTTTTCTAGGCTGAAGAGGCCCAAACGCCGTAGCCTTTAACATAAGAACATAAGAACAGCCCCACTGGATCAGGCCATAGGCCCATCTAGTCCAGCTTCCTGTATCTCACAGCGGCCCACCAAATGCCCCAGGGAGCACACCAGATAATAAGAGACCTCATCCTGGTGCCCTCCCTTGCATCTGGCATTCTGACATAACCCATTTTTAAAATCAGGAGGTTGCGCATACACATCAAGGCTTGTACCCCATAATGGATTTTTCCTCCAGAAACTTGTCCAATCCCCTTTTAAAGGCATCTAGGCTAGATGCCATCACCACATGCTGTGGCAAGGAGTTCCACAGACCGACCACACGCTGAGTAAAGAAATATTTTCTTTTGTCTGTCCTAACCCGCCCAACACTCAATTTTAGTGGATGTCCCCTGGTTCTGGTGTTATGTGAGAGTGTAAAGAGCATCTCCCTATCCACTCTGTCTATCCCTTGCATAATTTTGTATGTATCAATTATTTCCCCCCTCTTTTCTAGGCTAAAGAGGCCCAAATGTCGTAGCCTTTCCTCATAAGGCAGGTGCCCCAGCCCAGTAAGAGAGCCCTTAGTCGCTCTCTTTTGCACCTTTTCCATTTCCACTATGTCTTTTTTGAGATGCGGTGACCAGAACTGGACACAATACACTATGTGCGGCCTTACCATCGATTTGTACATCAGCATTATAATATTAGCCGTTTTGTTCTCAATACCTTTTCTAATGATCCCCAGCATAGAATTGGCCTTCTTCACTGCCGCCACACATTGGGTTGACACTTTCATCGACCTGCCCACCACTACCCCAAGATCTCTCTCCTGATCTGTCACAGACAGCTCAGAACCCATCAGCCTATATGTGAAGTTTTGATTTTTTGCCCCAATGTGCATGACTTTACACTTACTGACATTGAAGCGCATCTGCCATTTTGCTGCTCATTCTGCCAGTCTGGAGAGAACCTTCTGGACCTCCTCACAACCACTTCTGGTCTTCACCACTTGGAAAAGTTTGGTGTCGTCTGCAAACTTAGCCACCTCACTGCTCAACCCTGTCTCCAGGTCATTTATGAAGAGGTTGAAGAGCACCGGTCCCAGGACAGATCCTTGGGGCACACCGCTTTTCACCTCTCTCCATTGTGAAAATTGCCCATTGACACCCACTCTCTGCTTCCTGGCCTCCAACCAGTTCTCAATCCAGGAGAGGACCTGCCCTCTAATTCCCTGACTGTGGAGTTTTTCAGTAGCCTTTGGTGAGGGACCGTGTCAAACGCCTTCTGAAAGTCCAGATATATAATGTCCACGGGTTCTCCCACATCCACATGCCTGTTGACCTTTTCAAAGAATTCTATAAGGTTCATGAGGCAAGACTTGCCCTTACAGAAGCCATGCTGACTCTCCCTCAGCAAGGCCTGTTCGTCTATGTGTTTTGAGATCCTACCTTTGATGAGGCATTCCACCATCTTACCCGGTATGGATGTTAGGCTGACCGGCCTATAGTTTCCCAGGTCCCCCCTCTTTCCCTTTCTAGGGTCAGTGAGGGTTTCAGGGTCTTTAGGCTTTGTCTAGCAACTGTTACCCTGCACGTGCCTGATCTCATCTGATCTTGGAAGCTAAGCAGGGTCAGGCCTGATCAGTACTTGGATGGGAGACTGCCTGGGAATACCTGGTGCTGGAGGCTCGTACCATAGTCTTTCCAGACTGAAGGCTGCCAACCAGGGTTTCTCTGGTGAGGCATCCACCACCTTCCCAGACAGACTGAGGCTGGCCTGCAGGTTCTCTTTCAGAGAGAGATTCCTGGCTGCCCGTCGCTGTCCTGCAGGCGAGCTGCACGCCTTGGTCCAGAGAGCAGCAGCTTCGCTCCTTGGCGACTCGGACTGACCTTCCACCTGCCGCTTGGGCTGCAGCACCGTCTCTCTCCGCCTCTGTCCGACTGCACTCCTGGCGCGGGAGGGCGTGTCGCCCCCGCCTCCCTGCCAGGCTGAGCGCTCCCCCCTGCAGCGACGCCACCGGCTTCCACGCAGGAGGAGCGCATCTCGAGGCACCTGCGGGCGCAGCCACTGGGCAGCGCCCCGGTGCGGAGCTCCGAGAGCCCCAGTCCCGCCCCGTCACACGAAGGGAGGGCGCCCCTGGCGGGGCAGGAGGTCCCCGGGGGAGGCTGCGGCTGCTCCAGGGGAGGGGAGGGGAGGCGGGAGTCACCCCGCCGCACCGGCTCAGCCTCTGCCCCGCCCCGCCCCGCCCCGCCCCAGACCGGCCACGGCTCCCGCGGCAGCCTCGGCGGACCACGCCCCTCGGGCGCCTCTGACGTCACCGGGGGCGGGGCCGCGAGCGCTCGGGCTCCCTTCAGCGGGCCCCGCCACCCGATTGGTCGGAGCGTGGCGGAGGGGCGCTCCGAGTGGCTGCGGCGGCCCCCGCCCCTTCCCCGAAGAGGACCGGACCATTTGTTGCCCTTGGGGGGGAGCGCCGGGGGAGGGTTTCCCAGGCGCCCGCAGGGCACGCGCGCAGAGGCCGGCCCCGCCCTTGGGAAGAGGGGCGCAGAGCCCCCCCCGCCTCGGCGGTGGTTCAGTCCAGGCCGAGGCAGGCGCGCTCCGTCCCACTCGCCAGCCGGAGACGGTGACCATGCTGCTGCCGGCGCTGCGCAGAGCGCTGCCCAGGGCGGGGTGAGTGTGGCCCGGCTGGGGGCGCAGAGCCACCCCACCAGAGTCCTCCGAAAGCACGGGGACAGGCGGGGCGGGGGAGGCAGTGCCTCCCCGCTGGAGCCCTGTGAAGAGCGTCGCGGAGCGCGTGGGTTGCGGGCGCCTCGGGACTCCAGCGGGGAGGCACTGCCTCCCCCGCCTCCCCACCCGTCGCATGTCCCTGCTGGAGAGTGGGGAGAGTGCTCCAGCTGGGACCCCCCGGGGCATGCAGGGATTGAGCCCCCCAGCGCTTGTTCTCTAGAGGGGGAGGGGGTGGCTTCCCCCCACCCGTGAGGATTCTCTGAGTCAGGGCTTTCCCTTGCAGGCTGCGGGCATCTTGGGAAGGGGCTCCTCCTGGCCACAAGCCCCTCATGCTGGGGCACGTGTGCCTGAAGTAGTGCCCCTCCCCCGGAATGTACCGCGGAAGTCCTTTCCCCTCAATCCCCCTCCCCAGTGATATCCCATCACAGCACACAGGTAACTTCTGCAGGGTCAGGCACGTTTCTGATTATGCGGGGCTGTGCCCCACTCCGGTTGCTTGTCTGTGCTTGGAGCCCTCCTCAGGCCAGCCCTTGCTGGGAGGGGGATTCATTCTCCTTCTCTTGTGCTGTCGCAAGGAGTTGTATTTGTCAGCTGCACCCAGGCACACCAGTCAGCAGAAAGTGGGTGCTGGTGGGAGGTTTTTAAAACAGTTGCAGTGGGTAGCTTGGAAAAACTGTCCAGGTCCCATCTTGACCTCTGGCAGCCCTTTGGGTTTGAGGTTTTAGCCCAAAGCTGGAAAAACGCAGTTTCCCCCAAGCACAGATACTTTGAGCTTGGAAAAAAACAGTGCTGTCTGTCTTTGCACACTTCCTTCCCTCCTGGAGCAGGCAGGCAAGGTGTCAGCCAGTATTTTGCAAGGTGCCTGGGGCGGGGGAGAGTTTTGGGAGAGGCAGCCTCGCCTTCTGATGAACTTTTGTGGCCTCTCCCAGCCAGTGGAAACTTTCTTTCCTTTTTTCCCTTTCCCACAAACACATGAATTGGCAGGTTAAACAAGGCCCTGCTCTCAAACATACCAGTGGGATTTAATTTTTGTTGTTCTTGTTAGACTTATTCTTTGTGAATTTTGTTTCAAATGTTTCGGTTCAGTCGCAACAGGCCTTGAAAGTGCCTTACAAGCCTCACTGTTACCCTGCACATGCCTGATCTTGTCTGATCTCGGAAGCTAAGCAGGGTCAGGCCTGGTTAGTACTTGGATGGGAGACCGCCTGGGAATACTGGGGGCTGTAGGCTTATACCATAGTCTTTCGAGACTGAAGGTTGCCAACCAGCCTCACTGTTATTCATTATTGGTATTGTTTATATAGTGCAGGGTTCTCCAAACTTTTTGGCCAGAGGGCCACATGAAATATCTGGCAAATTGCTAAGGTCTGGAAAAAAATTTAAATAAATAAATTAGAGATGGAACTTAGATGAATGAATAAATGAATGAGTGGGCTCATTCACTCAGCCTCTCCGGCCCTCAGAACACCCTCCAGATGCAATCAGAGCACAGCTCTGGTCATATTCAGTTGAGTGGGCCAGAGGCTTTCAGGGGACCAGAGGCTGGCTGCGGGCCGGATAGAGGCTCCCTGTAGGCCGCATCTGGCCCCCGGGCCGGGGTTTGGAGACCCCTGATATAGTGCATGGTGGTTTCCAACAGAAGAATAGACACAAGAGCTTACAATCTATCGTCTCAATGAGCTCCGCCCCGAAGAGCTTACAATCTATAATGACACAAGGGAATTGACAGAAAAAAGGAGAGGCAGAAGTAAACAAGGGAAGTCCATAGGATATTTCATGTACTTAAACTTAGCAGCAGCAGAGCAAGAGGACAAGGGAATAAACACCAAAGACTTCCTGGGAAAGGTGGGCATGGAGGAGGGATGAGAGGGAAGCAAGGAGGGGCACCCCACGGGGATCTGGGAAGATGTTTCAGGCACGAGGGGCAGCAAAAGGAGAAGGGACAGAGTGGAGCCACTTTTCAGCAAAAAAGTTAACCAAGTGTGTTTAGAGAGCAAAATAAATCAATATTAGGAGCAGGTCTAAGAGAAGCCTGACTAGCCAGGCTTCAAGGCAGTGGGTCTAAATTTGGAAAAAAATAAGTAACTGTCTCTGTTAATTGCTTTAAATAACAGCAACCTGCTGGCATGACAACCGGAATGCTAATCATCCTGCATAACCACATTAATTTTTATGGGGTTTGTTCTGGAGATCAGCCACAGTGTGTGTACGGCCGGGGGGGGCCCAGCGGCAAGGAGAAGGTGCTGCGAAGTAACACCACCCCCTCCATGTCTTTGGTGCTGTCTCCTAAGGATGGAATTATCTCTGCTGTTAACTCACTTTCCTTGCCAGTCCATAATTGCAACAGGTCCCTCCGGCCTGTGCTCTGTTATCTGTCCCACACCTTTCCTTCTAGTTATCGGAAGTAATGAGGGCTTGGACTTATCAGCATTGCTGAAGATAGGAGATAGGCAGCTCTGTGCAATAAGCAAAGCCGCCACCCCAAGAGAGCAAACACACACAGCTGGTCTTTTCCACCCAGCTGCCCTTCTGAATCTTTCCCCCGAACATGCCAGAAGTCTTCAAATTTGCACCGCACATCAGGTGATGACCGAGTGGCACCAGAATGTGCTGCTGGACAGAGAAACTGCAGACTTTGTACCCAAACGCAGGGGTCTAGCAACTTGGTGAAGCATGCAGTTTGCTGACCAAACTTGTATTCTTTGAACTTAAAGCAGGAGTTTGGCAGGCTGCAAAGGGGTTTGATTGTTCATTGAAAAGGCTCTTGTGAGCGAGACCCTCATCTTGCTAATGCTGCTGTTACTCTGTCATGCGTTCTCATGTGCCCTGGCCTACTTTGGCCTGGCTGTGTACACACAGTTGCAATAAAGTCTTCAGTACTTGATAAGAGGGTTGCATAAATGAGGCCGTTTCTACTGGTCTTCCAAGATCTTATACACGCTTAGCTGAGAGTAAGCCTCACTGAACATAGAGGGACTTGCTTTGGAGTAAACATGTGTGGATTATGTTGTAAAGTGGAGGTGCCAGAGCTCCATGGGTAGGGCCTCTGACTTGCATCTGCACGGGCTGGAAAAGCCCCTGAAAAACTTCTGCAGCTCACGGTGTACGTTACAACACTCGGCTAGGCAGACTAATGGGCCAGCTCAGTGCAAATCAACAGGAGTGTTGGATGAGATCCAGGTGCAAATTCTGACTCGGCCCTAAAGGACATTTTTAAATCTACCAATAGTCTTCAAATTGATTTGTCAATTAATTGTTTTCAGTAATTGTTGTAACCGAGTTCCTGAAGTAAGAGCACTTCCAGTTTGAATTGCGTTGATTTAACAACATTGCAGTAAAGATTTTTTTTTTTTGCATCTTTGTTCGGTACAGCCCTCTTCTGGGGGGCAGCAGCACTGCATCTTTGACCTGCTGGCAGGACACAGAATTTTGTGTGATCAGCTGAAACTAGTCTGTGGAAGTAGCAAATATTAAGAGTATTTATATACCACTTCCCATAAAAAAAGTTCACAAAGCGGTTTACAGACAAAATTAAATAACTACGGTAAGCAGGTGGGTCCAAATGAGATACTCATGTTAATCCAGCTAATGCCTAGCGCTCTCTCTCTCTCTCTCTCTCTCTGCCCCCTCCAGGCTGCGATGGCAGCACCGGGCACCTGTTGAGGTGGTCAATGAGCCTGTTTTGCAGTTCATGGCTGGCAGCCCCGAGCGAGCTGCTCTCCAGAAGGTACCAGGCTGCTGGGGAGGGGTCTTTGTTTTCTCCTGCTCCCTGAACTGGGCCTTTCATATCCATGCCAAGTCTGAAGAGGAGGCAGAGGCAGGTGTGGGCTCAGAGATACTCCTCTGGCTTGAACCTCTCAAAGGAGGCCTGGGCGTCTTCTCTTAAGGACACTTGACTCTATGAGGATTTAATGTGGGCAAATGTTAGTTGGATCAGAATAAGTGTGAGACGAGTATCAGGTCTGGCTTAGCAGACTGTGAGGGACAATGGGGAGTGTCCAGACATGAGGCGCAGCAAGGGGGCAAGGCTAGGGTCATTTAAAGGAGCAGGAGACCTGGGGCGCCTGGAGGAGTGAAGGGCACAGGCAGAGGAAGGTGAAGATGCAAGCAAACATGCAGTTTCCACAGGATATGGAAGGGGATTAGAAGTCAGTGAAGGGATTTGAGGGAGTTTGTCATGTGGCCTGTATGATGACCATGTAAATGCTGTTATTTTTCCTGTTTCGTTATTTAGGCACTCAGTGACCTGAAAGGCAAGACTGAAGCAATCCCATGCATCGTAGGGGGCAAGGAGGTGTGGACAGCTGATGTGAGGTATCAAGTGTCGGTGAGTTCCGCTGGCAGGTGCTTATTCTTTTACATCGCTTGTTAATGTTACGGCGTAGAATGAATGAAGTTTCACCCAATTAAAACCAAAAAGTTGGCAGACTGTCAATATATGTGTTTGTCCTTTGGCTCTTGCAGTGAAGTCTGGTTTCCTTTTATCTTTTCCAGCCTTATAACCACTCGCACAGAGTGGCCAAATACTGCTATGCAGATAAGGTGAGTTGTTCTCTCTCCCCTCCTCCCCCCAAGAAAACCTGCGTGACCAGGCTGTTTTGTAATGTTTTAACTCTCAGACTCTATGCTGGGGGTGAGAGCCCTCTCACACCTGGAGAATTAAGTAAAACAATTAGGAGTATTGGGGAGCCAAAAGGACCTGCCTGCTAGGGAGGACAATTGATGCCTCTCCACATGATTTTATGGCTCTGTCTGGGCCACCTTCCCATCAGTCTCTCTTGTGGGTGAATAACTGCTGCGTCTGTGGTTCGGTGCTTTTGGATCGTTCACCCTCTCCCAAGCAGAATATTCCCGTCTTCTGACAAGGCTGCAGTGTCTCTGCTGTGGCCGTAGTGGGTCAGCCTGGTGCTTCCAGGGAACGTACAAACAGGGCATGTTGCCCCCAGTAACTGCTGTTGTGAGGCATACACAGAGGCTCCCCAGAGCCATTCATAGCCCTGGTCTGCTCCTCCATGACATTGCCTGAAATTTCTTTTAAAATGCTCTGTGCTAGTGCCTGGTGCTGCATCTTATGGCAGACAGTTCCACAGATTAGCAGTGCATTGTGGGAAGAACCTTCTTTACTCTTCCCTGACTCTTCTGCAGATCAGTGTCATCCCTCGCTCCTGGTCTCTGTCTTCTTTCTCTGCACCAGCATTCAGTCAGGGTCCCTGTTGCAACGTAGCTCATGGGCAAAGCGAGGATGGGAGGGTCAGGAATTGATGGCTGGGGGGAGGGGCTAGGAGGACACCCACATGGCTGGAGTGGTAATTTGTTTCCACTCACCCAGGCACTACTGAACAACGCCATCGAGGCTGCCTTGGCTGCTCGGAGGGAGTGGGACCTCCGGCCCGTCCAGGACCGTGCTGAGATCTTTTTCAAGGCAGCTGACATGTTGAGTGGGCCCAGGAGAGCAGAAGTCTTGGCCAAAACCATGATTGGACAGGTATGTTTTTTTGTGGGCCGAAGCCAAGGTGATTTGTGCAACGTCTGGTATTGCAATCCTACCGCTTCATGTCATCTTTATGACCCTTCATGGTAGCAGGCTCGGACCTGCCCTGCCCCCCAGTGGATTTGACCCACATTGTTGGGGAAGATTAAAGCTCTCCTATATCTCTGCAATTCTGATCCACAGGGAGCCCAGATCTACTGCTATTTACTAAAGCAAAACAGGCAGATGGATCTAAAAAAAACTGCTTAAGCATCCTGTGTGGTGTGCCCCAAGTCTCCCTATAAAGCACTGTCATTGGTGTGTAAGGACTCACATGCACAAGGAGCCCATGGGCTCACCTGAGTTAAGGGCCCAGAATTCCAGGGCAGAAGGTTGTCCAAGGATCACTGGTTGCTGACCTTGCAGGCAGAAAAGTTCTTCCTCTCTCTAACAGTGTTGTGATCCTTCCTTGCTTCCCTCTTGTGTAGGCAAAAACAGTCATCCAGGCAGAGATTGATGCAGCCGCGGAGCTGATCGACTTCTTCCGATTCAATGCCAAATACGCCGTGGAATTGGAGGGCCAGCAACCCCTTAGTGTTCCCCCCAGCACCAACAGCATGGTCTATCGGGGGCTAGAGGTACATCAAGGAGCAAGCCCAAGATGGGGTTCTCTCTTTGAATTGGTCAGAGAGCCTGTTTTGACTCTTTCCCCATGCAGCCCCAAAGCACAGACAGGAAAGTTGCTGGACTTTGGTAGATAAGGGGTGCTCACTTGCTGACTGAAGGTATTAGAAATGCACCCTAAGTAAATGGAGCCAAATACTTGCACAGTCGAGCTCTTTGGTCTGGAGCTGTGCTAGAATCTTGGACATTTTCCCCACACTGGAATTTGGCTCAAGAGACAATGAAACGTTGCTGTCTACTACTTTTCTCCAGATTCTATTCCCTTACAGCCCCCCCTCCACCCCATTGCCAGGCTCAGTTTCACAAAACTGGGAGTTGTGTCTAGGTTGGGAACTGTCTCTGTGACATTTGCTACTCTAAGTTCACCATTTAAAACATCCAGGGGTCCACCGCTAATTTAACCGTCTTCCTCCCCTAGAGCTCCTTTTGCCAGGAGCACCCTCCTCAAGCCCTGTAGATTTCCTTAAATGATTCCTGTTAGGGACTGGGGATATCCCCCCTGTTTTGAAATACAAAAGCTGCCCAAACAGCTGCCAGCTTGGCCGCGTCATTCCCTGAGAAGTGTTCTGTGGCTGCCAATCGCACGCTGTAATTCATCCTTTTCTCCCCACTCCTGCAGGGTTTTGTGGCTGCTGTCTCTCCCTTCAACTTCACCGCCATCGGGGGCAACCTGGCGGGGGCTCCAGCTTTGATGGTGAGCATCCGTGCCTGGGACAGAGCCTCGCGCCTCCAAGTGGTGTGTTACGGAGAACAGCTCCTGCCTGTTGTCACAGCCAGTTTTTGAGCACTAGGGGGTCTGTCCTGCTGAGAGCACCGCTTGGAATCTAAAAAGCAGATTCCAGTTCTGAAACTTTCCTGAACGTCAAGGACATTTAAGTGGTAATTAGAAAGTTTCATAAAGGTCAGAACCCGCTACGCCCTGCTAGGAAATCTGAGATGATAGGAATTGAGAAGAAAATGGGAAAGATTTGGAACTCTGTTCCTAACCCCCTCCCATATCACAGGCCTTTAGCCATGGAGTAGTCGCATTTGTTAGCATTAGCGGTCAAATGTTCAGAAATTCCTCTCCAATTCTGAGGACTAGAACTTTGTTGTGTGGTTTTCACCGGAATCTAATGAGAGAGCTAGTAGAAAAGACCTGTGTCTTTCTTTTCTTTTTCTTGACCCGCCTTGTCCTGGACTGTGTTCTGCCCCTTCCAGGGGAATGTTGTTCTCTGGAAACCCAGCGACACAGCCTTGCTGTCTAGCTATGCCGTTTACAAGATCCTCTTGGAAGCAGGGCTCCCTCCCAACATCATCCAGTTTGTTCCAGCTGATGGCCCCATTTTTGGCGACACGGTTACTGCCTCGGAGTACTTCTGTGGACTGAATTTCACCGGCAGTGTGCCGTGAGTAGGGGCGACTGGAAGCCAGCTGAGGGAGTGGTTCCTACCAACTGATGCCGGGGGGGCGGGCGCCTCTTTAGAGGAAGGGTGGATTTAGTCAGGTGAGGAAGACTGAGGAGTTGCAAAGAGATCATACTGGATATTTTCCTCAAACCCTCCTGATCTGAACTTTGCAAACTGTAGCGGAACAGAAGTGGGTGGAGGTCAGAATGGAGAAATTCCTCGCTGAATGTTTTTCTAAACTCCAGCCTTAGAAACCACCACGGCACAAACAGTAACTGATGACTTTGAGAGATTGCATATTCTGACCATGGCTCCCAGTTACAGTTTTCCAGTAGTAATTTGCGTTCTCATATGTCACTGGAAACCACAATGTTGGAACCTGCTGAAAATGCGACCCACCTGCCCTTCTTTGTGAAGTAGGTGGGATCCAAGTTCCAGCCTTGCTGAGCAACCTGTCCTCATTCATTTACTTGAATGGTGGGGGGTGGGATCAGATTCTGTCATTGAAACTGTACAGAGTGCTGAATCTGTGATGCAGACTTTATGGTCTGTCTTCACTGTGACCTGTTCCTCAAAAATCTCAGCCTGAAGGCCAAGACCCTTTACCTGGCCTTAGTTCCTGTGATAGCACCCTGTCCTAAGTGGAGATACTGGTGGTCGCATCTGGGGCCAGGTGCTCTCAAAATACATGACCCTCTCTTTAGAAAACCAAGGATGAGATTCTACAAGTTATGAAAGATTCTGTGTTGGAAGCCACATTTTGAGACATGTAGGCTGCTTGGCTTCCTGTCTGGAGATTGCCGCTTCCTGTAAGCTGCCTTTACAGTCTCATGGGTTGGTCAGCTTCCTGGTCCACAGCAAACAAGCTCATGGATTGCCTGACTTCCAGTTTATTTGCTCCTCTTTCTCAGAGGCCATATTTAAAAGCTTGCAAGTTGCTTGACTTCCTGTCATGGGGTTGCTGCTTCCTGCCCGTAGCAATGCAGGAGAATCTAGGAGAGAAGTGCCTCAGTTTGTTTTTATTCCCCCTTCTCCTGAGCCTCTTCTTTTTGATTTCAAGTGTGACCAAACTCTTGCTTTCCAAAACAATAAAAATGCTAATCGCCTCTCACCAGGAGTCCCACTCGCTGACGCTAATTTATGAGCTCACCACCTTTAAGGAGCAGGGCGCATCTGACCGTGGCGTTTGGAGGTTTAGCAGAGCCCACAGTGGTTTTAATAGTCTTTGGGAATCAGAGAGAGCGAGACAGGCGGGATCTTGTGGGTGGAAATGGTCCCCCCCCAAATAGAGATGTATCAAAAGAGAGGAAGACCTGCTAAGAGAATAGGAGATTTGCTGCTGGATGAGGCCAAAGACTGTCCCTCCAGTGGCCCACCGGTTGCCTCTGGGAAGCCCACAAGCAGGTCAGAAAGGCTCACCCCTCTCCCTCCATTGCTCTCCTGCAACTGGGAGTCAGAGATAGGCTGCCTCTGAATCTGGAGGTTGTGCATAGCTATTCTGGCCAGTGGCCGGTGGTAGACCTTTGGCCTTCCACCAGTGTATTCAGCCTCCTTTTAAAGCCACCCAAGCTTTGAAATCCACGGACTGTGTGGGTCCTCCTTCTCTTTGTATTAACCTCCCGCCATTAGTTTGATTCGCAGAACCCTGTTCTAATGTGGCATGAGGGAGAGGGCAAAGAATTTTGAAAGTTTCAGACTGAACTTTTTTTTTTAAAAAACCTAATAATAATAAAATAATAAAACTTTATTTTTATCCCGCCCTTCTCCCAAAAAGGGACCCAGGGCGGCTAACAACATATAAAACAGTTTAAAACATAATTTCACAAACAGATAAAAACATATTAAAAAACACATTAGCAGAACCCATAAAAACAGTAGTCAGAAGAGTCAGAATAAAAGAGCATAAAACAGCAGTTCTTAGAGGAATCGGGCCTGTAAAAAAGCAACTAAAAGATATATAAAAGATGTTAAAAAGGCCATAACGTCAGAAGGCTTGGTTGAACAACAAGGTCTTCAGGCCTCGCTGAAAGGTCTCAAGAGAGGGAGCCATTCTCAAGTCAAGGGGAAGGGAGTTCCACAACGTTGGTGCCACTACTGAGAAGGCCCTATTTCTTGCCGCTGCCCCACGTACCTCCTTAGGCGGCGACACTTGTAAAAAGGCCTTCTCTGATGACCTGAGAGGACGAGCCGGATTGTATGGGAATAGGCGATCTCTAAGATAACCTGGCCCAGAGCAGTATAGGGCTTTAAAGGTCAAAACCAGCACCTTGAATTGGGCCCGGAAACGAATGGGCAGCCAATGTAGCCCCCGGAGAAGCGGGCTGACAGAGTCAAACCGCCTAGTTCCAGTGACCACACGGGCCGCCGCATTCTGCACTAATTGCAGTTTCCGAGCCGTCTTCAGGGGCAGACCCACATAAAGCGCGTTACAATAATCTAACCTCGATGTCACTGTAGCATGGATCACCGTGGCCAGGTCTGCACGATCCAAGTACAGCCGCAGCTGGCGCACCAGCCGAAGCTGAGCAAAGGCCCCCCTAGCCACAGCCGCCACCTGGGAATCCAGGAGCAGCTGCGAGTCCAGGTGGACCCCCAAGCTGCGGACCTGCTCCTTCAGAGGGAGTGCAACCCCATTCAGAGCAAGCTGATAATCCAGCACCTGCATCGAGGATTTCCGGACCAGGAGAGCCTCTGTCTTATCCGGATTTAATTTCAGCTTATTAGCCCCCATCCAGATCCTCACTGCTTCCTACCAAAAACCTTCCAAAAACCTACCTCTGCTGTGATCCCTTGTGCAGTGAAGGGGTAGGTGGGAGCACTGCAAGGGGGGGGGGGAGTTTAAATCTGAAATGGGTTGCTGCCCCAAGGAGCTTACAATTGTTTGACTATAGGTGGAGAGCAAGGGAAGAGAGATGAGATATGAGCGTGAACAGATGTACTTACAGGTTCGCGTGGGCTTCGGCTGAAGTGAAGGTTAAAGGGTCAAGCCAGAGTTGAATGGAGAGGAAGCTTTGGAGGAAGGTGGTGGGGGGAAGTTGCATCGCATTACGGAGGGAGATTCCCATCTAACCAGGAGTATTTGACAGATGAAAACCCTATTCTTGTAGCAGGGACTGCTGCCTGTCCCCCCTCCCTCCCCAGCTTCTCTTCCTAGTGCTGTACATAAATATAAGCTAAGCCCGTTGCCTCTGCAGTCTCCTGTCCCATGTTAATCCAGGTGGCTTTCTTGGGATGAGAGGTTGTTTTTTAAATAAGCTGCTCTCCTGCATCTGATTGATGGCCTCCAACAGACCTCAGTGGCCGCAGTCTGCACTGTGGCAGGCTGAGTACTGCAAGGCACGTAAGTGCAAGGCACATAAGCAAGGCATTGAGAGGGACGCACAACATAGATGAAATGTGCCCTGAGGTTTAACTCCTAGACACTCTGAGCAGGAAGCAGACCACTTTTTGCTTCGTAGGTTCACACGCTTGTAACAAGGCATCCCTCCCAAAGGCCAAAAAGAAGGTGAGCTTAAGAGGCAGCATGCAGACTGTGATCAACAAGGGCAGTGGTTCCAGAATGCGGGGCAGGCGGCAGTAAGGGACAGTTGCCAGTTTAGAGATCTGGAGATATTTGAGCCGGTCCAGTTGTGGCCCCCTCTGGCTGTCCTGATGTAGATGTTTCTTGGAGGGGTATTTCACCGCTTCCTCTTCCCTCTTCCCCCTTTGCTAGAACCTTCAAACGCCTCTGGAAACAGGTCTCTGAGAACCTGGATCGGTACCACACCTTCCCACGACTGGCTGGAGGTAAAGTCTGAGTTTTTTTCCTTTCTCTGTGGGGGTTGGAAAGGAACAAGAGTTCATTGCATCCCTGAGATGTCTCCACCCGATAAAAGCTGTTTCAAACTGATCTATGGCAGTGTTTCTCAAACTGTGGTCAGGACCCACTAGGTGGGTCATAAGCCAAGTTCAGGCTCCATTCATTTCAATATTTTATTTTTGATATATTAGACTTGATGGTCATGGTCATGGTATGTGACTGCATTTGGGGAAATGTTGCAGACCTGAACTTTTAACAAGCTACTGTGTATAATCTTTTAACAATGATAGTAAGTGGGACTCCTGGGTAACTGTGGGTAAAATTGCAGCCTAGGATTGTTAAACATTTTCCTGCTTGATGATGTCACTTCTGGTCATGACATCACTTCTGGTGGGTCCTGACAGATTCTCATTCTAAAAACTGAGTCCTGGTGCTAAAATATGTGAGAACCACTGATCTGTGGAATAGCACGTAGTTGGCAGTGCGTCCATCCATCTGTCCTGAGCAAAATGCACAACCCTTTACAAAGTGTCATTAGATCCCTGCCCCACAAAGCTTGCAGTCTAGATTTCCCTGGCACACCCTGGAGAAGAGGGAGCAGCGATTCCAACGGCTAAAAGGGTTGTGGAAGAGAGTATTGCCGTAGAATATGAACACTGGAAGGAGCTCATCTTGCACACGCAGGCACCCAGGCAGCTTCCCTTCCACGTGCCTTTGCTTTGTCCCCAGAGTGTGGTGGGAAGAACTTCCACTTTGTCCACTCCTCGGCCGACGTGCCCAGCGTGGTGAACGGGACGCTGCGCTCGGCCTTCGAGTACGGAGGGCAGAAGTGCTCGGCCTGCTCCCGCCTCTATGCCCCCGACGTGCTGTGGCCCCGCATCAAAGGCGAGCTCCTGGAGCAGCACCAGAAGATCAAAGTGGGCGATGTGAGTGGAACCGGCTCGCCTGCTGAAGGAGCTTTGCGGCTCAGCGGGTGGCTGATGGGATTAGGAGCTGCGCTGGCTGGCTGCTAATGCCTGTCGAAGGCCCCTCTCCACCCAGTTGCTGTGCCTCCCCGTGAGCGCCCCCCCAGCCACCATTCCTCTCTCGCGTTCTTGTACTGCTTTGCTTCTCATCTGGTGGAGTCTAAATTAACTTGTAGCTGGTGCAGCTCCGGAAACAGTGGCGTCAAAGGGCTGTGGTGGAGGACTGACTGAAAACTGCCTTCCGCTCCTTGTGCTCTTCCACCTGTTGCACGTGACCAAAGTGGCCAGGAAACAGCTCCCTGAGAGTTAAAATGCTGCCCTTTTTCTCTTGGTCTCCCTGGCCCACTACTCTGTGAACGCCGGGGGGGGGGGGATCTCCAGCCTCTTAGGCAGGGGGATCTTTCCAGCCCTGCAGCCCAAGGTCCTCTTACTGCTGGCCATTGAACTGGCCTTGTCCTGCAATGTGAAACAGCTGCTGTTCCTACTGATTGGTGGGGATCGGCCCACCCATGAGGCCAACTGAGGTGATTGCCTCAGGCGGAAGATGGGAAAAGGACAAGGAGGATGGAGGAGAAAAGAGGAGGCTGGTGGGACCCTCCAGATCAGAGACCCTTGATCCCACCCCTCTCCTCCACACTTCTAACCGTCCCCCTCTTCCTTGCAGGCAGTGGAAGGAGCAGAGGCTGGCACATTGCCAGATAAGGGGGCAGAATTTGGCATCCCTCCTCCAAGAAACTTTGATCCAGCCCTATCCGTGGCCCCAAAAGGGAAGTCTGTTGATCCAATTCTGGCAGCAGCCCTCTAAGTTCTTTCCCAGTCCTGGAAAGATGGGAAACTGGAGGTGCCAGGGATGGAGCCCTGGACTATCTGTGTGCAGAGCAGGTGCTCTAACCACTAGGCTCTTGTCTCTGCTCGTTTCTAATGTGTTCTGCTTCTGAGTGTCCCATCCAGAGACCAAGGAGGTGTCCTCCGGGTATCTGTAGCAGCTCTCCAGGGGGCAGAGGCAGCAACGGGTCTTTTCCATTGCCTGAGATTCTGCACCTGGAGACGCTGCCGGTGTTTGACCCCCTGCATGCGCAGCTGGGCTCATCAGTTGCGTCTTTGTTATGTGGGGGGAGCTGGGGGCCTGTGCAATGCCACTGCTTTCATATTTCCTCCCCTGCTTCTCTCTCCAGCCTGCCGAAGATTTTGGGACATTCTTTTCTGCTGTGATCGACGACAAGGTACAGCCCTCACTCTCTCTGCCCTTCATGCCCCCTGCACCCCACTGCTGACCGCTTGGCTGCTGACCCCAAGAGAGTCCTGCCCTCTCTTCCTCAGGCTTCCTCAAGATACTTGTCCGCAGGGCCATTCCTGAGTGCCCACGCGCAATAACAGTGTGCAATAACTTGTGTAGCATTTTCTTTGTGTGCCACAATGCGCTGTCTGGATGCCTGTGAGGCCAGCATGCTACTGTCCTCATGCCACAGCTGGTGAAGACTGAGGCTGCGGGAGAGTGGCTTGCCTCAGGCAGGGCTCTGCATCCTTGGGGCAGCCCCTTTGCAGACCCATCTGCCTCCAGGGAGCTCTGCTGTGTGCAGGAGCTGGGTGACTTCCAGGTAGTTGTTCTGGTCACAAGAGAACGGCTTCTTCAGTGGTTGCCGGTGAGCTCCACCTTGCGCCCTCCTCTTCTCCTGGCCTCTTCTGAAGGGTCAGGCCTGCCCCATCACACCTACCCACAGATGCATCGACACACTAGTCCTCTCTGCTTCGGGGGTATGTGTGTAAACATACGCACATACCTGCTTGGAACAGAAATTGGAAGGCGGTGGCAATGCAGAGATGTGCTATCCGGTTGGCATCCCATTAGTCACACGAGCTTGGACAAAAATGTCCCGTGAGAAGGACTGGCTCTGGCCTGAGTTCTTGTTCCAGACAAGTGGACCTGATCTCAGTGATCTGCTCCTATGTTGAGGAACACTTTGCATGTTGCCATCTCTTTTGTTAAGATTTTGTTAAGATAAGTTGGCACAACTGCATGGCACACCCCATGCAGCTGTGCCAATGGGGTGTGTGCTGCATCTTGCCATGGAGGAGCAGTCATGGAGGCCTCCTCAAGGTAAGGGAACGTTTGTTCCCTTACCTTGTGGCTGCATCAGTGCTGGAAAGTTGGCTAGGATTGGGCCCTTGGTCTGCTGCTGAGCTGCAGGGAATATACTGAACGGTTTCATGCCCAGGTTTCATGCCCATCTCTAGTTCAGCCTTTCTGTCATTAAAGTAAAACTGAAATGAATATCAATTCCATATAACTTTGAATGAAAATTCAATAATTTGCTTTGCAGAAGCTGGTGTCAGTTTGAAGGGGGATTCCAGGATTTCATTCTTGAGTGAGAAGTTGAGGGCAGGCAGTCCTGGTGGTTCTGCTTTTGGAAAACGCGCAGGTGTTGAGGCTTCCCGTTGCTGAAGAATTTCAGCCCAGAACATGGGACTGATTTTTCTAACACTGAACTGTCACACAGGTAGAGGGGCCCTCTGGCCCAAAATGCAGCTCCTGCGAGCGCCCCCACACCTTGTGCCGTTCCACCTGGTTCCTGCCTTTCTGTTCCATATTACCGGCTCTTCCTCTCCCATCGCTTGCTATCTCCACCTCCCAGGAGCTCGGCTTCCGCTGCTTCCCAGTGCGGAGAGAAACCCTGCTGAGATTACAGCTGAGCCTCCAAATGCTTTCTTTAAGAACGCATTTTCACAGCTTAAGAGCAGGCATCTGTCAATAATGATAACCCCTCTGCTACCACCTCCGTCTCTCCTCCTCTCTCCCCCCCCCCAAGTCCCCTCTATACACTTCCTGACCAGAACTGGGACTTCTTTGAAGTCTTTCTCTCTGCTTCTCCTGTTGAATTGAGCTGCTGTCTTGCCGTCACGCCCAGTGGGTTTGGGGACCAAGCACTGGCCATCTTTCAGCTCCCAGCATCCATTGCTCTCTATGCACATAATGGGGCTCCCAGCCCAGTATAGCAAAATGCAGTGAAGGCGAGGAGGTGCGCTTGGCCTTGCTGCCCTGAGAAATTTCTTGTGACATGGTGAGGTCCCTTTGGAGAGTCCTTTCTCTGGCCTCCCCATGAGGCAGGCCAAACTATATAGGTGTCCAATTCTTCCAGCTTTCCCACTTAGACCAAACTCACCCTCATATACCCAGTGACTTGTTAGCTGCTACTGCAGTGATGGCAAACGTATAACATGCATGTCAAGATGACACACCATGATGTTTTGGGCAATACACTGGCATTCACCAACAACCACCAAGTTTGTTCTGCCTGTATTTCATTCTTGTAATAATTTGATGTTTCTTTATAAAATACATAGCACTGCACAGGATTGGACTGCATTTTTTTTTAAATTAATGAATATGTAAAGAATTTTCTCTTTTGTTTGGGGTGTGTGTGACATGCCAGCAGAGTCAAGTTGGGCATTTTCTGAATTTTTGACACACCAAGCCAAGAAACTTCACCATCATTGTGCTACAATTTCTTAACCTCCTACATTACCAGCATCACAGTATGGTGGCTGCAGTGGAAGAAAAAATCCACAGTCCAAAGTCAGCTAAAACAGTCATTAGGACCAACAAGAAGAAAGGAGGGGTAAAAATTGAATGAATAAATAGAAAAAGGACCAAACATCAACTAGCAGGCTTCGGAGTTATACAGAACCCTTCATCAGGCAGATGTGAAAGACTGGAGGGGAGTGGAAGAGGGGTGTGTTGTAGCAGGTCTAGCATCCTGCAGCTGAAGCAGGAGGGTTCAGATCTTATAGGCTTGAATCAGCCTTTTTGAAAGAACGAAAAAGTGGGGCAGTTTCAGTAGACACACAAGGCTCTTAAGATGGTTTGGCTAAGGTGCAAAAGAGGAAAGGTGCTGGGTCTTCCAATTCCCCGTGCCTTGTTGACATTGGGCTTGGATGACTGGACATGCCGTGAATGAGGCTGCTTTTGGAGAGTATCTGGACAGTGTGGCTAGGCTCCTAGGACTGAATCTACTCTTCTGTTGAGTTGACATTGGTGTGCATAGGAGCCAGATTTTCAGGTGTGAGGCATCCTGGTCTGGCATTAACAGGAACACTGCTTTCTTTGCCTCCTCCAGGCTTTTGGGCGCATCAAGAAGTGGATCAAACATGCTGAGACGTCGCCCATCCTCAGCATCCTTGCCGGGGGCAGATGCGAGGATAAAGTCGGGTACTTTGTCGAGCCGTGCATCATTGAGACCAAAGACCCCAAAGATCCCATCATGCAAGAGGTGAGTCTTGGAACATAGCTTGTTGGCTCAAGGCAGTAATTATGTCGGGCTAGAAAAGTCCCTCTTGGCTGCTCAGGTCTCCTGGTCTGACAAGTTGCAGGACCCTTTCCAGCCAATGTCAGGGAGGCGCTGTTGAATTTTGAACTGTTCAAACTTCATCGCTGCTCTTCCCCTGCAATGCACAATGGGATGTTGGGTACCTTCTGGGACTTGTGCTGGGGTCCTCGGGAGGTTAAGAGCTGCGCTGCAGATGTGTGCAATCCTGAAAAGGTGCAAAAGCAAACTTGACACATGTCACATGATTTGTTTGTGACTGATATTCTGGTGTTTACATAGTAGGCTTATAGATGGGCCCTTCTAGGAAGTGAGAAGCAAGCTGGGCACAGACATGTAGAAGCTGGTAACTGTGCTGTTAAGTCTGGATAGACAATACAAATAGACAGGCTGTAACTGGGTGATAGATCGCATTCTTTGCATGTTGAAGACCGTGGGTTGAAACTTTAATATCACCAGGTAAGGCTGGGGAAGAGTGACCCCACCCCCCTATAAAAAAAGCCCTGGAGAGCTGCTGCTAGTCAGTGTTGACAATGCAGTTAGAGTTCTGCCTTACAGAGTCAGACTCTGCAAGGCAGCAACATCATGTATTTATTAGGATTTTTATTTAACCCCTAGAGGGGCCCCCAAGTTGGTTCACAAACAACAATGTAAGACAATTTTTATATCTCAGTAAATTTAAAAAAACAGTTACCAAGTATTGCAAAATCTTAATGATGCTTAAAGGAGGACCAAAAGCAGCAGGGAAGCACAAGTCAGCTCACTGCAACGAGAAGATCTTTTCCAGGCACCAAAATGCCAACAGTGAAGGAGCTGAATGGGCCTCTGAGTCCAGGGAGTTCTGCTGCCTGGCTCTTGCCTTCGGAAAGGCCCTATCCACATCACCCACCTGCCAGTCGGAATGTTTGTATGTCTTCAGGCTGGGAGTGTAGCTCAGCGTTCCTTTGCATGTGGAAAACCCTATATTCAGGCCCTGGCAGCTTCTTCATCCAGGCCTGGGAAAGACTGCAGTAGGAAGCCTGGAGTCTGCTGCCAACCAGTGCTTGACTCCAGAGGGGCTCCACTAGTGTGAAAGGTAGAGTCTTTTCCCCCCATCCCTTCGCATCTCTGACAAGCATCTCCCCAGGCTCTGCAGCACCTTAGACAGCCCTTGAGTGTTCCCAGATCAACTTCCTAACCCTCCTTCCTGTTGCTGGTTCATTTTTCCCCTCATGCAGGAAATTTTTGGCCCCGTCCTCACAGTGTACGTCTACCCTGAGAAGCAGTACAAAGATGTCCTCCAGCTGATCGACAGCACTTCTCTGTATGGCCTCACGGGGGCAGTGTTTGCCCAGGATAAGTACGCCCTGGCCTCTTTGCTCCCTGGTCTCTCCCCAGCTGTGGGGCTGGGTACATGTGGGGTGCATGTGTGAATGATTGTTCGCAAAGATCTGGAATTTGTGTGCATGTTTCTGAGGGAGTTTGTGTGTTGGGCCTCTCACCTCTTCCAGACTCAGAATCTGCATTTAATCCCATCCCCGGCTTTAAATTGCTTAATTTTTTGCCTCTGCCTCTCTCTCGTAGGTCTGTCATTGCCGAAGCGACAAAACTCCTAAGGAACGCAGCAGGCAATTTCTACATCAACGACAAATCGACCGGCTCTGTCGTGGCACAGCAGCCGTTTGGTGGTGCCCGTATCTCAGGTGTGTGGAAGCAGATCCTACCAGAACGTTGTGCTGGGAGCCAGGGAAGTTAATTTCTGCAAGATTATTATTTTTATGATGTGCAAGAATGAAAGGCCAGATCGCTGCCCTGAGAAACTTGCATTTGAGATGTTAACACAAGGGAAGACCACAGAGGGAGGGAAGTGGGGGAGAACAGTTTTCTCCTTCACTCGTAATGCCAGGTTCTCCTCTCTGTATGCCAAATGCAGGGAACAAAGACAGGAGAGGCTGTTATTCCTGTGCAGATGCCAGGATATAACTCAGTGAAGGTGATTTGGGAAGATTCAGGAGTGGCAAAATGCCTCCTCAGTGGAATTTGCCGCCCCACTTCTTTGTTATGTGGTCACTTTCTTGAAGGAAAGGGAAGTAGTTTCACAGACATGCAGGGCAGTAGCCTTTGAGGGCAGAAACTAAGCCCCATTTTTCAATCTCCACCATTTCTGCTCTTGCTAGGTTGAGTTAGTGACTTCCATTTAACACCAGGTTTCCACAGTGTTCTCCTTCAGCAGTGAGGTCTGGGACTTGTCTGGTGCATGTTCTTTTTTTCGAAAGGAGACTCATTCTCAGACTGCCCTGAGCTTTTCCTTCCCTTTGAAACAGGCACAAACGACAAGCCCGGAAGCCCACAGTACCTCCTGCGCTGGACGTCCCCCCAGGCCATCAAAGAAACCCACACACCCCTGGGGGACTGGAGGTACCCGTACATGCAGTGACAAGATGCGGAGGTGCCTTTGAACTCGGAGCCGCCACTGAGTCACCGATGCACAAAGCTGGGGATCACTGAACTGCCGTCTCTCGCAGTGCTCAAACATGTCTAGGAGTTGGCTTTGCCAACAGGATCTCTTGGGTGGGGAACTGACTCCAAACTAATTGTTTTGCCTAAAATAAATATCCTAATTTTTTAAAACCCCTCAAACTATCTCTTTTTCCCTCCTCCCCAAATCTTAACACGTCAAGGAAACTAGTGAGCTTTCAAATAAGGCTGGACTAAAGACTTTTAATGCAGATTTAAGTTCATAAGATACAGTGTACCCTTTTTTTATCCTAAATTGTGCCCCTTTAGGAGTGGGGAGCAAGGAACAATTTTTTTTTTCCCTGGCACTTACACTTAGGAAATTTAGGTTTGTGGAGAGGCACTTCTTGGGGTTTGCTGTGAGTTTTGCGCTGAGTGAGTGTTCGCTCTGCAGCCATTGAAAATGCCCCAAGTAGAACAAAGAATGGCAAAGAGTCTGCAAATTCAGAAATAATTTCAGACATCATCAGATCAGCACTTGGCAACACCACCCCCCACAACAACCTTCTTCTCCTTTTCCAAGTCCTGTGGAATTCTGGGTACTAGCATTTCCCATACTCAGTTCTTTTGACCAGATGTGGCATTCGCTGTTCTAGCTCTGGACAATGATGTCTTGCTTTTTAACCCGGATCTGTTGTAGATTTCAACATTCAAGTGTGGGCAGGTCAAGTGTCAGAGAATTTGTCTTGGTAGGACGGAAATGAGACATCAACCTGTGTTGGCGTAGAAAACTAAAACTACAGTAAGGAAGAATTTACTTGAACATGTAAAAGCGGAGCCGGGGCTGGCTTTAGGCCAATTTGGTCAAAGGGGGTCCTGCACTGCACCACACGGTGGGCTGCCACAACTGCAGCTGCCACTCTATGTGGAGGGAAGCCAATGCAGTGGGTGGAGTTCTCATTGGGCACAGCCACCTGCCCCTGAAATCAGGCCACTCCAGAAGCAGTTGGTGGTGATGCGATGGTGTTAGTGTGTCATTACCTATCTACTTCCAGTTGCTATACTGGCACCTTGTGGCTCAGACTGCCACCACTTGACTCGTGGTAAGTCGGAGGCCTTGCAGCAGAGCCCCCCCACAAAACAAATGGGGGGGCTGCAAGGGCCATCCGGAATTTGGCCCCACACTTCCTAAGACCAGCCCTGAGTGGAGCAATAGTACAAGATCTGGGGTTGTTTGGTACAAGGCGTAAAGATACAGTAGGATATCTGAGTGCCTTGGGAACCAAGGGGGCTTGGGATTGCTGCCCAGTCACCCTGATCCATTTTAGTGCTTAGTGCACTGGTTTCCGAAGTGTGGGCTTGTAACCCTCTGTCTGGACATTACTGTTTCAGACTACAAGTCGGGGCTCATTTGTTTGATTGAAACTCTCCACCCATTGAAAGCTAGGATGTCAGGGGGAAAAGCTGTTCCCTGACACTCAGTGTTTTTAGACACTTGGAATACTTTAATTGCACAGAACAGCTGAGAAACGGTGGCCTGCCTTCTGCCCTTTGGATGCTGCTGCCTCTGCACAATGTGTCCCTTTATGCTGCTGGTCTGTGGACATATCCTTGTAATGCGAAGGGGTTTTGAATGGGTGACTCTTGACAGTCCCACTGGGAGAATGTGGAGTGAGTGGATGGAGGAAGGATGTTGTCGCTGGTTGGAGAAGTTACAGTTCATGAGTTACTTATTGCTAATAAAAGATTCTAAAAAAACCGGCTGTCTCCTGTGGTCTGTCCTTTTGGAGCTGGTTCTTGGAGTGTGAGGTGGGTAATTTTTACCTCCTCCACATTTTCTACTGAGTCATGGGGCTTGGGAGGGGAATTAAGATCTTAACTGGCATGCAGGCTCTCTTTCCGAAATCTCCGAGGGGGCTAGGAAGCTGCTTGGGGGAGATGTCTAGCCCTTGGCCACTGGTCCATCCAGCCCAGTGTTGTGGTCCAGTGTGTGGCCTCCTGGTGTGTGGTACCCCAGAGACGTGGGCTCACTGGAGCTGGCCGTGTGGTAGGGTTCCTTCTGCCCATCCCTGTCTCCCATGGAAGGACTCCAAGGTGAGCCACCTGCTGCCTCTCTCTTTCCAAATTCTCAATTCCACGTGAAGGTTGGATGCTGATGAGGAGGGAAAATACATGCAAATGGGCCAGATTCCTGCTTTGAGGTTGATGGAAAAACCCAGCAGTTCTCTGTACCTTTCTTGGCACCTGCGGAGTCCTCATTCCAGTGACAGAAAATAAAATTTCCGTTAAGAAGCTGTCCATGTGGACTCCTTGTCCTTTCCCCTTCAGTTGGCTTCTGGGGAACTCTCCAGTATTGAAGTGTGATGTTGCCATCCCTGGCCTTCAGATGACATTGGGGGGAGGTGGTTATAACCTATCCCCCCCCCCATTTCCTCCTGGTCTCCAGTGTTCTTGGCTGGAGCTGCTCCAAACGCTACCTTGTGTTGTCTCCTTCTCCCCCCCCATCCTTAAATGAAGTGCCTATATGTGTGGCAGGGATGCCCTCCTCTTGCAGAAGCCCTACCTTGGCTGCAACCAAGATGGCACAGTGAACCCCAATTGGCAGGACAAGCTGATGAGCCTTCTGCCTTTGGTCCTGGGGACTGTCCCCACAATCTCATTATGCCCCATCCTCACAGCCAACAGGAACATTGTGAGCATCTCTGCTGCCCCACCCCAGTGAGGGGATCCCACAACATTCAGACATAGACTGCCCCAGAACCTGCAGGTTCCATTCACTATCCTAGCTAATAGCCATTGATAGACAAAGACATGGAAGAGAGCCCTGCTGGATCAAAGCAAGGGGCCTGGAGTTTTGGCTACAAATTTTTCCCAATGCCTGATGTTACCAAGCTTAGTTTACATGCTGGCTTGTCTGTCAAATCCCCCCCCCCCAATACAAAGCTGTTTCCATAACAGAGGGATGTACTAACATTAAATGCAAACGGAGTTCCATGCAAATGTGAGGCATAGCCCAATTTGCCTGAGCAGCCCAGAGCTTTGCATCCATGGGAGAAAAGGTCTTGCTCAGAAGGGTTGATGCTGCAACCTGAAGAGGCCACAAGGTTCTGAGGTTTCTGGAATGAACTCCTTGAGAAGTGATATGCCTCCATATGGGTGCTGGTATTGCTCTGCTGCACCAAACTCCTGATAGGAAGATCTGTGGAAGCAAGTCCACTTTAAGAGCATAAGAACAGCCCCAGTGGATCAGGCCATAGGCCCACCTAGTCCAGCTTCCTGTATCTCACAGCGGCCCACCAAATGCCCCAGGGAGCACACCAGATAACAAGAGACCTGCAAGGCTTCCTGGGAATTGTAGTTAAGAACATAAGAACAGCCCCACTGGAACAGGCCAGAGGCCCATCTCGTCCAGCTTCCTGTATCTCACAGCGGCCCACCAAATGCCCCAGGGAGCACACCAGATAACAAGAGACTTGCAAGGCTTCCTGGGAATTGTAGTTAAGAACATAAGAACAGCCCCACTGGAACAGGCCAGAGGCCCATCTCGTCCAGCTTCCTGTATCTCACAGCGGCCCACCAAATGCCCCAGGGAGCACACCAGATAACAAGAGACCTGCAAGGCTTCCTGGGAATTGTAGTTAAGAACATAAGAACAGCCCCACTGGAACAGGCCAGAGGCCCATCTCGTCCAGCTTCCTGTATCTCACAGCGGCCCACCAAATGCCCCAGGGAGCACACCAGATAACAAGAGACCTGCAAGGCTTCCTGGGAATTGTAGTTAAGAACATAAGAACAGCCCCACTGGAACAGGCCAGAGGCCCATCTCGTCCAGCTTCCTGTATCTCACAGCGGCCCACCAAATGCCCCAGGGAGCACACCAGATAACAAGAGACTTGCAAGGCTTCCTGGGAATTGTAGTTAAGAACATAAGAACAGCCCCACTGGAACAGGCCAGAGGCCCATCTCGTCCAGCTTCCTGTATCTCACAGCGGCCCACCAAATGCCCCAGGGAGCACACCAGATAACAAGAGACCTGCAAGGCTTCCTGGGAATTGTAGTTAAGAACATAAGAACAGCCCCACTGGAACAGGCCAGAGGCCCATCTCGTCCAGCTTCCTGTATCTCACAGCGGCCCACCAAATGCCCCAGGGAGCACACCAGATAACAAGAGACTTGCAAGGCTTCCTGGGAATTGTAGTTAAGAACATAAGAACAGCCCCACTGGAACAGGCCAGAGGCCCATCTCGTCCAGCTTCCTGTATCTCACAGCGGCCCACCAAATGCCCCAGGGAGCACACCAGATAACAAGAGACTTGCAAGGCTTCCTGGGAATTGTAGTTAAGAACATAAGAACAGCCCCACTGGAACAGGCCAGAGGCCCATCTCGTCCAGCTTCCTGTATCTCACAGCGGCCCACCAAATGCCCCAGGGAGCACACCAGATAACAAGAGACCTGCAAGGCTTCCTGGGAATTGTAGTTAAGAACATAAGAACAGCCCCACTGGAACAGGCCAGAGGCCCATCTCGTCCAGCTTCCTGTATCTCACAGCGGCCCACCAAATGCCCCAGGGAGCACACCAGATAACAAGAGACTTGCAAGGCTTCCTGGGAATTGTAGTTAAGAACATAAGAACAGCCCCACTGGAACAGGCCAGAGGCCCATCTCGTCCAGCTTCCTGTATCTCACAGCGGCCCACCAAATGCCCCAGGGAGCACACCAGATAACAAGAGACCTGCAAGGCCTCCTGGGAATTGTAGTTAAGAACATAAGAACAGCCCCACTGGAACAGGCCAGAGGCCCATCTCGTCCAGCTTCCTGTATCTCACAGCGGCCCACCAAATGCCCCAGGGAGCACGCCAGATAACAAGAGACCTGCAAGGCCTCCTGGGAATTGTAGTTAAGAACATAAGAACAGCCCCACTGGATCAGGCCAGAGGCCCATCTAGTCCAGCTTCCTGTATCTCACAGCGGCCCACCAAATGCTCCAGGGAGCACGCCAGATAACAAGAGACCTGCAAGGCTTCCTGGGAATTGTAGTTAAGAACATCAGAACAGCCCCACTGGATCAGGCCATAGGCCCATCTAGTCCAGCTTCCTGTATCTCACAGTGGCCCACCAAATGCCCCCTTGCACCTGATTTCCTGGCAGACGGACAGGTTGTCTGCTCCTCCCTCTGTCCTTGGTTTTCTATCTTTGGGTCAAACCAGGCACATTGCAAGTCACCTCAGTGAGAGGTGACATTAAAACTGGAGGCCTCTTAGTTTATGTAAAGTTTATTTGCTGGCCTCCATTTTTTGATCCAAAGGATTTGCCAGGAGGTTGACAATAAAAATGTAAAACAGCCCCCCCACTTTGGAGTTATCTGGTTGACAGTAAGGGTCAGAGGACTCTTCTACTCCAGACCCCCAAGTTGACATGAGGGGGCCCTGATTCTGAGCAGAACCATGGTGTGCAGGGAAGGGGTCTTGTCCTGCTAAAATAGCTCCCTGGAAACGGCAGGTGCCCCTGAACAGGAGGGAATTGAGGTTGAACCTTTGCTGCAGGAGAAGAGTGTGCTTTGGGGCCTGTGACCTGAGCCCATCCTGCCAGCGTCTTTTTGCTGCAGTAGACCGCGAAGGGCATGTAAATGCACACAAATAGAAGACGTGTGCCCCTTGCAGGTCGGTCCCTGAATCCTACGCAAATGAACAGGCAGAAGCTGTGGGCAGGTGATGACAGGTGGCTTGGAGGGCTCCCCCATCTCCACACCTGGCCGCTATGAGGACAGCATAGAACCATGAGGTTTGCCCGGCTAGTGACTGCTTGTGTCTGCGCTCTGGTGGCTGCAGCCATGGCCGTCTCCCTGATAACACCCCTGTCCCAGTTCCACTTGGCAGGAGACTACATCCTGGGGGGCCTCTTCTCTCTGCATGCTGAAGTGGTGGGCAAGCCCCACCTCCATTACTCAGAGGCCCCCCTCTGTAAAGAGTAAGTACGGGGGGGGGGAGCAAAATCAAGGGTGTAAACTGTTAATGGGATCCGTATGTCCCCCCGCCACCTGTGCAGTTCTTTGATAATAGTTCAGGGCCAAGATCTTTTAGCACTAATTCTGCAACTGCTATTGTTATACTTATTTCTCCACCCCCTCCCCTGCAATTAGGAGTTCAAAGGGCTGTGTTTCCTCTTTCCTGTAACCCACAGCAAGAGAAGTAAATGACATCACTGTAATGGGAGGCGTTTAAACCATAACCGCAACATAAGTAATGCAAAGCGTACCTTTTTTTCTTGTTTGCACTAACATATTGTCTTATTTTTGAAAAGTAAAATCAGACCTTGGCATTTTTGTATGAAAAGTGGAGCAGAAAGAGATATAACGATCGATGGTTGATGACTATTTCTGCTATAATTTGTGTGCGAAGGCTTTGGATCATTTCTTTTTTTAATGGGAAGGGGGCCATGCTGCGGCCAAGATGCCGTAGGTTACAGAAAATGCCTTTCTGGTTTTTCCAGAATCCCACCCCCCCCAGCCTCTCCCCACTTGCCAAATGGGAGCAGCTTTTGGGGGCCTGAGGGGGAGGCATCAACAGGCGGGTCTACCTGGGCATACGTCCGTGCACTTGAGGGACTGTGCTGATCAACCCCATAGTTGACTTCTGGCCAAGTCATGCTTCTGGGCAGCTGAGGATCAGCCCAGCCAGGGGGACCTTCTGCTGAGCAAGAGCCCTTACCCATGGCCTGAGAGGGGGCATGGACATTTAAGAAACAAAATTCCCCAGCTTTGCCCAGTCTCCTCCACCCAAAGCTGACACCCATCTCCCCTTCTCTCAGGTATACTCTAAAAGTCGTCGGCTACAGCTATTTCCAGGCCATGCGCTTTGCTGTGGAGGAGATCAACAACTCCAGTGTCCTCTTGCCAGGGGTTTCATTGGGCTATGAGATGGAAGATGTCTGTTACCTCACAAACACAATCCTCCCCATCCTCTACTTTCTGTCTGACAACCACTCCCAGATAAAGATCTGGGCAAACTGGACCAGCTACCAGCCTCAAGTGGTGGCAGTGATCGGCCCGGACTCATCGCCGGCTTCAGTCACCACGGCGTACATCTTGAGCCAGTTCCTTGTTCCACAGGTAAGCTGGCACCTCTCTTTGGGGTGCATGGTCCCAAAGTGGAGACTTAGGGCTGGCTGAAGTAGGAGATGGGAGAGGCAAATTGTATTTGGGGGCAGCAGAGTACTGAGTATTGGGGAGGGGGCCAAGGTGGGACATTGGGAGGCCAGAGGAGAGAATATTTTGGTGGTCAAGATGAGAGAAGACCAGAGTTTTTGAGGAGGGGCTAGAGGAGACATTCATGGGCAGCCTCCCATGGAACACACTACTGTCATCTAACTGGGAAGTAATTAAGTTGCATGAGAGCCAACTCTCTCCCCTGTGTGTGCTTCTGCATTGAGGTGAGCCTTTGTCTGGGAGCCTGCATTTCAGGGCCATGACCCTCTAGTTCATTGCTATGGCTTCTCTGCTCCACATCTGACCATGCGAGTGCACCTCTCCTTGCCTCCAGATCACCTATAGTGCCACCACAGAGGCACTGAGCAATCCCAGGCTCTTCCCTTCTGCCTTCCGCACGATCCCAAGCACTGAGCAGCAGGTGACCGTCATGCTGAGCCTGCTGCGATGGTTCCGGTGGAACTGGGTCATTGTCCTCTCCAGCGACGACGACTACGGCCAGCAGAACCTGCAGCTGTTGCGGGCCCAGGCCTCGTGGGCTTGCATCGCCTTCCAGGAGATCATCCCGGTCCAGCGTATCAGCCAAGATTCAAACAGCACACAGCTCCAGGACATCGTTGGCAAGATCACCCGGAGTACAGCACAGGTGGTGATTGTCCTCAGCCTGGAGCTGCCCCTTTTCAGCTTCTTCCGGGAGGTCATGCGGCAGAACGTGTCAGGCCTAGTGTGGATCGGGGCCGAAGCCTGGGCTAGCGACCCGTCTGTGCACAGCATTGCCAACCTATCAAGTGTGGGCACCATTTTTGGGGTGGCTGTGCGGAACGTCCCAATCCCAGGGCTGAATGACTTCCGAATCAGGATGCCCTCCGGCCAGCCAGAAGAAGCCAGAGCTCAGGCTCTTGGGAAGACCTGCAACCAGGACTGCGACCAGTGCCTTGCAAGGGCTCAGGAGTACGACAAGAGCTTGCGGGGAACTGGCCATCGCATCGACTTCAATGTGTACTCGGCAGTCTATGTGGTGGCTCACGCCTTGCACCGGCTGCTGCGCTGTGGCCACTCTGGGTGCCACAAGCAACCTATTTACCCCTGGCAGGTGAGTTCCACATTAAGACCGCAATGTCTGTGACTTGGGGGGTGGGGCAGCTCTTGACCTTCTGCTGGCACTGTAGTGAGAGAGTCTCCAGCGTTCCTGTGAACCGACAAAAGGGCTAGCCACTCTCTCTTCTGGCTGTGGAACTCTCCCTTTTGAAATGGGGCAACCAGACCTGAACGTGGGTTGCAAAAGTGACCCTGTGGCAGGTTTGCTATTTGCAATGGGGTCTGTGCCACAGCAAGTCTCTTTGTTCCACAGCTGCTGGAGGAGGTGCGCCAGGTCAACTTCACCCTCCTGAACACCACCATCAACTTCAACGACAAGGGAGACCCTCCAAATGGCTTCGAAGTCATCCAATGGCGCTGGGATGTCCCCAAAGAACCTTTCCAGAGAATTGCAACCTATGACTCACTGACCAAGAAACTCCTTGTCTATGAGAAAAGCATTGTCTGGCACACGCCAGATAACATGGTAAGGATGTTTTAGTGTTTTTTTGAGGGGGAAGCTGCTGGCAGAGCTGGGAGCCCTCAGAGTGCAGAAATGGGGCCACCAAACAGTTCATAGAGGACAGGGCTGTATCTCCAGGAAACCAAGTGCAGAGAGGCCTTGCTTCAGGTCCTACCATTGGCACAGAGGTCTGGGGAAGATCCCTCCCTCAAAGCCTGAGAGCTGCTGCTAATTGGGGTGGGCAATACTTAGCTTAGATCAGTGGTTCCCAACCTTTAGGAGCCCACGGACCACTGAGGCAAACATTGGAATCAGTGGCGTCATTCGGGTGCACATCACCTGGTGCGGGATGCCAGCACATCACCCCCCCATGCAGTGGGCGGGGCAACACCCAGGTGGTGGGCATGGTACCATCACTCCACCCTTACTAGTTTTTTGGCTGTACCTTTCGATAGAACAAAGCTAGAACACATTCTGCATGAGATGACACATTGATTGATATATAACATGCTGGTATTATTCCTCCAAACTGATTTTAGTTATTTTGGTCACTAGTGGTGTCACACACCCACCAGGGTGTCAACTTACTAACACCTTATCGCAGCAGTTCTCAAACTTTTAGCACTGGGACCCACTTTTTAGAATGACAATCTGTGCAAGACCCACCAGAAGTGATGCCATGGTGGAAGTGACATCATCAAGCAAATTAAAATAAATAAGTATAAATAATTAAAGAAAAACATATAATTAAATAAGCCGAATGCAGCCCTGTTCCACCAAGTGAATTTCCTCTGTAGCCTGCCTGCAATAACACCCCCCCCCCCCCAAAATCAGAAAGGTTTTCAGCCCTACCCAGTGCCCAGTTCAATTTAAGAACTTCTATTTAAAGCAAATCACTGTCAGGGTCCACCTGGCTTTGCAAGTCTCCGAAAAGTTCACCTTATCAGCTGATGCCTCTGTTTTCATCCTTTTTAGTGGGGGGGGGGGGGAGAGCATTTGTTGAGCTCCAGTTCCATCAGATCAGGACCATTCTGGTGGCTTCACTTTCCCCTTTGCTTGGCCTGACCACCAGCCAAGGCATGTTTGCTTACCCGTGAGTAAGTGTGACCATGAGGCTTAGTTTCACTTACCATAGGGCTCAATACATTTGTTTGCTTGGAGGGAGGGACTTCCTTCTCAGGTGTTTTTGGGGGCTGCCATAAGAACATAAGAATAGCCCCACTGGATCAGGCCAAGGGCCTATCTAGTCCAGCTTCCTGTATCTCACAGTGGCCCACCAAATGCCCCAGGGAGCACACCAGACAACAGACACAACCTGTGCCCTCCCCTGCATCTGGCAATCAGAGGCAGCCTGCCTCTAAAACCAAGAGCTTGCACAGACCTACTGTGACTTGTAACCCATAATGAACTTCTCGTCCAGCAATCATGTCACCCCCCTCAGGCGCCTCTTTTCTAGACTAAAGAGGCCCAAACACTGTAGCCTTTCTTCATAGGGAAGCTGCCCCAGGAGAAGAAGCAGCAGTTCCCACAGGCCCCCTCCCCCATGCGGAGTAAATGAAAATGAAGCGTGTGTGGTTTATGCCTCGCAAACTTTCTCCAGTCAGCGGGCTGCTTTTCCATTGGCTTCTCTGCCAGTGAGCTCCAGGGCACAGCGCCTCTTCTGCATGCAGGGTCCCAGCTTCGGTCTCTGCAGCACCTCTGACCAGGTCTGAGAAGGGGCCCCAGACAGCCACTGCCAGTCTGTGCAGACAGTGCTGAGCCAGGTGGCTCAAGCTCCGACACGGAATCCCCATGCGCTGCAGAGTGTGTGTGCTCCCAGGCCTTGCCCCCCCAGCAAATGAAGAGCATGCATGCTGTAGCATCCTGCCCAAAGGACTAATCTGCCATGAACCCTCTCTAGGTGACCTGAGGCCAGCCACTCTCTCCTGGCCTTGTTCTTTCTCATCCGCAGCATGGGGAGAAAATTGCTCACTTACTTTACGGTGTTGTTCTCTGGATGGCAGCTGCGGTGTTGCCAAAACACCATGCAGTGCAAAGGCTGTTTTCCTTCTCCAAGCGTAACTTTTCAATCCTTGGAGGGCTTGTTTTCTTGTTACTGCATTTCCCCCTAAAAAATGCTCTAACTTCCTTTAAACTTCATTTTTTTAAATTTAGATGTTGTACATTTGCAGTTGCAACCAGCAGGAAAACAATAGGATCCAGTGAGAAAAACAAAAAGCAAACACACCCCACCTACCCCTTCCAGGGAGGTACAGATAGTGGAGGAGAAAATTCCCAGTCAGTTTGTCCCACTGATGCCTCCCTTCCACCACATCAATAATACGAGGCACATTCAGACCAGGGTTTGGAGAGCTTGTGAAGGGAACCACCAATTTGTGAATCTGTCCTGTCCCCTTCAAGCAGAGGCTCGACAAGCACCTGTTGGAGATGCTCTTAAGAGGATTTCCTGCCTAAGGCAGTGGGTTGGACTAGATGACCTATTAGACCCCTTCCAACTCTATGATTCTATAATCCCTTGAGCAGCTCCAAACTGTCTATTTGTGCAGTCAACAAAGTCAGTCGTTTTCCATAACTGGAAATTTAAATGGCCTTCTGATGGTTGAGAGGGTGCAAACAAATCTTCAGGCAGCTGGTGCTCTATTTCAGACGGGTCCCTGGACCCACTGGCGCTGGTGCCAGGCTGCCACCTGGTGTCTGCCTGGAACTGCAATGGGGTTTGGCAAAGGAACAGGCAGGAGAGAAGCCTGCCCTCTGGTGGCAGCACTCCCAGTGGCCCTTGGCCTCTGACTCCTTTGGTCACGCATAGGTCTTGACCCTTGTTTCTCAGAAAGTTTCCCCATATGGGTGCATTTCATTTTATTTCATTTTTTAAACAACACCTTGTGGCACCAATGAACAATGCGAACGAAGCATGTTGTGGAGGAAAGGAGCTTTGTTTTGGACATGCAGCACGCTGACCTCTGGAAGAACAAATTAAGGCACGGAGGAGCCTGATGGGGGGCAATTTGGGCCCATGAGCAAAGAGGAGTCCTTGAGGATGATTTGCGCTTCTCCTTCTTAGGCCCCGAAGTCAACCTGCTCTGAACAATGTCAACCAGGGGAAATGAAGAAATCCATTGGCCTGATCCCCTGCTGTTTTGAGTGTGTGAAATGTGCAGCTGGGACCTTTCTCAATAAAAGTGGTAAGGTTGGTCTTGTTTTCCATTTGCCCCAGAGCAAAAACCACGTGTCGTTCTCCCCGACACGTGTATTTCAAGAAACTTACATTGTAACCCTATATCTGGCCATTTCAGTCTTGTGCAATGAATGAGTTTGTGCAATGAATGAGTGAAACAGAAGTCAAAGTTCAGCTTGAAGTGAAGAGCCCCTGAATAGTTAAGGGGCTCTGGGTCTAGCTCCCTTTTCACCATGTGCCAAAATGATTGTGTAAAGCAGTGGTTTCCAAACTTTTTTTGACTGGTGGCTCTCTTGACCTACTGGGCAGTTGGCTGTGACTCCCCATTAGGGCAACAATCCTATACATTGTACAGGGTTTTTCATTAAGATTCTGCAGCTCCCCTGGCTGGTTTATGTGGCTTCCTGGGGAGCCACATCTCACAATTTGGGGGCCACTGCTCTAGAGCCTCAAAAAGGTTTGAGAACCCCTGGTGTAAGTGAGAGCAGCGGCTTTTCACTGTAGCAAGCAGGGGTGAGTGGAACTGGGGCGCATCCCAAGTGGAAAACAAATAGCGTGTGACTGCCTCAAACCTTATAATGGTGAAAAGGGGGTGCAGCTCAGCTCAGTGGTTAGAGCTCATACTTTGCCTGCAAAAGGTCCAAACGGTCTTGTTTTGCAGACAATTACACCTGCCAGAGATGCCCGCCAGACATGTGGTCTCACCCAGGCCGAGAAGAGTGTTTTATGCGACAGGTGATCTACCTGAGCTGGGAAGAGCCTGTCTCCTTTGTCCTCTTGGTCTGCTATGCCCTGGGCTGCTTGGCCTCCCTGGGGGTGTTGGCCACCTTCATCCGTCACTCTGACACACCGGTGGTGAAGTCTGCAGGCGGAAGCCTCTGCTTCCTCATGATTACCTCCCTGCTTGTCGGCTTCTGCAGCATTCCCTTCTACATCGGCCAGCCGTCGGAGCTGAAGTGCATCTGTCGCCAGGCAGTCTTCAGCATCTGCTTCTCCGTCTGCATTTCCTGCATCACCGTCCGCTCTTTCCAGATCATCTTTGTCTTCAAGGTGGCCAGCCGCCTGCCCGGGGCCTACAAGTTCTGGATGAAGTATCACGGCCAGCGGGCCTTTGTGGCCACTGTCTCCATTGCCAAGGTCCTCTTGGTGGCCATCGACATTGCTGCCAACCATCCCGCACCAGTCGAGTACATGGTTGGCACAGACCCAGCAGAGCTCATCATGATATGCAACAAGAGCTACCGATCCAGCATGGTTATGAACAAAGTCTTTGACATGTGCCTGTCCTTCCTTTGCTTCTGCTTTGCCTACATGGGGAGGGCCTTCCCGAAGAACTACAACGAGGCCAAGTACATCACGCTCTGCATGACCTCCTATTTCGCCTCCTGGGTTGGCCTCATCCTTGTCATGTCAGTCTTTGAGGGGATGATTGTGACCATCGTTGACGCGGCCGTTGTCCTGTCCAATCTGTTTGGCATCTTGCTGGGCTACTTTGGCTCCAAGTGCTATGTGATCTTCTTCCACCCGGAGCGCAACACGGCTGCCTTCTTCCAGACCGCCATCCAGAGCTACACCATGAGGCAGGAGTGACCTGGAGGCCCCACCAAGAAAGGCAGACTCGGTTGGACTCTGCTCATTGGGATGTTGGCCCTGGAGAATGAAACATGATGGATCTTCTGAAGAGGGGAATTCAAACCGGGAACAAAGACAGAAATCAAGGACTTCTTCTGTTTGCTGCACAGAACCAGATTGTGTGACTTTGCAAGAGTTGTCACCCCATCTCTTGTTCCCTTAGTCTCTGGTGCCAACCATATGTGTGTACGTGGTGTACCTCTTCTCATCTCAGAAAGAGCAAAGCAGCTAGTAGTGGAATGGAGAAAGTACATGCATGGATAGGTTGTTCCATATAATTGGGTTGCAGTGCCATTGTTCTTAAGTATTAATATTTACTTAACAATTATAATTTATAATGAATGTTGTTAAGTATTACCAATGATTTGTAGCATATTAGTATTGTTAATACTACCACCACTAATACTTAATAATAATGGCAGTTTGTGCTTCCACTGCACCTGCACAGTTTAGGTCCCAGGGGTCTGCACGTGAGTCAAAATGTGCATAAACGGAAGCAAAGCCCAGTGCTTCTGCACCTGCGCAACCCCCCTGCCTGAGGCCTGCAGTGCCTGCGCTGTCTGCAACCTGGGGAGTCAGTGGCTAGAGGTCAACATTTCCATGCTTGCAGTGGCCGTGTGACTCCGACACCACCCAAAGCCTCCTTCGGCCCACCACACCTGCACAGCTCTGGGAAAACAACACCACCAGCAGCTGCTTCCTGCTCTCTCTCCAGTTGTAGAATTGGTTGGAAAGGGCCAAGCAAGTGCAGGAGCTCCTGTGTTCGCACAGTCCCTGTAAGTCAAGCCAGAAGTCCTGCCGCTCTGTGCTGGAAGGAACTGCTCCCGGAGCAAGGGAAGGGGCCTGCAACCCACTTTCTGCTTGCTTGTGGCAGTGTGGGTTGCATCTGCTGCATGCTCAAGGGAAGCAGCAGCACATGCAGAGCAAAGACCCGCTGCCCTCCCCTGCATCTGCTGCTGCTGCTGCAACCTGCATCACTTCACTTCATGGCTGGAGTGTCCTGTATGCATGCAGGGCACTTGGGGATTTCACCTCTTGGAGTCCCACTAGTTACCTTGTTCTCTGAGATCAGGGTGACCAGAAACACTCACTCACAGTTGGCTACTAAGCTACAGAGCTTTGATATTCACTATGAGTCATTTGTAACTGTTACTATTTATTTTATGTTATTGATTGTTCTAATTTTCCACCCTTCCTCAAAGGCAAACATTGAAGGAGAGGACATGGTAGGGAGGAGTGAATCTTGTCTTATTCTGACAACGATCCTGCAAGGCAGGTTGAGCTAAGGGAGTCTGACAGGGATTCGAGCGAACTTGAGACCACGCTGTTCAGTGCTTTAATCACCAAGCCATACTTTGTTAGGGAGAGAATGGTCTTTATGGAAAGAAGCCCTTCCTGAATGGTCATGGTGAGTGTGGATCTTTCTCAGGCCTGCTCCTCCAGCTGCACAGTCCTATGTGTCTCTGCTCAGAAGCAGTTCACTGGAACTCATGTCCAGACACATGGGTATGGAACTGCAGCAGAATTCTCACCCAGAGCCCAGATATTCTGCATCGGCCTGGGCCTCCCTCTCCTGCCTGCCACCTTGCCCAGCCTCAGCCGTGTTTGAGGCAGCAAGGCGGATGGATGCGTGGCTAACACGCTCAGATGCTCCTCCTGTAAGTTGAGGCCAGACTGTCAAGAGGATTTTGGAGACCCAACTCTGAATTTTTTATGGCTTTTGTAACTTCAAATCAGCCCCTTAATGCTATTGAAACAGTTCCTTCTTACTTTCCTGAAGATGGCAAACGCCATTCTGCATGTGTGTGTGAAGGCTAGAGAGGGAGGGGGGATGGTGGGAGAGGAGGGAAGTGAGATGGGTGGAGAAAAATGGCTTTGCAGCAGTCCCTGTGAGTTCCTGCTTGCCATTTTTCTGTCACTTGCTCCCGGCTCACCTGCTTAGATTCATCTCATCCTGGAGGACTGGACCCCCAACCCCATGCAAACTTGAGTCAGGACTGAGCTCCTGTGCTTTTGGACAGCAGGGCAGATCTGTCATATTTCCTGAGGCAAGAATTGGTGGCAGCCTCTCAAAACGTAGTTAGGCTCGTCTATGAATGGGAAAGGTCTCTTGGGGCATACTAGTCATGCGAGCCAGGCAAAACCTCCAGGTTATAGAGGCAGTCTATCTGTGAACAGGAGCTCCTGGGGCTCTTGCCTCCACAACCTGCTTCCTGGCTTCTGATTTTTGTTTTCATTTTCATTAACATTAATGTTGCTATTTAGATATAGCTGAAGGATGAAGTGTGCAGACTTCCCTGTAGCTCCAGGCAGAGGGTCCTTGTGAGGGTGGTTGGAATGGCCCAGCTGTCCCAGAGTTGAGGCTGCATCCCAGAGCAGATGGGTACTGAAAATGCTTGCTTACAAATAAAGTGGATGATTTAAGTACGTGTCAAACGAGCAGGGGTGCTGTATTGTGGGCAGCCGTGAACTTAGAGGAATCACTTTCTGAAATGTCTGTGAGAAGGGGTGGGGGGGCAAGGCCCTTGTTGGCTTCCAAACATGGCAGCCCTGGTTTGCTCCCTCATTGCCCCTGTTGGAATCCGGAAGCAGCAGCACCTGCAGAACTCTGGAGGGCATTGCACTGCCTGCGCACCTGAGACCATCTACTTGTTCTCTGTGGGTTTTGCAGGAACGAGGTTCCTTCACTCTGTTTCCTTCTTCTCAAACATCCTCTGCAAGCGTCCTGCAAGCGTCCTTTGATCACTCCTGACACAGAGACGCAGTGGAACAATCCTCCCGTGCTTAGATAGAGGTGGAGGGTGCCTATCGCATCTCTTCATGAGTAGCTGCTGTGATCTTGCCCAGAACAGAGACTTGTGTGGAGAAAGGTTCCAGGGGGCTTCCAACTAAGACTTACTGCGGTCAAAAAACCAACATCCACTTTTTTTGGGCACGTTAGCATAAGAAGGAGAAATTTCCTTTGGGGAGACACTGCGATAATAGATCAGTCCATCTGCTTTCGGTTAGCAGCTCTGCGAGAGGCTAATTGGCAAATCAAACTGTCTGACGGCCCCTTGTTAGATAAGTAGCTATTATTACAGGCCAGATGATGATGTGTGACATGGCTTGGATGGAGCCCAAAGTTGGGGTTTCTGTTCTCCCTCCGCCCCTCCTGTCAACGACGTTGCTGGAAGTGGTAATGGGAACCACATGGGGGGACGCAGAAGCTGGTTGGCAACGCTGGGCGGTGGCCATTGTCCGGGTGGGAGACGCAGACAAGTGTCAAAGTACTCTGAGCCTTCCTGCCTGTTGGCCGAGTTTCTCCTTACATGCTTTGCACCAAAACAGATTCGATGGTGGGGGGAGGGACGTGTCCCATAAGACAAACTTCTAAGATTTAAGACAAGGTGCCCTGCTGGCTAGCACAGAAAATCCACCTTGCCCAGTATTGAGTTCCCCACAGTGCACAACCAGATATCTCTGGGAAGTGCTCCAGCAGGCACGGAAAGAATACCCTTCCCTGGTGGTTTGGCCCCTGGTGTCCAGGTAGACATTGAGGTCATATGTGGAAGTTCGGTTTCAAACTGTCGTGGCCAAGAAGAACATACGCCTCTCCCTGCTTTGCTTTAATGTTGTTTAAAGCCTTTTACTGTGAACGGCTTTGTGGATAAACAGAATAAAAAGTGTGAGTGAATGAATGAACCTGAGCAAGATGGATTCACCTAGCCTTGCCATCCTGTTTCCCAACAGTGGGTAACTGCCCCCAGAAAGGACACTGAGGAAGCTAATTCCCCCCCCCCCTGCTGTTTATCTCCAGCAGTGGCTCTCAAACCTTTTAGCACCCCCCCATACAACAAAATCAAACCAATCAATCAATCAAGTAAATTTAAAGTTTACAATAAATATACATTAAAAAAATTATTTATTAAAAATAAGGAAGAGCCCTCCCAAGCAGTTGCTGATCTGTTTTTTAAAAAATCCCCAAACACCCCGAAGGCTGCAATCCTATCCACAGTTACTTGGGGGTAAGCCCCATTGACTATCATTGTTAAAAGCATATACACAGTAGCCTGTTAAAAGTACAGATCTGTAACATTTCCCCAAATGCAACCATATTCCATGGTAGCATCAAGTCTAATATATTAAAAATAAAACACATTGAAATGAATGGAGACCCACCTGAAATTGGCTTGTGCCCTACCTGAAATTGGGTCTCGACCTACAGTTTGAGAAATGCTGGTCTCCAGCATCTGCCAAGTCAGACCTGCTGCTGCTGGCACCCGTACACATGAATGGAATGTGAGTGGCACCTGCTGGATCAGACCCAGTTGGGACCATCCTGCTCAGTATTTAGAGCAAAGCTGATGACCTTTGACTCTAGCCTGTCCCTCCCCCCAGTGCCTCATACTCAGGGGTTTGGAGGTTTCACCTGTCCCTCATGTATAACAGTTGCTGGAAGATCCAGGTCAGAAAAATGGAAGCAGAATCCTATTGGACTGAACAAGCAGTGTAGCTGGCCTGGTAACCTGTTTCCAATCGTGGTCAGCCAGGTGCCCCAGGAGATGCCCACCAGCTGGCAGGAATTCAAGAGCACTTGGTGTTGTTTGCCCCCCCAAGGACTGACACTCAGAGAGGTGTACTGTCCCTACTTGCAGGGTCCCCTTCAACATCACAGCTAACAGCCATTTATGTGCCAGTCCTTCTAGGTGCTGCTGATAGACCTGGGCTCCAGCTCTTGGGCTGCATCGAAGAATCCTGGGGGAAAATAGTGACACTAGCAGTGATTGTGTTCTGTCTCGAGCACTGATTGGACTCGTGGGTCCCATGAGACGTCAGGAAGCCAGACCTGGGCAATATGGGCCAGACCTCGTATTTGCAATGCTAAAGATTTTAATTACTTCAACTGCTATTATTATGACTAAAATATGCACTTCCCGCTTCTTGACCCCCCCACCCCCCTAATCCTTATTTTAGACATAGCACAGAATCCATAGACTCTGAATTGGGGGAAACGTTTTCCCCAACCACTAGATAAGGCTACCCATTTTTGCACCATCCATGTCAGGCCCTTGACTTTTCCAATTAACCAACAGTGCAAGGGACCGTCTCCTTCCACCACCCAGCTCTGCCTGGTTGCCTCTTTCCCCCTTTTTGGTGAGGCTCTTGGAATATTCTCTGGATTCCAGCAGTGCCCCTGCTCCCCCCCAGCTGCGTGTGGGGGCAAAACCCCCCAGTGGTGGGATGCTTTGGCTGCAGAGTGTCAGTCCTGCAATCAGGCGGCAGATGGTGCTCTTTCACCCACCCTCCAGTCGGCTTGGCACGGTTTGGTTGTCTGCTGTTTTCGGCAGAGAGAGGCAGGCTGTAGGTGCCTACAGAGAGAGGCCAGGCTCCTGTGCCCCTGCCGGGGTGTTCTGGAGAAGGAGTCCAGCCTGTGTCCAGCGTCCTGCCGCAGTCTCATGGAAGCACAGCTGAACGTTTGCCTTCCTCTAAGGTGTAAAGTATTTTACGCTGTTATAATCGTGATGTTGCCCTTCCAACAAACGGGCAAGAGTAAATCACATGATTGTCCCCCTATTGCAGGCAGGAAAGACTGTCGAGACTCACCTAAGGCCACTGAGTGAGGCCGTGACAGAGGTAAGAGTGAACCTCCGGAAGGTCTTGCCTGCTGCATTCGGATAACTCTCTATTGCAGCATGGAACAATCCAATAAATTGGAAACTCACAATGTAAAGTAGGCCACTTTGTCCCTGTTGTAGAGGAAGGGCCGAAGCCGAGGGAGCTTATGCAAGGTATGCTCAGCCTTACGTGACGTGAGTAAGCCTAATCTTTTCTACTCAGAAGTAAATCCTGTCAAGGAGTCATGGCCGAGACACTGAGCTGTGACTCGAGACCTCCCTGGTCCAAAGCTCACTTCTGCAATGAACTGACTCGCGGCCCAATCCTGAGCTGCCCGCTGCGGACCAAAAATGTCTGCCGCCACATCCTGCACGCTCCAGGCAGCCACCGCTGCCATCTCCTTTTGTCCCCTTCACCCGGGGAAACCCAGCAGGGTAAATCTGAAGGTCGTCGTAGAATTCAGAGCCTCCATGTTGGGAGGCCACCCTGACACGGAGGTCTTGGATCTAGCGGGGTGAAGCTCCACCGGTCCCGCCTCCCTCCCGCCTTGCTCCCTCCCCTTGCACCACCTCCCCACTGTCCCTCCAATTCCCCCCCGCCCCAGAACGCCCCCACCTACCTCTCCGCTGCTCAGTCATCCATGCAACTGCTGAGTGGCGGAGCTCCAGTGGTCCACTGGCGCTAGCCCAGCACCAGTGCTCGGGCCCACATATGTGCCTTATGGCACATTTGCGAGAGTGTGCGCCAGCATGCGAAGACTAGGATTGGGCCCTCAGTGGCCTTGGGTAAGTTGCTACCTTTCAGCCTCAGACTTCCCCACCTGCAATATGGGGAGAAATAATAGGCTGCAGTCCTACATGCACTGATATGCATATTGAGCTCAATAGGACTTACTTCTAAGTAAACATGCAAGGATTGCACTGTTGCTTTCTTTACAGGGTTGTTGCCAGGCCAATAGTAGGGATAAAACATATGAAACACTGTTCAGATGTGGAGGATTATGTCAGATGGAGGAGTTAGACTCCAATTCTCTTCCTGAGGTGCTGGTTTCCTATGTGTGGGGATTGAAACCAAAATCTGCTCATTCTGTCATGTGATTTCACTGCCTGCCAGGTGGAGTAGTGCAGCCTTTGAAATGGGTTCTTTTGTCATTTTGAGCCCTCAATTCCCCCCCCCCCCCGTGTGGAATGACATTTGGTGTGCTGGGAGTCTAAGGGGCTGTGTTTGAAGCTCCTCGGCCATTATTTGAAGTGAACCCAGGACACGTGTTTGTGGTGTGAGGGATTTTGTGCCTCCAAAAAGCCGGGGTGGGTGACCAAAGGCTGAGGGCAAGGGAGGCAATTCTGTGCCAGCCACCGGAACGGAGATCTGAAGTTTCTCAGTGCAAACGTGGTGGTACAGCGAGTGGGAAAGGAGGGGGGGGCAAGGGAACAGACCTACCCCCACATTTCTCAGGGTACTCCAGGGAGGCCTTGTCCGGAGACTCGTGATTTGGTGCCAGGAAAGTTTGAGGAGAACAACAGGTGAGCGGCGTTGGTGCTGCTGTCTGCAGATTCCACATTCAAGAGCGGGCCTCTTATGGCTCTCCGGGGAAACCCCCCAAGAGATAAATTATTTGCGATTGTCTCAAGTCCTCATGGTTGGTTCACATGGCAGAACCATGTGTGTGTGTGTGGGGGGAGCAGGGAGGGATGGGAGGAGAACTAGTTGCTACTTCTGACTGGCAAGGAAACCGCTGGAAAACTGGCCCAGGCTTTCTCGGACTAGAGAAGAAAGCCTCGCAGTGGTCAAAGCCTCTGTGTGTCGTTCCCCCGTAAAGGCATTTGCTGCACCAGCTGTGCGTTGGTTGCACTCCTTAACGTGTTGAAGTGGGTTTCATGCTCAGTGGGGACCTGGATGTGGAGGCAGTGGACAGGGATGCCTCTCCTGGCCAGACCAAAAACATATCCAAGGGAAGGTGGCTGGCCACTCTGGAAATGGCCACTCTGTCAGCATGGCTGCAGGATGCCCTTGAGGTTGCACCTGAACAGCATGCTAGGAAGAAGCCCACAATGCACTGGGACATGGCTCTTGGCCTCGACGGAGGGCATGAGTGATGGCGGCCAGCGAGCCGAAAATGACCTTTCCTGTCCTGGTTTTGGTTTTTTTTTTTTTTTTTTGAGTACTTAAAATGGTTTAGGTTTCCATTTATTTCCTCTGGTGGTGAAGAGGATGGCAAGGATGATTTTAGCTCACTGGAGGGGGACCCCACTTGAACCCCACTCCTTTAGCGCTGATCTCTATGCAGGTGCCAACCCCCCCTCCCCTTGTGAGATTTCCAGGCTCTTCCTCAGAACTCACCAGTTTTTGGGCTCCATTTGACACGGCAGCAGCTGGCTTGGGAACTGATAGCCCATGTCTGCCCTGGGAAGGTAGCACTGGCCATATGTAAAGTCATGGTCTGGATGAAGTAAATACACTCCCAAGAATAGAATTATTGGCAGACACTGCAGGGATGAGAGAGGACTGGGAGGGGCGCTACCTGTCAGAATCCGCCATCGCAAGTTAAACAGGCCAAACGCTTGACTCTGCGGGCAGCTCCTTCATATGACTGAACCTGCTGGGCCCTTCTGCATGCAAAGCAGGGGCTCTGCCACTAAGCTACAGCCCCTCCAAGATGACATACTGGTGGGCAGCAGGAACCTGGTTTAAACAGTGGCACAGCAACGGGAGGACGGAGGCTGTGGTCCGCCCCAGTACCAGCCATTTGTGGGTGCCAAGGGGGTGCCAGTGTGGCTCCTGCTGCAGCCGCACCAGCCTCAGACATGCCACAGCCCAGTTGGCAAGAGGCTCAGTTGTCACCAAAGAGTAGAGGGCAGGAGGGCCAGTGGCCCTCACTGTGGCCGGAGCTGACACACACTTGCACCCGCGCCCGGCACACCACAGCTGGATTCTCCTCCTTTGACAGTGAAAGCTCAGCAACCTGGCAGTGACGCGCGATATGATGACACCGTCAGCTTCCGGGCTGCCGAGCTCTGTACTGGGTGATGCCACCCCAGAGACACCGCAGGGTTGCAGCATCCCTGGCAAAACTGGTCTCTTTTCCAGATGTCACTCCAGCCCTTTCCTGTCCTGTTTTTTTTTGTTTTTTTTGAGTACTTAGAATGTATCTGGAGTTCCATCTCAGGGCTTGTTTTCCATTACCAGAGATAAGTCATCTCTGCAAGCGTGACTAAATGCAGCACCCTCCTTTTCCTTTTCCAGGCGGCAGCAGCTACCTTCATTCCATTTTTGGGTCTCCATTATGCAGATGATGGCAGCCTTCAACCTGCTGCTTGCGGGGACTCCTGCCCCTTCCCCGTGTCCTCTCAATCCTCTCTTCGTTCTCTCCCCGACCTTCTGCAGGGTTGTGGTTAAGATCCCAAAGCCAACATTCGACGCATGCCTTCTGGCTTCCAGGTCGGTAAGGTCGGCTCCAGATTGGCCCTCCTCGTGCTCCGCGCTCCCTCCTTCTGTGTCGCCGGTTTTCCTCGCCCCTGGACCAAAACTCAGCCAAAGAGAAATCTGAGCTTTGGCCCCCAAAACTGTTCTTGTTTCACAAAAAGTGCACTTGTGGCAGGTCTTTCTTTGCTTTCTTCTCCCCCCAGAGCATTGGGAGAAAAGGAAGGGAGACCACAGAGCTCTTCTCGACCTGGGCCTTCAACAGAGAGAATTGGGGATTTACAAGATCTGCAGCTTGCCAGGGAGGGAGGATGGAAGCTGCACGGAAGATTGACTCCCCAGCAGCACCACAGGGGAGAGGCCTGAATCTTGGGGAGGGGGCAGAGTCTGGGATGGCTGTTCTGGCATAGCTGGACTGAGGGCCTGATGTCTGACCAAGGGACTTCCCCTTGATCCCCTTCTGTCTAGAGCCCCCTCCCAGCACCCCACAATCTTCTTGCCCCTTAATTGCCCTACTATTTCTCTGTTGCCTGCTTCTACCAGAAACCCTTTCCCACCAGTCAGTGCTCCATTGAACTCTTACCCCACTGATTGGTGGGGCTGAGGGGTGCCCCCATCTCCATCCACCCGCTGCCCCCAATTGATCCTCCTCCTCCTCCTTCTTGGACTGGAAAAGGAAGCAGAGATTGCAGTGGAGGTGTGGAGGAGAGGTGAGTGGCGTTCTAGAGCAGGGGTGCCCAAACGTTCTGGCAGGAGAGCCACATCATCTCTCTGACACTGTGTTGGGCGCAAGGAAAAAAAAAATCAATTTACATTCAAAATTTACGTTACAAAATGTACAATGAATACATTAGAGACAGAACTTGTATGAATGAATGAATAAAATTATTGAGGCAATGATGCACATGGGAAAATCGGGGGTGTGCTTTTACCAAAAATAGGGACCAAGCCAGAAAAGGGGGGGGGGCCTGACCACACACCTCTGGTCCAGAAATAAAACATATGGAGACGTAAATTGTTCAGAGGCAATGATGTACGTGGGACATGGGGGGGGGTTAAAAAAACACACTAGCTCAAGCCCTGTAAAAGGCCTTGCACAAACCAAGGCCAGGCTTTCTCTGCAGCAACAGAGAGAAAACTCAGCCCGCCGCTTGCCCTGGGCAGTCACGTCAGGCCAGTGTAGGCTCCAGCATGTCTCCAGCAGGCCAGAGGCTCGTTGGAGACTGGGGGCTTCCTGCGGGCCTGATTCAGCATCCCCGAGGGCTGCAAATGGCTCACAGGCCGGGATTTGGGCACCCCTGCCCTAGAGTTAAGAAACCCTCCCTTCTCCTTGCCTCCTCTTTCTTATCCTGCTCAGGAAGGGGAGGAGGGAAACTACTCAGCAGCCAGATAGGGCAATAGGTGCACCAGCCAAGCTTTTGCCTGAGGCAACTATACTCAGATGACCTCACAGGTGGGCCAATCCTGTCTGGGGTATATAGAAATTCAGTACCTGCCTGTTTTTCTTTAGATTTAGAAATCTTTATTGGCATTAATTCATGTTCCAACAAATGAGTCATCAAAGTAGAACAAGATGTAAAATAAAAAGAAATAAAGAACTGAAAATAAAATAAAATAAAGGTCACACAAATTTTAAGGTTAAAATGCAAACAGACCATACAAATAAACATTACTCCAGTCTCTTTCCATACTCTTCTACAACTGACAAAAGGAAATGAACAGTGCCCTGCAACGCATATACTGGACCGTCATTTAATAAGTATACAAGTTTCATCAGCTCTGGGAGACCCGTTTTTCTTTTCCTTTTCTTTTTTTCTTGTCTAACAATGAAGAAACAGTGAATTAAAAATTGAAGTGATGATAAATTGGAATTTTGCATTTGCAATTCCCAGATGGTTGTCTCAGTCTGGCTCCAAAGTGTGCAAGAAGAACAAGAAGGAGACGATGCCACCCCCCAGAATCCTCCTCTTGTGCCAGAGTGTTGCCCCTTCCCCCACGCCTTGTGTCTTTGAATGCAAGACACACATTCCCGGCAAAGCTTTCCTGAAATGGTTTTCTTAACACCCCCAGTCCTTCCCGCTCTTCTCGAGTGCTGTAATCCCGAGTGGGTCTCATTGCATTCTGTGCAGGATCTGTTCATGCTCTGGCAAAAATAACACTTGCATCGGCATGTTTTATCGCTTTTCCGTTCTGGGTTTACACAGACTTCTTTAATGGACAATAATGAACGAACAAAACCAATTAAGATTTTATCGAGGTTGGAGTGGACCTGTTTAATTGTCTCGCCCTCCCCGTCTCTGAGCGAGGTCCCTGAGCACGGGAAGAGAGCTCTCTTCCTCGTGATGCTTACTGAGAATTACTGTGGTATTAACAAGGCGGAGAAAGACCCAGACTTCCAACACAGCCAGTCTTGCCATCAGCAAGGGAAAAACAGCTTGACAGATGCTCAGGGAGACTCGGTCAGAAATGCTGGGTGTCACTATGCCCCCCAGCCAGGCTGTTGCGGGCTCCATTGTATCATAGTAGGTTCAGGCCAGTAGGAGATGCTGTAGCAAGGAGGTTCCTGGTTTGCATGGCTATCTCTGAGGCAGGCAATTGGCATTTGCTGATTGGCCAGCCTGCCCAGGCTCCTGATTGGCCGGGAAGCATATATAAGGTCTTGCCAGGGTGAGTCTGTGGCTTGGCCATGCCTCTCCCTCCCCATTGGACTTGCCATGAAGCAGTAGTTCTCTTCTTCCCTCAATGCAGTTTTACACATTCTGTGCCAAGGTTGCCCCCCCTTCATTCCCCAGAAAACCGGCTAAGGGTTTGGGGCTCCATGGGGAGGCTTGTCAAGGCAGGATGGCTAGTGGGTGGCAGCAGCAGCAGACGGCACTAGTCAACATGCCCGGTTCCTGGGCACCTTGGGGAGGGTAGTTGGTGCACACAGGGGGGGGGGCTTTTGACCCAGGGCTCCCTAATGCTGCAGCTGACACTGGAGAAGGGGGGTGAGGGAGAGCATTGCGGTTGCAAAAGGAAGCAAACAAATGAGAAGCACAAAAGGCATATCTGGAAACGAAGGAAGCCAGTGCCAAACTGACGTACTTTGCCAAGGAATGTGTTCTGAGCCCCCCTCCCGCCCTGTCCTGCAATCCCACGGCAGTAATGGGACGCCTGGAGGCAGCTGTTCATCTTCCGATCTCCCCTGACTTCAGAAACCAGCTATGAAGTCCAGGAACCCACTGCAGCAAGGAGTGCACTCCTTTTAAAAAGGTACACACACACACACACACACACACACACACACACACACACACACACACTCAGATTCACCATTGTCAAGGGATGAGAAAGAACTTTTAAAAAGTCATTTTATTTGCTTGCAACATTTGTGAGCAGCTTGGTGGTCAAATTTATCCACAGTTGTCCATAATAATGTTGCTATAAAATGGAAATTAATAACAGCAATTGAACAAGAAAGCACTTTCAAGAATGAACCAAATAAATAATACTCAATTGAAAATGCTAAACGTGTATCAATTACACCGCCCAGGTTTTGAGGACCTGGGCATTCTGCTTTCCAGCAGACCACCACTCCTCTATGGCTGTCCCCCCAAGGGTCTTGAGAACTTCTCAGAATAGAGGGGGGTCCTTCTGGTTCCAAACAACACAGTCCTGGAACGTGCTGGAATCCCTAGCATGTATTCACTGCTGAAACAGAGATGCCTGCGTTGGCTCGGTCATGTCGTGAGAATGGATGATGGCCGGATCCCAAAGGATCTCCTCTATGGAGAACTCGTGCAAGGAAAGTGCCCTACAGGTAGACCACAGCTGCGATACAAGGACATCTGCAAGAGGGATCTGAAGGCCTTAGGAGTGGACCTCAACAAGTGGGAAACCCTGGCCTCTGAGCGTCCCGCTTGGAGGCAGGCTGTGCAGCATGGCCTTTCCCAGTTTGAAGAGACACTTGGCCAACAGTCTGAGGCTAAGAGACAAAGAAGGAAGGCCCATAGCCGGGGAGACAGACCAGGGACAGACTGCACTTGCTCCCGGTGTGGAAGGGATTGTCACTCCCGGATTGGCCTTTTCAGCCACACTAGACGCTGTGCCAGAACCACCTTTCAGAGCGCGATACCATAGTCTTTCGAGACTGAAGGTTGCCAATACTTCTGGAACATGCCCTCCAATGTCGGTGTCATTTCAAAGTATTGGGAGAGGGGGAAAGTATGGGGGAGGGGCTACTGTTTAGCCCCTCAATGCCCTGAAAGAACATTGCACTAGGCACCTTGTGGGGGAGGAGGCAGTGGTTACCAACAAAATGACCAAGGGACCTGATCTTCCTAGAGTTGCTGATCAGTGTCAGCAGTGAGATCCAGGGTTTGACCAAGGGTGCCGCATGTGGACTTCCAATGTCTCTGGCTACTGAACAGCAAGCTGCAGGTGTGGATCTAAATTTTGAGGTGTCCTCCGGGCAATTGGCAGGAGCTTGTGACTGCAATGGGGGCAGACTGGTGCTAATGGAGGCCACATAGGGAGAGCAGTTCCCCCCACTCCTGCACAGATGAAACTGGCTTTCCATCTCTTTCAGGCTCCAATTCAGAGCTCTGCATGGTTTGAGAAGAGTCACCTTCTGCCCTGGATGCCGAGATGGCCAGGCTATGTTCTGGTCTGTGGACCAACACTGAGCAAGGCTTGGCCAGCCCATGCGCAGGACGATCTATCTCTGGCTCCAACCTGTGCTGTCAATGATTGACTGGTTTGTTGCCACCGTCGTTCTCATCTGCCTGCTGTCTGGAGACTCTTTGGTGAGAAGCAGGATAGAAAGGAGATGAAATGAACCTGCTCCTCTGGATGTTTGGGGGACTGTGTTGTGTTGTCCTGCCCTTGCAACTGTAGAAACTGTGGAATATAAATGCATAGGTAAGCAGACATAGCAGCATAAAATCAGTCTACATCAGTGGTTCTCAAACCGGGGTGTCGTGACGCCCCAGCCTGAGGACCCTGGACTCTGCCCACTTAAGGGACGGGGGCAGGGGGAAGGCACCACTGCGACCCCCAGGACTGCGTCGCTAAGGGGAGCACAGGAGCTGGCATACGCTTACCAGTGCCTGCAGCAGCCTCCCAAGGGTGCAGGAAGCCCTGCGCAACCCTCTGCAATCGCACCCCACTCCCGGTTTGTGATTTGAAATGGGTTTGAAGTATCTTCGGTGTGGACAGGACCCAGGCAGGGCTGGCCCCTCTTGGCACTTGAGGCACTAGGACAAACGCTGCCCCTCCTCCCGCTGCCTGGTGAGGTGCCAGCCTATGCTTCTCCCATAGTGGACCATTCAAATGCCCCTGGGTAGCCTTTAAGGAGGTCACAAAAGCAACAGCCCTCCTTTGCTGCTACTCAGTGGTAGAGAGCTTCTGCACATGGAGGTTCTAATGTTCTTTGACAGCCCTCTCCTCTTCCATAAATTGGTCTCATCCTTTTTTTCAGGCTATCTGCATTTGTGGCTGTCATCACCTCTGGGGACAATGAAGTTCCCCAGTGAATGTGTTAGGAGGGTCTTCTGCCCACGTGGAGTCCGCCCCCCATCAATTTAGTTGGAAGACCCCTGTGTCCTGGCTCTGCTTCCTCCTGTTCCCTTTCTGTTCCCTTGTTCTCAGCCTCCTGCCATCTTGTGCCTGCCAGCTGAGAAGCTGCCTGGCTGTGACAAATTCCGTGGGTATGCAGTGGGCACACGCTACGAATGGATCCCGCCTGGCCCTCGCACGAGAAGGCAGCTGTGGCTCCGGAGCAAGGGGAAGCACAGAGGCCTGGCCTACCTCCTTGCTGCGCATTCCAGCCACCTGGCAGTGCTTCAAGACTTTGCAATGCTTCGCTGGGACATCTGCCTTGCGTCTCTTCTGTGCTCCCTGCTGACCCCGTAGGCTGAAGAACCGAGCAACTGGAGAACATCTTGCTGCTTCCGGGCCTGGGGGATCCTTTCCACCACTGCAGTATCCTGGCACTGCACCTTGTCAGGGAGAGGTGCCGGGTTGCAGGTGACTCTGCTCTGTGGACTTGGAGGCCGCATCTGTGCTCACACATATGTTGGCCTTTCAAAGTGGGTTAATTGACTGGGGATTTATAAGTGGAGGCAGACTGAACTATGAATCAGAACTTCCCTGGCTGAATCTTACCTCTCCCTCTGACTCACTAGGTAGCCTTAGGAAAGTTTCCCAGCCTCAGCTCCACAACTGCAAAGTAGGGAGTAAAGTAATGCTGAGTGTACACAGTTGTTTGAAGGGTTGGGATTCAGGTGGATGTTTCTGCTGCATCTTCAGCTTGGAAGAAGCCCCTCTGCAACCTTACCTGAAAGAGGAATCCTCTTGCGCTGGAACACTGATGTTGACTCCCGCTTTGAGCTCTTGCAGAATACCCTTCCTTGTCTGGCTTGCTTCTGTGGGCTGCCTGACCTGACCAGCAGACCATCTGCATTTGCCAGTAAACAGCAGATTTAGAAATGAATAATAAAATCCACCAGCTGAATAAATTGAACAGGCGCGGTGGAATGAAATTGAGCCGTTGCTGCGCTATCAGGAGGTGGGAGCCCACAGATGAAATCAGCAGCCTCTCATCTGGGGGGAAGTAACTCGACTCTTCTGTCCTCTGGACTGATTTGATTCTGCATCTTTGTGAAGGTTGCAGGTCTTGAACAAGTTGCGTTTGTGCACTTGCCTGCCACAGGTTGGCTAAGCCAGCAGCCTCTGGCAGCTGGGCCAGGATTCAGAAGTGGGTCTCAGCCTAACTTCGGCGGGGCTGTGGCAGTGCAGAAGCTGCCATCTTGTTCTGGGGCTCCAGGCCTGCAATACTGGAAGAGCATCCAGGGCTGGGGATCATGGAAGAGGCAAATCCCACTGGAAACTTTGGCCAAGCCTCCCATCTTCCACACACACCCCCTTGGCCTCCTACCCACCTGCCTGTTGCCCCTTGCCAGGCCACACCCCCTGCTCTCTGCCTGGCTCTTCCTTTCTGTCCACCTTCCAAGCTGAGCGCACATGTCTTGCTCTTCCATGCTCTGCCCCTCCTCTCCTGCTAGCTGACTTGGAAGGAAAGAGGGGGCAGTCTCTGCCCATGTCTCCCACCTGCCTGGCTTTATTGGCAGGTCCCAGGTTGCAGGTTGGGGTCTGAGGTGTGTCTCAGTCCTTGACAAGCTGAAGACTCCTCACGTTGGTTGCGAAATTCAAGCAGATGGGGGACTTTGAGAAAGAACATAAGAAGGGGCTGCTGGCTCAGCTCAGAGGGGCTTGTCTGGTCCAGCATCCCCTCTCCAGCTGGCCCTGGTGCCCTGGAAGCCCACAAGCATCCTTCAGTCACAGCGAGGATGTGCAGTTGTGGACGAAGAACAGATCTAAGAGAGAGACTTTCAATCAACTGGTGAGGGCATAGACAGAAGGTCCAAGTGAGATCGCCTTGGATTCAGGTTGTTTCAGAAGGTCACCCGCTGCTCCTGGTGACCCTCAACCAAGTCTCAGAGTTCTCCTAACCTGCCAACTCCTTAAAGGTAATCAGTAAAGTCATCCTGATCGTCTGGGGCTTATTCAGTGCCATTCAGCCATCAGTGATCATCTTTAGGGCATCTTGTATTCAGTGTTTGACATCAGGCAACCAGCAGAACATTCTCCAGCAAAAACAATTTCTTCATTCATCCAGCAAGAATGTCTAATGACCGTAACAGTAGCCTATGGGGATCATCTCCTTCCTCCTCTTCATGCTAGTGAAATGTGAGTGAGTCTTGCCTGCCACACTCACTGAACAGCACTCCCTCACTTGCTTAGCGTGTGGCCCTGGAAAAAGGTTGGCAACCTTCAGTCTCGAAAGACTGTGGCATAAGCCTACAGCACCATTTTCCCAGGCGGTCTCCCATCCAAGTACTAACCAGGCCTGACCCTGCTTAGCTTCCGAGATCAGACGAGATCAGGCACGTGCAGTCATGCAAGAAAGTGCCTGATGTGCTGATGTTAATTTATAGTGCACCATTTACAAAGCATGAGAGTGTGGGTCACTGCCCAAACATGCTTACAGTCTAGAAAATCGCACATGAGAGAATCAGCAGAGGAAAGGGAGGGAAATGGCGATGAGTCAATGGAGGATCTCCAGCAGCTCATGGATCGTTTTAGCAAGGCCTGCCAAGATTTTGGACTGACAATCAGCCTGAAGAAAACACAGGTCATGGTTCAGGATGTGGACTCACCTCCCTGCATTACAATCTCTGAGCATGAACTGGAGGTTGTCCATGACTTTGTGTACCTTGGCTCAACGATCTCCGACACTCTTTCTCTCGATACCGAGCTAAACAAGCGCATCGGTAAAGCAGCTACCACGTTTTCCAGACTCACAAAGAGAGTCTGGTCCAACAAGAAGCTGATGGAACATACCAAGATCCAGGTCTACAGAGCTTGCATCCTGAGTACACTTCTGTACTGCAGCGAGTCATGGACTCTTCGCTCACAACAGGAGAGGAAACTGAGCGCTTTCCACATGCGCTGCCTCCGATGCATCCTCGGCATCACCTGGCAGGACAAAGTTCCAAACAACACAGTCCTGGAACGTGCTGGAATCCCTAGCATGTATTCACTGCTGAAACAGAGACGCCTGCGTTGGCTTGGTCATGTCGTGAGAATGGATGATGGCCGGATCCCAAAGGATCTCCTCTATGGAGAACTCGTGCAAGGAAAGCGCCCTACAGGTAGACCACAGCTGCGATACAAGGACATCTGCAAGAGGGATCTGAAGGCCTTAGGAGTGGACCTCAACAAGTGGGAAACCCAAGGTCTCTGAGCAGCCCGCTTGGAGGCAGGCTGTGCAGCATGGCCTTTCCCAGTTTGAAGAGACACTTGGCCAACAGTCTGAGGCAAAGAGGCGAAGAAGGAAGGCCCATAGCCAGGGAGACAGACCAGGGACAGACTGCACTTGCTCCCGTTGTGGAAGGGATTGTCACTCCCGGATTGGCCTTTTCAGCCACACTAGACGCTGTGCCAGAACCACCTTTCAGAGCGCGATACCAGAGTCTTTCGAGACTGAAGGTTGCCAATACAATGGAGGACTAGGTGAGAATTGTCTGCCTGACACTTTGTGGATCTTCCTTGTATATTGAATCCCAAGTACTTGCATCCTCCAAGGAGCCTGGAGCAGACTGTGTGCCCCCCCCCCCATTTATCATTTTAGCAACCCTCTGAAGTGGTTTGGGCTGGGGACCAATAGCAGGGACATGGGATGTGCCTGATGTGGGTTCTGGGGAGGCCTGCAGTTGCGAGCAAGGCCTGCCTGTTGGCTGCTGCTGGCTTCCACCCAGAGGTCGACCACCTTTTCTCTTTCTGGAACATTCCTTCCTGCCACTGCGGATGCAGCCTCCATTATTCACACCCAGGAACTGGTGCTCATTCCTTTGTGACACCTGTGTGGGGGGCTCACCAGGGAGCACTGTTTCTGCCCCTTCCAACTGCTGCCCTTTCCTTCCTTGTAGCTCAGAGCTCAGCCGTGGGGAGGGCAGGCTCTGCTGCCTCCAGCATTGCTCCTTTAGTTGCCAATGTGGACAGCAGCTGCACAGGGGGAAAGTTTCGTCTTTCTCGCCCAGGCCGGGAGACCCCCTTTGCTCACCTCCCAACCCCTCCTTATCTTCATTACAAAACACCCAGCACTTTTGGCGAGGCTTCAGGGTTCCACGCCTTCCCGGGTGGGATGAGAGCCAGCTGCGAGGCTTTTGCGCAGCCTGGGAAAATACTCTGGGACTCATGCTCAGCCCACCCCACCCCACCCCACCAGATACTGAAATTGGAGTGGCCAGCCTCTCTCTCTCTCTCTCTCTCTCTCTCTCTCTCAGACACACACACACACACACACACACACACACACAAACACACACACACACACACACACTTCCCCAACTGTTTTGAGATTCCTGTTAGTGGGATCTTCAAAGGGTTCTAAAGACAAAAAGAGATGCAAAGTCTCTGTGTAATCACAATCTGCTGCTTTGCAACAACGTAACTTATGGAATTCATTGCCACAAGAAAAGGTGGTCTAGTTTAGCTGCCTGTTTTTTTCTCTGTTTTGAATTTGCCAAACAATGATCATAAGCATCATTTTTATGATAAATATGAATTATTTATACTATGTTAATATAGCAATAGTAAGCTAAAAAGTACTTTTCGATACAACAAAACACTCTCAAAGCCACTTAGGCTGCAAGAGAAATGAAAATTTGGTAAAGGGGCTGCTCTCTCTCTCTCTCTCTCTCTCTCTCTCTCTCTCTCTCTCTCTCTCTCTCTCTCTCTGTACATGCCTTGTGGCACCTTAAAGAATTCTGGTTGTTGTGTAAACCTTATGAACCAAAACTCACCTCTTCCAATATTCTAGTAAATGAAAAATGTTTCTGCGACCAGAATTCTTTTTCTTTTGGTGTCACAAGATTCTAAGTTCTTTTTTGCTGCAACAGATTGATGTGATTGGTTGGCAACCTTCAGTCTCGAAAGACTATGGTATACACCTACAGCACCTGGTATTCCCAAGCGGTCTCCCATCCAAGTACTAACCAGGCCTAACCCTGCTTAGCTTCCTAGATCAGACAAGATCAGGCATCTGCAGGGTAACAATTGATGTGATTACCCCTCTGCAAAGTCACTAGGTATATACATGTAGATATATGGTGCAGTTTCAAAGAAATGGTCATAATTTATCACAATTTTTAAAAATATACTTGTCTTCTTATTTATGTTTTTCTTTTCTTTTTTACTGTTGGCATCCTTCAGTCTTGGAAGACTAGGGTACTGCGCTCTGAATGGTGGTTCTGGAACAGAGTGTCCTCTCCAGTGCGCGAAGCCTGGGTAAAGTAGGTATGGAGGATAGGCTGTTACCCATGCAGCAAATCCCCCCTCTCCACGTCGCTGAAATGGTCCAATGGAAAGGCCAATACGGTTGGTTCCAGCGGCGTCGCAGGAGTTGCCAGAACGTGACTGTGTGCAGCCATGAACTGCCTCAGGGACTCCGGCTCCGGATTTTGCCTCCAGGTTGACTCCTGAAGCCTTTTCCTTAACTGGATGTAGCCACAGGGCAGTGGAGGTTTGGGATCAGAGTTTTCCTTCTCTCAGAGGAGCTGCCTTCCCAGGCTGACGAGTCCCATCTACCTGGCGGCTGTTTAGTCACCTCCAACGACAAGTACAGCCAAATTGAGGGCCTATTCTTTTTTACTGCCTTATGCTTTACCTTTGTATTTTAATGAACATTGTCAGCTGCCCTGAGTGTCCCTGGGTTTAAATCTTTTAAATGAATTATAAGTATCCATGAGAGTGGCAGCCCCCCCCCCCCGTTGAGGCTGTTCCCTCTATGCTGCAATTGCTGCACACCATGTAAGCATGATGTAAGCCCCCACACCGGTCCCAGGAATGGACCGGAATCATGTTGGGGAAAAGCTTAAATCTGCATGTCCCCCATGCTGTGGACCCAATCCAGATATGAGCCCCTCAAACCCACCAGTGCACAGGACCTGGCCATGTTTAAGGAGGGAACTGCAACCCTGAGCCTGATGTTCTGGGAGGTGCTGTCAGTCTGCTTGGAAGTGCAGAGGGCTGCCTTGGAAGGAGGGCACCAGGCCGCTTTGCTTGCAACTCTGCATGGGTGGAATCTTCAGGGTCAAGCCTTGTTTGGCCTGAAGGGGGCACGGGGAAGGGGGTCTGGGCTTGTTTCCAGCTGACAACTATTCGGTGAAGGGCTCTTGTGGGCATGGTGGGTCTGTTTGGCAAATCCACTTGTTAAACAAGGGGGTGGAGGGAGGAAGCAGCACCTCCCTGGTGTGAAGCCTCCCACTTTCATCAGGGCCCCCCCTCTTTTTTCCACAGCCTCAGCAGGGGCACCAGGAAGGAAGGAGCGGCCTGCAGAGGGGGTCAGTCTTTCATGCTACCCTTGCCAAAGTGGGTTTGATCCCAGGAAATCTTCTTCCTCCCCCTCGTTTTCCTGGCAAAGAAAGTTGCTCAGATCTGAGCTGGAGCTTCTCGGAACGGCACATCTGGCCATGGCAAGGAGCAGCCAGGCCGGGACTGCCTCCAACAGTCTCCAGCTGGTACCTTGCATGGGGGGGGGGGGCGCTTGGCACAGGCCTTTTGGATGGGATTAATGAAATGTTTCCTTCCAGTTGCTTCTTTGCTGTCATTGGATGGGTGCCCAGGAGAGATCTGGGGGAGAGCTCAGGGGGTCCAAGTGTCCACTGCTTGGATTGCATGGGCTTGTGGACAGGCATACCCAGAAAAGGAGTGCTGCCTCGTCTCTGCCTGAGTGTCACTGAATGGAAGGCAATGGAGAGATGCTTTCTGGGAAGGGAAATTTGGAGAAATGTTGCACTGCAGCCCAATATTGTGGCTACAAGACGTGGTGGGCTGTTCCTTGTCATTGTCTCTGACTGAGAGGCTTCGTTCGGGTCTGGTCCCTCCTGCACTGCCGGTGGCTGATTTGAAAAATGGCTGGGCAGGGCTGGGCAGTGAGTGGCACAGAGAGGGGGTCAGGGTCTTGTCAAACATCCTCTTTGCCTGTGTCGGGTGCTGTGCAGTTGGTGTTCTTGGGATGTTTCCTCATCTTCGTTGCGGGCCAAGCTGTGAGGCAACATCTCCTTGTGAAGCGGTGTCATCTTGGCCCCTTTTCCCAAAATAGGGAGCTCCCCCTCTTTCCATCAATGCCTGTTGGTGAAGGAGTGTGCAAGGTTGCAAGTGACCCACAAATAATCATTGGGTAGGGGTCTGGAAGAGCTATAGCCAGCACAGGACCTGCTGGATTGTTGATAGGGAGCCCCCCTGCCCCAGAAATCAACAATTCTGGTGCTGGAGTGGAGCCCGGGAAGGGGCAGAGCACTGAGCAGATGGCAGAGTCCAACTGTTTCAGGAATCCTTCTGAATGTTGGTATCTATTCACAACAGGGTTTTCTTACTGGTATCCTTAGACACCAAGTCTCTGGGAGGTACTTGATGAGATAATTAAGATCTCAGCCTCAAGGACCTTATAATACAATCAAATTTTATTATATTATTTATTTTTTGTTTCTCTGCTTGCCTGGAGGCTAATTGTCAAAAGAGTGGGATTCAACAGAGGGAGCCCTCTGGCTGTAGAATGGAAACCCCCCATCTCAGTGCACAATGCGGTGAGTCACCACACAGGGGTTCAGGAATATCTTTGGTGATAATAAAGTTGGCTAGATGGACCAAGCTCAGCAAGACAGACCCAGGGCTTGACTCAGTAGGACACAGTTTGCCACATGCCCTGGGAGGTTTATGTGGGTGGCAACGGGGCCTTCTCAGTCGTGGCTCCCCACTTGTAGTTCCACCCTCCCCCCCAAAAAAAAACTTGGAGGAGGAGGCTTTGGGCAGCACGTCAGGCTATGAGAATCAGGATCTTATACACATCCCTATTTTAATCTGTGACACATGGCTATTTCTCAGGCTTGTCTTGGTGAAAATTGAAGTGTAAATGTTTTAAACAAAGCCCTCGGCAACCTGGCATGATCTGTGCAGATGAGGGATTTAAAACGGGCAGGTTTCTTCTCTTGTCCTGACCAGTTTTTTCCCCTCTCTCCTTCCTGCTGCTTCCCCATCAGTTAAGAAGGTGTGAAATATGTCAGGGGAAACTGGAGCTCTGATGTCCCCCCAGCCCCGCTTGGAAAGGTGATTCGGGTAGAAAAGGCTTCATGCTCTTCCTTTTCACACATCCCAGCTAATTGAATTTACACCAAAGAATCAGGAACAGTAGCAGAAGCCCTGTGTTTCTCTTGGGCCCACCAAACATTAGAATAGGCCCTCTAGAAAGTGAAATCAAAATTGGTTTTAGGTTTCCTTGGGAGCACCGCGGGGGGACGGCGGGGGAGGAAGCAATCTGCAGGAGGAGGAAATCATGTTGCATTGAAAGGTTACCATATCCCATGGCATAATTTCCAGAGTGGGCAGCCTTTTTGAGGTTGAGATGTGGGGAAAAGGAGACAGGGAGAACCAACAGTGGACGGAGAACAGACTTTTCCTGTCACCGGCAACACAAAAACCAAACTGGGCCAACCAATGAAACTGAAGTGGGGCCTGGTAGATTCCCCACAAGATGCACAAAAATCCTCAGGTTTTTGCTACCTGCTGCATGCCAGACTTTCTGGAAAAAAAACAAACTCTGAAAGCCACAAAGCTGGGCTTTGAAGAAAGAACGGCCAGGGAGTTGGTTCTGTTCTGAACCTGGGGTGCAATTCTGTGCTGCTGCAGAATCCCCAAATACGCCCCCCCCGCCTTGGTCATAACACCTCCAACACCTCTAGACTGTGTAGGGGGAATTCTTTGCCAAAGGTGGTGCATTCGGTATCTCTTCTTTTTCTGCGGGCTTCATTTTGCATCTGTGCAGAGTGAACAGATCGGAGGACAGGTGGGTAGGTGTGTCACTCGGGTGCACCCCTTTTGCCTTCCTCCCACCCCCTTATTTCCTTGCCTGCCCCTTTTCTCTTGCTGGGCACCAGCGCTTCTCTCCCCCCCCCCTGCTCTAGGTAGTTTCCCCCTCCCTTTCTCCTCTATCCAGCCAGCAGCGTTTTGTCAGCCCATCTCATCTCCACTTCATTAGGCCTGTTCCTGCTTGTTTACCGAGGGTTGGTTTTTGTATTAGTTGGAGAACCTTCTAATTTAATCAAGGCTGGAAAGACACCACTTTACTCCTTGTTTGCCTGGCACTGGGGCCCCCGCGCTCTTCATTAATTCGTAGGATGTCAGATACGCTGTTCTGCCTTGTTTGTCATCCGGCACCGTCGCAGTCCTGGCTCTGGAGTGTGCCACACACCAGGTGTGGAGGGGTCATAAAGTGCCTGGCACAAAATGGTGGTCCTGGGAAACCTGCAGATATGGTTCAGGGGCTGGAGGGACCACCCCTTTCCGTGAGTTGCAGTTGTGACGCTGCCAAGGAGGTTGCGATGTGGTTCAGCTGCAGAATCTGAGAGCAGGCGTATGCAGTTGACAGGAGCCTGGGCTTACCCTTCTGGTCTCGGTTTTGCCATACTTGTGAAGGATCCTGAGTGGCTTGGTCAGAATGAAGCGCCTTGCAAGACCTCAGCTGCTTTGCAAGATGATAACTTTGCTGAACATTAGTATTGATCACTTTCAGCTTTGCTAACCATAGTAAGAAGAATCAATTCACGAAGAAGAATTTATTTACGGCTATTTCATCTATTTACTTGCTTAGGTGAATGGAGTGAAACTATTTTTTACTCATATATATATGACCTATATTTATTAATTTATTTACACTATTTCTACCCCATCTTTCTCCCCAAAGGCAGCTTACAAAACATTTACAAAAAATACAGCATAAAATCACACTTAAAACATAAATTATACATTAAAGCCCCATAACAATTAAGAACATCTTAAAGCAGCAATAAAACATTCATACAATAAAACATGAGAGCAGCAGCAGCATCTTATCCTAACCCCAAGCCTATAAAAGCCAGATGTTGTTAAAAAGGCCAAGAACTCAGAAGGCTTGTCTGAAAAGAAAAGTCTTCAGGCCTTGCTGGAAAGTCTCTAAGGAGGGAGCAGTTCATCAGTGGCCTTGCTAGGGCGGTGCGGGGAGTGGAGGCCGCAACAGGTGGCGTGACACCCACTGGGGGGATGACATGCTAAAATTGCGAGTTTAGGAGCAACCCCATCATGCCATACACCGTTGAATGTGGAATCTCCAGTGGAATGCAATGCAAAAAACCAGAGTGAAATAGCTCCTTTCTTTCAAAAGTTATGGCCAAAAAAACCGGAAAGAAAAAATGCATGGAGCCCTATGGAAAGTGAAGCCGAGCCGTATCGCGCGTTTACTTGCAAGTAGGCGTATTTGCCATAGTCTGTCAGAAAGGGCAGGCTGAGAGGACTCCAACAACAACAGAATGGTCCTGATCCAATGAATGCAGCCCCCCAAAAACACCCAAGAAGGAGGTCCCTCCCTCCCAGCTGTGAGTGTATTGAGCCCTATGGAAAGCAAAACAGTCTCACAATCGCATTTACTCATGAGTAGGCAGACATGCCTTGGCTTGTGATCAGGCCAGGCAAAAGGGAATGTGAGGACACCAGAATGGTCACGATCCGATGGAACTGGAGCGCAACAAATGCTCCAGAAGGCAGCCTCCCCCCCCCTACTAAAAAGGATCAAAACAGAGACTTGAACTGGCAAGGGGAATGTTTTCTATTTTGCACTTGTAAAACCAGGTGGGTCTTTATCTTGATATGCTTGAAATAGAAGAACGTTAAACTGGGCACTGGCGAGGGTTGAAAATCTCATTGATTCTTTTGGGGGGGGGTGTCATTGCAGGTAGACTACAGAGAAAATTCACTTGGTGGAACAGAACTGGCTCCTCCTTATTTAATTATTTAAATTTAATTATTTATAATTATTTATTTTAATTTACTTGACGTTGTCACTTCTGGCCATGACATCATTTCCAATGGGTCCTGGACAGATTGTCATTCTAAAAAGTGGGTCCCGGTGCTAAAAGTCTGAGAACTGCTGCAATAAAGTATTAGTAAGTTGACACAGGCGTGTGTGTGTGAGAGAGACTCTACAAGTTTTCAAAATCACTAAAATCAGAGTTTGGAGGAAAATACCATCATGTTATACATCAATCAATGCGTAATTTCATGCAGAATGTGCTCTATCTTTGTTCTATCTAGCCAAAAAAATCAGTGGGGGTGGGGCAATGGTACATCACCACGCCCACCACCTGGGGTGTTGCCCCGCCCACTGCATGGGGTGCTGTGCAGGCCTCCCGCACCGGGTGATGCAAATCCTAGTGACGCCACTGCAATTCGTAAATCAAGAGGAACTGAGTTCCATAAAGTTGGTGCCACTACTGAGAAGTCCCTATTTCTCTCCACCACCTCTCACACCTCCCTAAGTAGCAGCACTCATAAAAGGGCCTTCTCCAATGACTTGAGGGGATGAACTGGATTATTTGGAAGAATGCAGTTCTCAGATATCCTGGCCCTGAACCATAGAGCTTTAAAGAGCAAAACCAGCACCTTGAATTGGGCCCAGAAATGAATTGGCAGCCAGTGGAGCAGTTGGAGAAGTTGAACTGTCTACTTCCAGTGACTACACGGTTGTTGGCATCCTTCAGTCTTGGAAGACTATGGTATCACGCTCTGAATAGTGGTTCTGGAACAGAGTGTCCTCTCTAGTGCGTGAAGCCTGGGTAAAGTAGATATGGAGGATAGACTGTTTCCCATGCAGCAAATCCCCCCTCTCCACGTTGCTGGAATGGTCCAGTGGAAAGGCAGAAGCCAATACGGTTGGTTCCAGTGGCATCGCAGGAGTTGCCAGAATGTGACTATGTTCAGCCATGAACTGCTTCAGGGACTCCGGCTCTGGATTTTGCCTCAAGGTTGACTCCTGAAGCCATAATTGGATGTAGCCACAAGGCAGTGGAGGTTTGGGATCAGAGTGACTACACAGGCTGCTGCATTCTGCACTACTTTCAGTTTCTGAATTGTCTTCAAGGGCAGGCCCACATAGAGCCCATTACAATCATCTAACCACAATGTCACCTTGGCATGCCTCACCATGACCAGGTCTGCACAATCCAAGTACGACCACAGCTGGCGCATCAGCCAAAGCTGAACAAAGTCCCCGATGGCCACAGCCACCACCTGGATATCCAGGAGCAGCTGTGAGTCCAGGCAGACCCCCCAAGCTGCAGACCTTCTCCCTCCGAGGGAGTGCGAGCCCATTCAGTGCAGGATGATGCTCATAGATTTTGAACCAGAAGAACTTCTCGCTTGTCTGGATTTAATCTCAGCTTTTTAGCCCTCATCCAGATCTCCACTGCCTCCAGGCAGCACTCCATGACCTCTACTACCAACTTAGAAAGGTAGTAGCAGTTTGAAAAACAAATATTTTTGTTTTGTAACTTGTATTTATTTATTTGTAGTTTGTTTTGTAAAATGCAAGTCTTTCTAAAAATTGCAGGGGGCACCTCAGAAGAGAATTCCGCTCTGTGTGGGAAAGGGGAATGTCTCTTCCGTGATTGGAATTCCTTCTCATGCAAGAAGGACGGGGAAGGCCTCTTCCAAGGTGTTCAAAGGGGAAAAGGCAGTCATTTAAAGGCGCAGGAGCTCTGAGAGGCAGTTTCAAGTGCAAGAAGCAGCGACAGAAAGGGCAGCCACACACAGTCACGTCAAGGGAGGAAAGATCACAGATCAGAAATAAGGGAGGAAAGAAAATAACTTTTGAGAGTCAAGGTTTGCGTTTGGAGCAGAGATTGGCTCTTTTGAAAGTGAGAGATGGGAAGGTGGTAATTTGCAAACGGCTGAAAACTGCTAAGTCTGCAGCAATATTGTGAACTTGAGTCTCTGGATACAAAAGTCCTGCAAAAGTCAGTCCCCTTGGAATGGCTTGATTCAGATTCCTGAACTGATTTAGGATGACCGTTGGATGGCACCTGGCCCAGCTGGGCTCTCCAGCCCGCCCCTCTTGGCCTCAGTCCTTCGACCTGCAACGTGGAGGCACTGATACTGGCTGCGCAATCTTCTTGTGCTATTGGTGGCCGTGGGAACCGCTTCAAAGTAAACATGCCTCGGCTTGCACTTGCAGAGTTGGGGTAAGGGCCACATCAAGGTGATACCTGTGCAATATCGTTCCAAAAGTTTTATACAAATGAGAAGCATAATTAATGCAGGATGAATTACGTGTCGAGATCTATGTTAGGCCACAGTTTTTGCTTGGTACGCATGAAGATCTCTCTCTCTCTCTCTCTCCCCTTCTTTGGCAGGGCTAACCGGGAGGGAGGAGTGAGCATTCCCGCCCTCTCCCCCTCCCTCCGCCACGCCATCGAATTTCCAATTTTCAGCTAATATCAAGGTCGTGGCAGCAGCACAGAGGGCTTGGTAGGACATAATGGCAGAAGAATTGTAAATGTTTCTTTGAGTGAATGCAGAATGAGGCTGGGCCAAGGAAGGGAAATTTTCCATTCGCAGCCGGTCCCCTGAATAAGCGAATACATTTTCTCCCCAAGTGTGTCACATTAGATTTCCAGAGGTGCTGGCGCCAGGTAGATGTCATTAGTAACAGTTTTGTGTGGTAATGAATGCTTTTATTTCTCTTCCGTGAGGCTCATGAATACATAAGATGCTGCTTTGCTCGGCATCTGGGCCGGCGGCAGGAGCTCAATTTGGCCGCGTCTTAACTACCCCTTGGCAACCCCAGCTGGGGTCAACTCTGAAGGAATCTGTTGAAATTGGTACCCCCCCCCCTTTGCTCTAATTGTGTGGCAGGAAGAAAGGCCATTTACCAGGAAGTAAACTCTGCAATAGTCCATGGGACACCTTCTGAGTAACTCTGTTTCAGGTTTCAGCAGCACAGACCCTCCCAGTATGCAAAGGCACTTCCACAGAGGTGAACCCCCTGGCATGCAAGCAGGATGCAATTAGGGGTTGGGCAGGTTGGGAACTGGTTGAGGCCCCCCCTCCCCAACCATCAGAGGGCCCACCTGACTGGGCCAACTCTGAAGCTCCAATAGTGGTGATAGTGGTTAGGCCCCAATGCACCATCAGGGGACATTTGCAGGTGCTGTGGGGCAGGGCTTTTGCTCAGACCTCAGCAAGTTGGCACTTGCCCTGCCTGCAGGGATGTTACTAATACAGAATGCTGTTTTGGCAGCAAAAAGGGGGCTGTTTTGGCATCCAGATGTTTGACACTGTTGGCCAGTTATCGAGTCAAATACGTTCTGATGAACAGTCATAGGAATTGCTTTGAATGCTGTGCATGAAAAGTCAAGGGCTGCAGCCTTTCATTGATGAATTGATTAAAAACCTTTATTCATAACTGAAAAAGATCCCCCATTAATTGGGCAACACACACACAAATTTTCCATTGTGTTGTAGCTACTCTAGCTGCAGGTGGCTGTCTTAGTAGAGACATTCTCACAGGGGTTGTTTTTTTCTTTAATTGCACAACTGAAGGGAACACTTGGCTCATCAAATAATTACATTGGTAGATGGGAAGAGAAAAGCGAGTTGATTTTGGTGCCTGGATCTGCTGCAGCCTAGGCATCTTGGAGTGGTTCCACGTGAGAGTGAAGTGGGAATGCCTCTCCTAAAAGAGGTTGCCCTGCATGCAGTAAAAAGGGGCATGAATGTACAAAGGAACTTTACAAAGCGCCATTGGTCCAAACCAAGGGTGTCAAAGGCATTTCATATAATGGGCACCCTCACTTCTGCTGAGGGCCAGAAGTGACACTATGAAGCAGATGATGGCCAGAAATAAGCACTTTGTTCTCACACAGAAACTCATTAGCTGCAAATGACAGAAGAGAAAATGTGCAAATCCTGTTCAAAATTTCAAGATATGAGGGAGCCTAATTATCAAATTGGGAGAGCCCAATTTTAATGGGGACTGGAGAAATTGCTTCTGAGGGCCGCCTCTGACGTGTGGGTCTTATATTTGACACCCCTGGTCAAGACAGTGGGGTAGCTAAGGCACAAAAGGTTTTCACCCAGGTGCCGGAAGCCTTTTAGAAAGGCCTCCAGGAGGCCTTAGAAAGGCACTTCCTGTTTCCTTAGACATTTTTTTTGCCTCAGACCCCTGGCAGGGGTGCGACTCCTCAAGGCATGCACCCCCTGCTCCCCTTAGCTATGCCACTGGATTAAGATCACCCTGTATTATCTGTTAGCCAGGATTCTTCAAGAGACTCTTTCATAGCCCAGCTACCTTAAGTGCAAACACATGAAGCTTCCACACGTCGAGTCTGCTCATGGGTTTGTCTTGCTCAAGGCCTTTCCCAGCTTTGCTGCTGGAGATTATCTGAACAGGAGATACGGCAAGTGATTGAACCTGCAAATTTCCTCATGCAAAGCAGTCCTATGCCACCCCTTGGGGCTATGGCACCCCCAAACCAGTGACCTCTTGCACCCCCAAGTGGGAATAATCCCCCTGGACCCTTAGGGCTAAGCCACCTTGTCGGAAAGGGCTAAGCACCCATTGCAAGGGAACCGCATCTCCCTTGGGGAAGTGGACTGCTCCAAGGGGTCTCTTGGTGACCTGCGTGAACTGGGCTCCAGCGGGACTTTTTGCTAGAACGAATTCGGTAATTCCTCGCACTCCGATAAGAACAGGAAGTGTCCGTCAGGCTGATCGTAATCCTGAATTCCTGCTTTTTTCCTTTTCTGCACCAGTCTCCTTCAATACTTTTATTTGGGGAGAAGGTGGGGGCAGAGCGGGAAAGAAATCGAGGTGTCTCTTGAATTCATTTGTGTCCCCTGCTCCACTCGCTTGTGCCGGTAACTTATTCCATATGCCTCCTTTACCTTGTTGTTTTCCATTTCTTTCTTTCTTTTTTTTGGTCCCACTGAATTAGTTATGGCCAACGACACGGGTCAGTGAGGAGGGGTCTGGGCTGAGGCCCAGTCGCAGCCTGAAGGCGCTGAACTAGGAGCCCAAGAAGCGTGGAGTGGCCCTGGTCAGAGCTGAGTACAAGGACAAGTTCACAAGGCACCTCCAGCATTTGGTGACTTCCACACTGAGCGGGAAGCTGCAGGCCCAGAATGATTGATGCAGGACATGTGTTACAGACCTAGTCTCCATGCTGCCTGATGTCATCTTGAAGGTGAGGCTTTTTGCTGGGGGGGGGAGGGGTCTCCAGAGTTTGGCAATGCGTCGTCAAAACTTTGCTCCAAGCCCTCTTCAATGCAAAACGGCAGTTCCACCTCAGATGAAAAATCTGCAGAAGGTTTTGAGGGGACCTGAAGTGTGTGACCTAAAGTGTTAAAGACCTAAAGTGTTGAAGCAAAAGTTGTGAAGGGGGTTCTACATTTTCCTTGGATTAAGTCATATCTGAGGGTATTGATCCCCCTGGGAAAAAGGGCAGAGAAATGATTCTGATTCTTAAAGTGCTCCCTTTGAGGAAGAGATTTCAAATTTCCGTTGGATTTCACTTTCAGCAATTATATTTAATCCATACAGCCCTATCTATATGGTGCCATGAAACAGATGCGATATGTCCTCCTCAAAGGGAGTACCTGAAGGGATCACAATCTCTCGGGGAGCTTAGTGCAACTGTAGGGTCACATCGGCTTCCACATAATCCTACCTGTGCTCTCTGGTCATCAGAGGAGGCCCTTCTGACTGTGCCACCACCAGAAATAGGGCCTTCTTGGTGGTGGCTCCTTGGTTGTGAAATTCCCTCCGCCTGGAATTAAGAACACTTCCCTTTCTGGAGACCTTTTGGCAGGGCATTAAGACTTTTTTGCTCGGTCATGTTGTGAGAATGGATGATGGCCGGATCCCAAAGGATCTCCTCTATGGAGAACTCGTGCAAGGAAAGCGTCCTACAGGTAGACCACAGCTGCGATACAAGGACATCTGCAAGAGGGATCTGAAGGCCTTAGGGATGGACCTCAACAGGTGGGAAACCCTGGCCTCTGAGCGGCCTGCTTGGAGGCAGGCTGTGCAGCATGGCCTTTCCCAGTTTGAAGAGATACTTGGCCAACAGACTGAGGCAAAGAGGCAAAGAAGGAAGGCCCATAGCCAGGGAGACAGACCAGGGTCAGACTGCACTTGCTCCTGGTGTGGAAGGGATTGTCACTCCCGAATCGGCCTTTTCAGCCACACTAGACGCTGTGCCAGAACCACCTTTCAGAGCGTGGTTGGATCGTGGTTGGAGCGATACCAGAGTCTTTCGAGACTGAAGGTTGCCAATATAATAATTGTTGACATGACAGGCTGGTACTTTTAAATGAATGCAATTTTAATGGTTGTGTGATCCATTGGAGTCTGATCTGTTTTATTGTTTTAATTCTCTTGTTTTAACAGTTTAGAATTGTTTTAGGGTGCAATCCTAACCCATTTTCCCACACGGACATAAGGGCAATGCTACTTCGAGGTAAGGGAACAAACAATGCCATACCTTGGGGAGGCCTCCGTAACTGCCCCCCCAACTGCAGGGTGCAGCACATGCCCCACTGGCATAACTATGCCAGTGCTGGAAAGTTGGTTAGGATTGCACCCTTAGGGCACAATCCTAACCAGGTCTACTCAGAAGTAAGTCCTATTTTGTTTAGTGGGGCTTACTCTCAGGACACTGTGGTTAGGATTGCAGCCTTAGGGAGCAATCCAAACCTGAGCTGGAGCAGGCAAGCCAGGAGGCTTGCGCTGCATCCAAGGCAGGTTTCTGGCCAGCAGCGGCTCAGTCAGAGGCAAGGGGAAACTCTTCCCCTTACCCCTGGGTAAGGGCTGCTGGCCCCAATGGGTCTCCTCAGACCCGCGCCACCTCTGAAGGTGAAGCCGCTGGCTTGAAGCCGCTCCGTTCTCCACGGGGACAGGGGTTGGGATCCGGGTCCCAGCCCCGCCTCTGGCTCCCCGCATGCCCGCCCCCGGGGCCGCCCATCACCCGCCCTCCCCCACCCAGAAACACCTTCTTCCCTACTCCTTCTTGCCCCCCCAGGCCTACCTTTGCTGCTTGTGCCGGCGTGAGCACGCTGACACAAGTGGCTGCTGGCTGCAGGGAAGCCGCGACGGAGGCTTCTGCCAGCATCCGCAGGCCGGCGCTTCTCGGAGCGCCAGCCTGGCTTCCCTGCGAGGAGATGCAAACGTGCTTTATGGCACGTTTGCAACCCTCTTATGCCGGCCCAAAGGACTTGGGCCAGAATAAGACGCACTTTGGATTGCGCCCTTAATCTTTTACCTTGTATGGTTTTTATTGCCGTAAGCTGCCTTGGGTAGAAAGGTGAGGTAGAAATCCTTTATTTAAATAAACAAATCAGGTGTTCGTGGTGAGACACCAATGTGTGTGCATCTGTGATGCTGACCGAAGCCTCTAAAACCATGTACAATGTGGACAAAGCAGAAAGGGAGCAATGCATATCTCTTGTGGTATGAGGAACCCCATACCCAGGTGAAATGATTGGCAGGAGTTTCAGGAACAATGAAAGACAATTCTTTTTCATACAGTGCAATTTGAGTTATAGAATTTGCAGTCTTATGAACAGGTGACAGCTGCTACCTTAGATGGCCTTAAGAGGGGGTCAGATAAAGGCAGAGAAGTCTATAAAGGTCGAGCCTCCAGGTTCAGGAGCAGGATGCCTCTGAAAACTGGTTTTTGGGGTCAACAGTGGTGCAGGGCAACTGTCTCAAATGGGCTTCCTGAAAGTACGGACTTGGCCACACTGGAAACCGTCTGCTGGTGTGCTCTGAGCCCAGCAGGGATCTTCTTTCATTCTCAGCCAGGCTCCCTTCTGCCTCCACATATCAGTGTTGGGAAAAGCACAACTGTCCGTGTGTCCATCTATCGCCTCTCCTTGACAGTCTCCAGTGTGGTGGGGAGGGGCAGGTACTGCGCTGCGCTGCAAAGGCTGGGCTAATCAAATTTCAAAGTCTAATTTGCCATGACCCAAGTTGTATTTGTTGAGAGAGGTGAAAAGTTACTACTCCCACCTCCCTCCTTCCCACTGCATGTCCCTGCTCTGAAGAGTATTCCCCTTCTTGATGGTTTCAAAAGAACACATACTATTATTAAAGATCTCTGTAGGCCACTTTTCAGCAGTGAAGTTCATGAAGTGGTTGCCGCCACAACATGAAAATGGCATTGGGGAACTGGAGCTGTTCTCTGCTTCCCCAGCACCAGGAATATCCTCGTTTCCTTATTCAAACCATTATCATTCTGAACCTCAACACAAAGGGCTGCAGCCTCTGATCCGGGGCATGACCCACTTCTGAGTCTGCCCCCACCTGTTGGGAACCACTAGGAGGCCAATGGAAGGCACCTCTGGGAGGCCTCCTGACAGCTTCAGCAGTCCAGAGAGTGGAGTGCTCTCTAGAAAGGCAGGTTGTAATCCAGAGGTGCTGGGGAGGAGGATTTCTTTCCTGACAGAGTCATCCTGTTTGTGGAAGGCAGAGCAGCTCATGTTGTGTCTGTAGAAGGTAGATGGGACTCGTCAGCCTGGGAAGGCAGCTCATCTGAGAGAAGGAAAACTCTGACCCCAAACCTCCACTGCCTTGTGGCTACATCCAGTTATGGAAAAGGCTTCAGGAGTCAACCTCGGGGCAAAATCCGGAGCCGCTGAGGCAGTTCACGGCTGAACACAGTCACGTTCTGGCAACTCCTGCAACGTCGCTGGAACCAACTGTATTGGCTTCTGCCTTTCCATTGGACCATTTCAGCGATGTGGAGAGGGGGGATTTGCTGCATGGGTAACAGTCTATCCTCCATATCTACCTTACCCAGGCATCGCGCACTGGAGAGGACACTCTGTTCCAGAACACTGTTCAGAGTGCGATACCATAGTCTTCCGAGACTGAAGGATGCCAACAAGAAGAAGAAGGTCCCAAACTCCATCCCTGGCAGTGCCGTAAACTCCAGGGGTTTGGGGTGCTCAGAGTTCTTGGTTCTCGAACCCTAGAGCCCTCAAGGACTCAAGGTTTGGTAGTACTGCCACCACCCTGTATGTGCCAGTGTCTCAGTCCAGGGACACTGAGACCCTCTAGGCTTAATTCTATCCCTTGCAGGCACTGAGCACTTTCTTTAATTAAAGCCTCAGTCCTCAAGTTACTAGTCCTCAATGAGTATTTGGTAGTTTGCTGAATGGCTAGGCAGGATTCTGAACCTTGTCCCCAACAGACAATGAAACAACTTAATAAAATGATTTTTACTTCATTAAGTACATAAAGTTACAGAAGGCAGCAAATACTAGAGGCACAAAACATCTAGCAAACGTCTCGGCATTGAAATAACAAAGCTAACTGGCTATCTCTATTATTCCCTAACTCTCACCTGGGTCAGCTTTCTTTTGTAGATCTTTCAGCTCCAGGTTACCTCTGAGGCCACATGGCCCAGGTGGACCAGGCTCTCCACCTGCAGGATGTTGCACCCACAACCTTTTCCACCAAAGACTCAGACACACCCCTTGGGCTTTGTTCTTATACTTCTCAGGCTAACAGGATGGAGATGACTCTGTACTTATTTAAACTGTCCAATCAGAAGCTCTTGGGGACAGAATCTTCCTGAAGTGGGGCTGGATGCTAGCCCTCTTAGTTCTTTCCCTCCCCACTGGAGAGCCACCTGCATTCCATCCTTGATGGGCACCTTTCTGTCTGCATAGGTGCTACATTATCACCTTCCATTGAGTTGTTAATTTCATTGGCTGTTGTTACTCACACCCTTGCAGCTAGGAACTGCAAGCCACTTCTCTGTTCCTGGTTTAGTTTGGTTCAGGCTCTACATGCTACTAGGCCTAAACTGTACATATTCACGACAGGCAGCACCCTGGGTATCTCAACTGGGAATGGCCCTTCTCTGTTGGAAGCCCTAGAGGGCAACCACCAGTCCATGGAGACCACTGGGCTGGATGGTCCACTGGCTGGACTCAGCAGACAGATGCTTTCTCTGTTCGTATCAGCCAGAGAGGCTGGGAGGGTTGCTACTGATTCCCTGATTCGGACTTGTGCTGTGTCAGGCAGGAACAGGGGGAGCCATATCTGGAACAAGCCTGGCATGGGCAAAAAGTGAACTCAACTGCTCCTAAGCCTGTAAACAGCACCTTGGTCTGCACCAATTCACAGCCCAGGAGCAAGACCCTGTGAAAAAGCTGGCTGCCCAATGTGAGATCCTTGAAATAAGAGTGGGGGCATGAACCAGCACAGAACCCAAACAGTGTGTGTGTGTGTGTGTGTGTGTGTGTGTGTGTGGAGGTGGGGGGGTTCAATATGGCTCTGCAAGATGGCTGCCACATTGCTCTCTCTCTCTCTCTCTCCTTGTTTCCCAACAGATAATGTATTTTTTTCTTTTCTTTCTTTTTTCTTTCTTCTTCTTCTTCTTTTTTTTTTTTACAAAAAGTTTTTTCGCCTTTCTGATCCTTGTGTAATAATCCCCTCGATTAGCCTTGTAACTCCGGCTTTATATGAAAAAGGACATAATGGAAAAATAATTAAAAAATAAAAGACTGAGGGACAGAAAAAAAAATATAATCATTTTGAAGACGAGGGGAGGGGGGATGAGGAGGGAGATCTGCGGAGCTGGTAGATAACCAACAGATGTGATTTTTGCAGATAAGCGTAGTAATTTAGATTAGATAAATCTGGAGGCATTACCAAGCTCCGCACAGCCCCTTTCTGTCGGTCTGAAATATATATATATATATATTTTCATTTTTATCTTGCAAGTTGAGAAGAGGTGGGAGGGAGAAGAGTGAGGGGAGGAGGGGAGAATGGAGACCGAGAATGGAGCTTAATCTTTGGGTAGTTTCCTTTTCTTCTTAATGTGGTTTTTTCCCCCCCAGAAAGTGGGATGATTCAGGAACTGCATATACACACAAGCAGGACTGTGTTTGTCTTCTTTCTTTCTTTCTTTCGGTGTGCGTGTGTGTGTTTAAAAAAGCGGCACACATACGCGCACACACAAAGAAAACGAAAATATTTGAAAATGTATTTCATGGCAATTATGTCATATTTCATGGGCTGGTGCCACTACTGAAAGAAAGTCTGAATGCCTTAATTTGTATAGAAATTGTAATCATTTGTTCATTTCAAGGTGAAAATTGCATTTTTTAATTTAAATTGTATCCTGCGTGATAGGCTATTATCTAGTAAAATTGTCTCCTTGTCTGAGTGCCTTCTATCAGCCTGCAATAGCTTGTTGCAAATGCAGTTATATTCATAAAAGCTTTGTGGACATCTCGGGAAATGTGGGGAGTTTCTTGTGGTTTTCGTTTGTGTTCCTTCTCCCCTCCCACACACACTTTCTTTCTTTCTCTCGCTCCCTCTTCCTCTTCTCTCCCCCTTCTACCTCCTCCTCCTCCTCTTGGTTATTTCGTGGTAAACCCATATCTGCTAATACAAGTAATTAGTCGGGATGCATTTTGAAGACAATTGGAAACTGAATCAGGGGCTGGGCAGTACAGAAAGCCCCTCTTCGTGAAGTCTTGTTACGGATAGCAAAGCCAATGGGATGAGGGCCCTGAAAGCAGACTTGCACAGCACCCGGCAGCGATTCTCTCTGAGAACATCAGAGGCCCAAAGATCTAACCCAGCTTTCTGTTTCCAGCAGTGTCCAGCCAAATGCTGTCAGAGACAGGGCACCAATGATCATTGCCTTCTGCTGTTTGCTCCCAGGACTGTACGCGCCAAGGCAATGACCTCTGGACACAGTGAGTTCCACTGATCTGTCACAGAAGCGTGAGATTCTGAGTCGAACCAAGTGTCTCAGCCCGCTGCTTTCTAAAAAAAGAATCAGGTACCCCTGGGGAGCTTGAAGGTAATAGTTTTCTTCTGCTGTTGCATCTCCACCACCCAGTGTTCTGAGGTAGGCTGCTTCTGTACATGGAAGTTCTGCTTCCAACAATTATGGTAAATGAGGAAAGAAAGAGAAGAAGCCATCTTTGGCAGGAGGTCTGGTCTAGAGCAGGGATGCTCAAACTTTCAACTTTAGGGATGTTGGACCTTTAACAAGTGTATAGAAGAGAGAATTTCAGCAGGTGCAGTCATGTCATCCCATGACTGCAGCAGATGACAAGCTGCACCTGCTGAAATTCTCTCTTCTATACACTTGTTAAAGGTCCAGCATCCCTAAAGTTGAAAGTTTGAGCACCCCTGGTCTAGAGGGTAGAACCTCCGTCTGCCTGAAGATAACATCCACAAGGTCGCCAGTTCGAGGCCACCGGCACCGTGCGACCTTGAAGCAGCTGACAAGCTGAAGCCGAGCTATTCCATCTGCTCTGAGCGTGGGAGGATGGAGGCCAGAATGTGAAGCCAGATCGGAATGAAACACCTGAATGTAGTGGTTCTTGAAAGAAAGAACCTTCTTTCAAATTGTAAAAATCCCTATATAATAAGGGATTTAAATAAAGCCTGCCTATGTAAACCGCCTTGAATAAAATCTTGAATAAAGACCAAGAAAGGCAGTATATAAATACCTGTTATTATTGTTATCGTTATTGTTATTGTTATTATTATTGTTATTATTATTATCATCATCATCATCATCATCATCATCATCATCATCATCATCATCTAGTCCAGCTTCTAGCATCCAGTTTCCAACACAACACGATGGATACAAAAGTAATAATTTTGGAAGCACCTAAGAACTGGTTAGACCTCACCTGGACTACTGTGCCTCACTTTAAGAAAGATGCAGCCAGACTGGAGCAGGTTCAGAGGAGGGCGATGAGGATGATCAGGGGGCTGTTGGACAAGCCCTATGAAGAAAGGTTGAGGGAATTTGGTACGTTCAGCTAGAAGAGAAGGGTGAGAGTTGATATGGCAGTGCTCTTCTAAGGGGATGTCATATGGAGGAAAGGACAAATTTATTCTCAGCTGCCTCTGAAAGTAGAACTACAACCAACGGGTACAGACTGCAAGGGAAGAGATTCCGATTGGACATTGATGCCAATAAAATGTTCCTGAATCTGAAATCTGAATCCGATTGGACATCAGGAAAAAATTCTTGATGGCGAGGGTGGTTCCGCAGTGGAACAGATTGCCAAGGGAATTGATGGTGGGCTGACTATGCGCAGGGGAAGCCCTCCGCAGCTCTTCCTGCCTGAGCAGCCTGGGTGGACAGGGGCAGCCTGGAGCCAAAGGAGCATTCACTGTTCAGGTAGGTTCCAGCTGACAGTGCCGGTGACTCAAGATGCAAGACAGTTGGACGAGGGCTCCCACCCATCACCCTGGGGGCTCCTGACAGTATTGGGTTAGCCACCGGAGGAGGGAGCGTGTGGTCAGGGTTGCATGCTGGCCACCCAGGACCTCTTTCTCCAGCTTGAAGTGGGTAAAAAAGATGAGTTGTACTGGGGCAACTGAGCCATCTGCACCCAGGGGTACAAAAATATTTAACACCCCCATGTTAATACCTCCAGGGTGTTTCTCACACACACACACACACACACACACACACACACACACACACACACACACACGCATCCAGGAGGTGGTTTTTGCGAAATCCCACATCCAGGTTTTGTGAAAACCAGAATAATAATAATAATAAACTTTATTTGTATCCCGCCCTTCTCCCTAAAGGGACCCAGGGCAGCTAACAACATGTAAAAAAAAATAAATTAACACAATAGCAGATAAAAACATTTAAAAACACATTAACAGAGGCCATAAAAACAGTAGTCAGATTAAAAGACAGAATAAAAAGAGCAAGTCACAGAGGAATCAAGCCTGTAAAAAACTAAAAGATGTATAAAAATGTTAAGAAGGCCAAAAATCAAAAGGCTTGTATAAACAGCAGTGTTTTCAGGCCTCGCCGAAAACTCTCAAGAGAGGAAGCCATTCTCAAGTCAAGGGAAAGGGAGTTCCATAGCGTTGGTGCCACTACCGAGAAGGCCCTATTTCTTGCAGCCGCCCCCCGGACCTCCTTGGGTGGCGGCACTTGCAAAAAGGCCTTCTCTGATGACCTGAGAGGGCGAGCCGGATTGTACGGGAGTAGGCAGTCTCTAAGATACCCTGGCCCAGAGCAGTATAGGGCTTTAAAGGTCAAAACCAGCACCTTGAATTGGGCCTGGAAACGAATGGGCAGCCAATGTAGCCCCCGGAGTCAAATCGCCTACCAAACCGCCAGAAGTACTTCTGGAGGCCTTAGAAAGGCACTTCCGATTTTCACAAAAACCAGAAGTACCTTTCTAAGACCTCTAGGAGGCCTTCTGAGGTTTGGGGAGACTGCGCATGGTCCCCCTGAGCCTCATAAGACCACTTTTTCACCTCAGGTCCACAACTGGGGGTGGGGTTTACATACTCTCAAGACATGGTACCCAGGGCAATGTACCCCGTGCCCCCTTAATTATGCCACTGGTAGGCCCTTGTTCTGCCAAAGCTGAACTCCACCTCTTTCCTGTTGGCACTGCCCCTTTAATGATCACTTTTGTCCCTTTTCTGCCCAACATATGCCAAGGTTTTTCTTGTTCTTCAAGGTTTGCCTGCCTTGTGACAACACCAGTCCCCACATTATTAAGCGGCACTTCATTTGGGTGTGCGTGAAGGGGGCAGTCCCTGCTGCAGATTTTTTCCTGCTTACAAATATTTGTCCCAGTTGCCCCTCGGTGACTTTTTGAGGCCGGATCTTTCACCATTGGAGGCTCAAAGGTCTTTGGCAAGTGAAGGCACTTGCAGGGCTAAACCATGTGGGGAGGCCAGGGCTTGAGCCTGATTTGGAGCTTTTGAATTGCCTGGAGATGGTTCAAGGCATTTTGGTGCTGGGGGCAAAAGAATTTCAGTGGTACATATTGATAAACAATAACTAGTTGAAGAGTCACTATTTTGCTGTCTGATCCCCAAACCCACCCTCTGAAATGGTGCATCTCACTTTGCCCAACTGAGTAAGTTGATATTTTTTTTCTGATGACAGTCATATTTTTCTAACCAAACACACAGCTAGTTCTGTTGTGCTCTCCCCCCCCCCCCAGCCTTTCTTGGCCGCATTTTCCTTATTACGCAAAAAATGCCTTTATTTTATGCAGGCCCACAGCCTACGATAATAGACTCCTCCATGTCGATACGGAGATAAATTGATCATGGCATGCTTTAATGCAAAAGTATTCCAGCCTGATCTTTGGCAGCCTGGTTGCTTTCTGCAAGTGGCAAGAAAGCTGGCAAAACAAAACCCTCCTGCTGTGTGGAGCTGCACCAGGCCCACACTTGAGAAGTTCAGAGGAAGTTCTTCCTGACTCCCCAATGCATGCATCCACCCAGCTCAGTGCTCTGAGATGGGGGTGGCGGCTTACATCTCGCAGGCCACTCCTTTTACCCTGGGTTGGATAGAAGACGCTGCCTCTTACCTCGGCTGCCTTCTGCTTCCTTTCGAGGAGATGCTGCAATATTTGTGGCTCTTTTATTTAAATAAAAAGAGGCTGAGCAAAATAGGGCACACGAGATGGGCTTGTAAACATTCTGCATAGTGTGGAAGCAGCAGCTGGAAAGTGGTTCTGTCTGTGGCACAATGCTAGGCCTAGGAGTCACCCTTTGAAACTGGTTGGGGGGAACTGCAGGACAGAGAAAAGGAAGGGTTTCTTCACCCAGCACCTGATTTGTCTGTGGAACTTGCTGACACAAGCTGAGCTCATGGCCACTAGCTTGGCCAAGTTGCACACAAGGACCACTAGTGATCTGTGTGCAGCTTCTCGCCATCATAGCTACATGCTGTCTCTGGTTTTGGTGCCTTTGACTATTAGTTGCAGGGGAGCAGGTGGGAGAGAAGACTGCCCCATCTGGCCGGCTTCTGGGAAACAGGCTGCTGGACTAGACAGGCCCCTTACCTGCCCTGATCCACGAGGGTTTTCTTACGGTCTTATGATCTCCATTACAGGCTAAAATTCGATCAGTGTTGACACGGACGTCTGGGTCTGAGATGCGCGTGTCAGTTTGTTCTCAGTCAGAACCCAGGCTACGGAGCGTGGGGCTCTTTTGATTTATGCAGAGATTGGTGTTGTATGTCTGCCTGGGTTGTGTCCCTCTGCCCTGCATGCTTTGAGGACCACAACTCTGGAGCAGGGTTGGTGTCACCTGCTCAGTATCTCATGGTGTCCCCCCAATGGACCTCCTCATAAATGCAACAATAATAAATAACTACAATAAATAAATGTTTATTTATTATTCACCCAACACCCGACAAATCAGTAACCAACAAAAAACCAGCGACCAACTTGATGACATTCACACAACTGAATAAGAGTTCTCGTGTTACTCTGATCCATGGAAATGAGAGCTGATACTAACACCTTATTGGTTCCCTGCTGTGTCAAAATAACAATTCATTGGCTCTTGGAACATAAGGACATAAGGACAGCCCCACTGGATCAGGCCATAGGCCCATCTAGTCCAGCTTCCTGTATCTCACAGCGGCCCACCAAATGCCCCAGGGAGCACACCAGATAACAAGAGACCTGCAAGGCTTCCTGGGAATTGTAGTTAAGAACATAAGAACAGCCCCACTGGATCAGGACACAGGCCCATCTAGTCCAGCTTCCTGTATCTCACAGCAGCCCACCAAATGCCCCAGGGAGCACACCAGATAACAAGAGACCTCATCCTGGTGCCCTCCCTTGCATCTGGCATTCTGACATAACCCATTTCTAAAATCAGGAGGTTGTGCATACACATCATGGCTTGTACCCCATAATGGATTTTTCCTCCAGAAACTTGTCCAATCCCCTTTTAAAGGCATCTAGGCTAGACGCCAGCACCACATCCTGTGTCAAGGAGTTACACAGACCGACCAAACGCTGAGTAAAGAAATATTTTCTTTTGTCTGTCCTAACCTGCCCAACACTCAATTTTAGTGGATGTCCCCTGGTTCTGGTATTATGTGAGAGTGTAAAGAGCATCTCCCTAACCACTCTGTCCATCCCATGCATAATTTTGTATGTCTCAATCATGTCCCCCCTCAGGCGTCTCTTTTCTAGGCTGAAGAGGCCCAAACGCCGTAGCCTTTCCTCATAAGGAAGGTGCCCCAGCCCCATAATCATCTTAGTCGCTCTCTTTTGCACCTTTTCCATTTCCACTATGTCTTTTTTGAGATGCGGCAACCAGAACTGGACACAATACTCCAGGGGTGGCCTTACCATAGATTTGTACAATGGCATTATAATACTAGCCGTTTTGTTCTCAATACCCTTCCTAATGATCCCAAGCATAGAATTGGCCTTCTTCACTGCCGCCGCACATTGGGTCGACACTTCCATCGACCTGTCCACCACCCCAAGATCTCTCTCCTGATCTGTCACAGACAGCTCAGAACCCATCAGCCTATATCTAAAGTTTTGATTTTTTGCCCCAATGTGCATGACTTTACACTTACTGACATTGAAGCGCATCTGCCATTTTGCTGCCCATTCTGCCAGTCTGGAGAGATCTCCAGAATTCTGCCAGTCTGGAGAGATCTCCAGTAATCTCACAATTACTTCTGGTCTTCACCACTTGGAAAAGTTTGGTGTCGTCTGCAAACTTAGCCACTTCACTGCTCAACCCTGTCTCCAGGTCAGTTATGAAGAGGTTGAAAAGTACAGGTCCCAGGACAGATCCTTGGGGCACTCTGCTTTTCACCTCTCTCCATTGTGAAAATTGTCCATTGACACCCACTCTCTGTTTCCTGGTCTTCAACCAGTTTCCAATCCATGAGAGGACCTGTCCTCTAATTCCCTGACTGTGGAGTTTTTTCAGTAGCCTTTGGTGAGGGACCGTGTCAAACGCCTTCTGAAAGTCCAGATATATAATGTCCATGGGTTCTCCCGCATCCACATGCCTGTTGACCTTTTCAAAGAATTCTGTAAGGTTTGTGAGGCAAGACTTGCCCTTACAGAAGCCAGGCTGATTCTCCCTTAGCAAGGCCTATGTGTTTTGAGATTCTATTTTTGATGAGGCATTCCACCATCTTACCCGGTATAGATGTTAGGCTGACTGGCCTCTAGTTTCCCGGGTCCCCCCTCCTTCCCTTTTTAAAGATTGGTGTGACATTTGCTGTCCTCCACTCTTCTGGCACTGTGGCCATTTTGAAGGACAAGTTGCATATTTTAACAATTAGTCTCATTGGTCATTTTTGAGTTAAGCAAATCCACTTTTTGTTACATAAGGCAGTTGTGTTTTCTTTTCTGGTTAATTGGCTATAGCTTTTGATAGAACACAGTTCAACCAGTGGCGTAGCTTCATAGAGCTGCACGGTACCACATGGTATCAGGTGGCACATTGGGTCTCTTCTGGCGGGATGGCAGGTTCTCCCTCCCACCGCCCCCACCCCCAGCATTTTGGCCCACTGAACCTTTGGTCACTGAGCAGCAGGCGATGGGATCTGTCTGCCTCCTGTCCCGCAGGCAGTTGCTTGGAATTATGCTGCCCGCTTCCGAGAAAGTGGGCAGCATAGCTGCGAGGTGCACAATTGCCCCAAGACCAGCTGCAGCTTCCTCCTCTGCTACAGCCAGTCTCAGCACGGTCGCCCTGGAAGCGACACTGCCTGCTTCAGAAGAAGTGGCTGCATTGCTCTGAGGTGTTGTTGCTGGGAGTGAAGGTGGCTGCGCCTTCCAAAACGGCTGTCTTCGCTCCCAGTGAGACGACTGTCTGCGGAGGCAACAGGCAGGTTCTCCTGTCCACCACCCCATGGTCATGCTCGGAGCAAAGCCCTCACTCTAAGCGTTCTGGAAGTGACTGCAGTGACGTTACCACATCACCGCAATTACTTGCAGGGCAGCTGGGGGGGGGGGCGGCATCCGTGTGACCTGGGCTACCCCACTGCATTCCAGTTTCTTTCACTACATTCTGCATTAAATTGCCTTTCTAATGATCCTCCTGTAAAACATCCTGAATACACTTCTGTACTGCAGCGAGTCATGGACTCTCTGCTCACAACAGGAGAGGAAACCAATTGCTTTCCACATGCGCTGCCTCCGACGCATCCTCGGCATCACCTGGCAGGACAAAGTTCCTAACAACACAGTCCTGGAACGAGCTGGAATCCCTAGCATGTATGCACTGCTGAAACAGAGACGCCTGCGTTGGCTCGGTCATGTCGTGAGAATGGATGATGGCCGGATCCCAAAGGATCTCCTCTATGGAGAACTCGTGCAAGGAAAGCGCCCTACAGGTAGACCACAGCTGCGATACAAGGACATCTGCAAGAGGGATCTGAAGGCCTTAGGAGTGGACCTCAACAAGTGGGAAACCCTGGCCTCTGAGCGGCCCGCTTGGAGGCAGGCTGTGCAGCATGGCCTTTCCCAGTTTGAAGAGACACTTGGCCAACAGTCTGAGGCAAAGAGGCAAAGAAGGAAGGCCCACAGCCAGGGAGACAGACCAGGGTCAGACTGCACTTGCTCCAGGGGTGGAAGGGATTGTCACTCCCGGATTGGCCTTTTCAACCACACTAGACGCTGTGCCGGAACCACCTTTCAGAGCGCGATACCAGAGTCTTTCAAGACTGAAGGTTGCCAATACAATACATACAAATTTTCCAAAAGGTTTCCACAATTTTGGCCACTAGAGGTGTCACCCCCCCATGTCACCTGGTGTGGTCCAGCCCTGCCCCCAGACACCTCCAGGTTTTGGCTCGAATCCAGCACACTGCCTGGTCTTGTCAGGAAGCAGCGCACACCTCCACTTGGAACAGGGTACTCACCTTCCAGTGGGAAAGGGGCAGGCAGGTCCGTGGCCTCAGGTTCTGTGCTGCTCACGTGTCTCCTGCTCACTCTTTCCTTCAAGGCCACCTGGAAGAGGAGGAGGGGCACCCAGGGGTGGGGGGCTGGGAAAAGTCTGTCCTGAGTTCTGTGAGGGGGGGCCATGAGGGGAGGCCAAGAAAGTGGGAGTGCCGCGGTGGGGGGACCCATCCTGGTTTAGGGGACCTGGCCAAACAATGGAAGTCCACGTTTCTGATGGGGTTCATCTCGCACAGGCCGCCAGCCCAGTCCTGAGCTTCAAAACTCAGAGTGGTGGTTGCGGCGGCAGCCCTGAGGCCACAACCTGAGGCCGCAACGGAGGCTGTGTGGTGACACTTCCAAGTCCTGCTCATCAGCTGGAGCTGCTGCTGCTTGTGAAGTGCATCTCCACCAGCGTAGGGGAGAGAATCCTTTGTTTCTGCAATCAGGCCAGGGATGACCATTTGTTGGTCCGTCCAGGTCGGTGCTTTTGACTCCCACTCCCACAGCAAAATCTGGGGCTCAGCCATTGGTTCCCCCTCCCCACATGAACACGCTGCCATTGTGGGGCACTGCACATGCAACAAGTGTTCCTACTATGTGTGACTGGAGTCCCGAAATTGAACTCCAGGATTCTCACCCCCCTTCCAGGCGCTCACAGAGTCTTCATCCTCCTCGAGACTTGAAGACCTACTTTCCCAGCTTAAACTCGATGCTGTCCAAACCCCTCCATCCTGCACCAGACCTCGCTGCTCCTTCCACCAGTTCTGGCATTTCCCCCTGTGCAGGGAACGACCTCCTGAAGCATCTAGTCTCACTTCCTTCACATTGCTTCTTAAAACTCACCTTTTCCGCAGTGCTTTTGCCACCCTCTTCCCTGCTATCTGGGCTGGCCCATCTATGAGGCCAACTGTCAGGCAGCAGGTTGGCAGAGGGACGCTCACTCACTCACCCCCCCATTCCCTGGATTGGTAAAGGAGAACAGGGCAGAACTGTGGAGGAGAAAGGTGGGCTATAGAGTGTCAGAGGCTGGCACATTGGTAGGCAATGAGAAAAGCATTTGCACATTGCTGTGGGTGCCAGGAAGTCCTGGGCCAGCTCTGCCTGCTACAGTTGCCCCTCTGAGTGCAACTGAGTACACTTATAACTAAGTGTAGGTATGTGTAAACCAGAGGTTCTTAAAATTTTCAACTTGTGTCTCCCTTGATCTACTGGACCATGCCTGTGGCTCCCCATTAGGGCTGCAATTCTACATTGTATACATTGTATAGGGTGGCATGTTTTTCACAAGGATTCTGCTGGTTCCCCTGGCTGGTTTTTGTGGCTCACAGTTTGGGAACCACTGGTGTAAACTGAACCAATCACCTATCCTCCTCCTGCCCCCATTTCCGTTACTCTCTTGAGTTCAATATTGAGATTGTAAGAACTTTGGGGTCTTGGGGGTCTTTGTAAGAACTTTGGGGAACATGTCCTCTTGCATTTGAATTTACTCCCCCTCCCCCCACTCCTGCCTGCAACTTCTCCCCTTCCTCAGTTGTGCTGATATCCGAATTGTAGCCCTCTTGGGGCAAGGACCTTTTCCGCTCTTTGTTACTCTGCTCATAGTGGCACTAAATAAAGCAAAGCTGTAAGTTGAAAAGGGGGAGAAAAAAGACAAACTTTTTAAGTAGCATTTAATTCTTATTTTTAATGTGTAACAGTTACGCCTGAGTTACAGAGAGAAACACCTACAGGCAGCAGGTAGTTAAAGCAGTGCTTGTTTTCTCTACTCTACTACTCCATATAGCTGAATAAATTATGGGATGATTATATATATATATACACACACACACACGCCACACACGTGTGCACACAACCTTGTGTGTGCACTTGCCCGCCCTGCCACGCACACAGACTTGCACGCACACAAACAGGTACATATGGAGCAAAATTAGCTATGACGCGAACACGGAAGCAACATATTTCCAAGTACTAGGAATAAAGTATATCCTACAGATAATATTTCTCCAGGTTTGGGTAAAGGAGGTGTTAGAAACACTGAATGCACAAAACCTCTGAGCAGAGGGTTTTGGGGGGGACAGACGGCAGGGATAGAGGGCAAAATGATACCAAGTGCCATTGCTGGAATGCTATGCCGGGAAGGCTTCCTGGCTTCTTCCCCCTTCCCATAGTCCTGATTTCTTGTCTCAAACCGGTGATCACAGACAGGGGTGTGCCAAAATGCACACTTTCCCCATTCATTGAAATGGCGGTTTCTGGTTGATGGACCCAGAATTTGGCAGTGCGCAAACAACAGATTTTCCTACGGAAGAGAATGGCGAAGTCTACGCACTCAGGAGGCTTTGTGCACCTCAGAGAGCACGGACAAGCCTTCCCTGGAATGATGAGCAGGCGTGGAATGTGCTGCGGAAGTTGGACTGTTGTCTCGAAACAGGTTTTGGAGAACAGCCCCCACCCATTGTGCCCGTTCAAGAGCCGCACTGAACATTTTTGATATTTGCACGGAAAGTAGGCTATTCAAAGCAGCTGGCAAGGAAGAACTTCACGTTGCTGAGTGCCCGCGTGGTTTGCTAATTCAGTCTCAGTCACTCCCTCTGTCCCCCTCACTTCCCCTGCCACTGTTGCAATCTGATGGGCCGAATCCACTTGTGGATTTGCCACTGAGCATCCAAGGCATCACCCTGTCAGTGATTGTGCTGTGACATCAGTGTTGTGACATCACTGCAGTGTTGTGACATCACTGACAAGAGCCATGTGAGTTGGCACTGCCCAATAGGATTTCAGCAGCACTGTGGGTAGATTGAGGCAAGGATAGTGAGGACCGGGCGCTGAGGGCAAGAAAAACGGCACAGATGCAATGCAAAGGTTAAGCGCCCCACCACCCCCCTAAGTGGCAGTTACTGTTCAATGTCTGCAAAGGGGAATAATTTGGGTTTGGAGGTGCCGGGTAAAACCTTTCAGAAAAATGCTACATTTGTCTGACTGTCCTTGCTGGTATGCCAGCCACACTGGGTCCAAGAGGAACGCTTTCTGCATGTTGAACATTGGAGGAGTTTTAAAAGCTGTTAGTGGTGTGGTATTGGCGGGGGGGGGGGGATACTGAAGTAGCCCTTTAGGATCCTGGCCTGTGGTTTGCTTTGGCTCTGGGCTCCCCTGGGGCTGGCTTCCTCCATCTCTGCTGCTCCAGAGCTTAACTAGCCTATCCCCAGATGTCTACCATTCATAAACGAAGCAATGACAAATCAACCCCCTCCTACTATTCTGTTGCTTTTAACTCCATCTCTTAACATAGTTTTCTTAAAAAAATAAAACAAAATGAATCAAACAAACCCCAAACAGAAGCCCCCCTCCCTTTGCTTCCTCCGGCAAATTCATTCTACCCCCCAAAACTCTTGGAATGTATTTCAAAAATCATACAATATGCAAAAGTTCCTACATTTTTCTCCCTTCCAAGCCTTTATATATATGTATATATATATATATATATTTATTTAACTAGCACAGAACTCACTGTGTGTTTAGTAATTGAAAAAAAGAAAGAAAAGAAAGAGAGGGAGAAGAAATTCCAACTTTCGATGAACATACACCACGGGATCAAGTTTCAAATTAATTTACATAAGTGCGACCTCAGAGGATCAAGACATCACTATCCACAGATAGGTAGACCAGCGGCCTTCTCCCCCCTCCTACTTGATATTCCTCTAAGCTATGTATTTACAGCACTGGCTTAGATGCATGTGCACAAAGGCAAAAGGGAAATGGCAAAGAATCTCACTAGCGGGATTCTCTGTTCTTAAGCAACCATTTTTAAAAATCCTCTCCTTGCACCATTTGGCCCTTGTTTGCCCTCCCCCCCAATACCCAGCTCACCCACAAATCCTAGACCCTGCAGGGAAAATGGCCAGGGAAATTTGGAGCCGTCAGGGCTGCTCTGCTTTCTTAGTTATATACAAATACAAGCATAGAATGAAACTGGGAATAGGAAACAGGAAGTGGCACTTTCCAGGGCGGGAATCTGCAGCCATGTGCGTCCTATTATTAAGGGCGGATCCGCGTTAGCTTTTTTGACAGGTGAGTATTGCACTGTAATCCTGACTTGGGTGGGTGTTCCTGACTTGCGTCAAAAGGGAATGTTTGTATCAAGCTCTTGAAATAAGAACTTCTGGTGGATGGGCAGGGCCTGGGCAGAACCCAGTGCCACATCTGCCAGTTGGTCACTGAATTGCCTGCTAGATATTTCTCAGGGGGAAGTTGATCAAAAATATCTGAAAGCGATGGAGAAGGTTTTTCCCCACTCCCGACTGGGTTTTCCTTGATTCAGAATTCTCATGATTTGACTGGTTGACTACAAAATGTTACATTCGTCGTCTCCTTTTTCTTTAACACTAGAAAGAAATCATTTTTAAAAAAATGTTGTTTAAAAAAAAAGAAAACAATGTCAGCTGTGGCTAGAGGTGGTTTTGTAGGAAAACGGTGCATCGGACTTCATCATACGAAGATGGAAAGATACCTTAAATGGACCAGCTCTGCAAAAGCTTTCCCAGCTGTGCTACCTGAGATGCTTTTACCTGGAGTTTAAACCTGGGGCTTCAGGCCATGGAATGCTGGGAGGAGGAGGAGATGCCTTCATTTGTAACATTGGCCACCACCAGCCCTCCACCTAGTCATCTGTTCCCCACCCCGCCCCGTGTGCTCAAGCTCTCTTCCTGGTTGATGCTAGAGGGAGTAGATACTCGCCCCCACCAGCAACTTCAGCTTTGGAATTCATTTGCTTTCTCTTGAAAACTCTCAGAAGTTTCCCAGAGGTTGGAAAGAACCTTGACATTCACTTTGAATTTCATTTTTCCCAACCATCAGTGCCAGCTCCAGTTGACGCCTCCCTTAATTTGAGGTATTAACAAGAGCTCCACTTGTGCTTTCCTAAGCGGATGAGTTTCGTTTGATCTCTTAGGCAGACCACCTAAGCTAGATTCAGATTACGGGTTGACTATCCCTTATCCAGACTGCTTGGGACAGGAAGTGGGCCAGATTTTGGACTTTTCAGATTTTGGAATATTTGCATAAATACAGCATCGTAGAATCATAGAGTTGGAAGGGACCGAATAGGTCATCTAGTCCAGCCCCCTGCCTCTAGCAGGAGCAAGCAGAGGCTTGATAAGCACTTATTGGAGATGCTCTAGGAAAATACTTAGAGCATCTCCAATAAGTGCTTGTCAAGCCTCTGCTTGAAGATCCCCAGGTAGGGAGAGACCATCACTTTCCTTGGCAATCTGTTCCACTGCCGAACCGCTCTTACCGTCAGGAATTTTTTCCTGATATCCAACTGGAATCTCTTCTCTTGCAGTTTGTACCCACTGGATCGAGTTCTACTTTCAGAGGCAGTTGAGAACAAATTTGTCCCTTCTTCCACATGACAGCCCTTCAGGTATTTCATATGAAAGAAGGGTATCTTGGGGGTGGGACCCCATGTTTGTTCTCACTTCAGAAAACACTTCACAAGTGCTCCTTGTGTTTGCACTGCATTCAGAGTTATTGTGTTCACGTATCACAAGTGCTCCTCTGCAGTCAACAAAGTGCTGCCCACTTGGCTTGGCTCTGTGCTGCTTTCTGCACCCTCAGGGGCGTAGCCAGCTTCCTCTGCTGGTTCATGCTGATTTGTGCCCCAGAATGCCCTGTGCTATGGTCAGGCTCTTGAAAAATCCCTACCAGCTTCCTCACTGGCTGAGCAGCAGTGCTATATTGGCCAGGCGTGGGAAAAGTTGTGGCTCCAAAATGTCTGGGTTTCAGATGTCCAGGTCATCAACCTGTAATAACTTCTTGCCATTCTCCCTGTTCCAAATGTACACTGATTTTTGCAGTCACCGTGTGGCAGTTGCTGCTAGAAGAACCAATCCACACAGGAGGTCCACTGCATGATGGAACAGATGTAGAAAGTTATGGAAGCTGCCATACTGAGTCAAGTCCATCTAGTCCACTGAGTCCATCTGGTTCATTATTGTAGTACACTGACGAGCAGAAGCAAACAGGGGATCTCCCTACCTGGAGATGCTGTCATGGCCTGAACCTGGGACAAGTGGCATGTAAAACAGGGGCTCTACAACTGAGCTGTGGCCCCCTCCCCAGAGACAATACTGACTGGAGCAGTGAAATTATGGTGGCTCTTTCAACAAGCATCAATTATGGAATTCGTCATCAAGCCCTTCTGATGACCCTGTGGCCACACAATTGCTAAGAACCGTTACTGACCCTTCTCAGCTGAAGAACTGACCTACTGCCCACTGTGCACCCCACCCAGGTCCTACCAAATGGTCTTACTCTGTTTGAGCTGAATGACTTCAATTTGTCATTGCCCACAGAACCACTTGTCAATCTCCTGGAGTAAAATGGTACAGTGTGAATTGTGCCCAGCCCCAGCTTTCTCAAAACCCACCCCCTATTTCTGCAGCTGGTCCCTAAATCAGAAAGGTGTCACAAAGTACATCAGCCCTCCTCACAGCAGCTGAACTGGTCCCCTGGTCCTGGTATGGATCAACAGGAAGGTCCATGGCAATTGCGACCGTTCCGTATTTGGTCTTCTCCATATTTGGTCGAAACACTTTACATTTGGTCCCAAGATCAACACTTATCAATCCCCAAATTCCTCCTTCATGGGCAATGTTGATCGTGTACAACAACAAAATTAGCAGGGGCTGGGGAAAGGGAGTGGAAGAAAAGAAACATATCTATCATTACAAAGAACACAGATTCCAAGAGGTGGCAAAGCCCTATGGCTACACCAGTGGAAGGTCCATCAGCACTAGTTGCAGTCAGAGTCAGCCTGGTGGGCAAGAATGCTGAGAAACTCGTAGTTTAGGCCAAACTCACAGCCTCTGGCCTTGGAACAAGTCACCGTCAGTGAGCAGTTTTTCAGCAGGTGCGTTCTCAGTATTTGGACCAGTGGGACTTTCTCCTTTTCTTTGTTGTGGTTTTTGCCATTCAAGCAGAAGCCAGCTAGAGTTCAGGGTCCTGGAAGGAAATGGGTGTTGACACAGGCGGGTCCTTGGAAGGCTGGTGCTAGCAGTGGGATTCTTCTTCTCATTGGTGGCATACTGCAGGTACCGGAGGAAGGGGATGGATGGATCCGTCAGTAAGCTTGGCCTGTTTCGACTGGTAACAGGCCTAGCACGGCCGAGTGCTCACCAAGCTTCATTCTGCGCTGAGTAGACAGGCTGACGTTCTTGGCCAAGTAGTCAACGGCAGCTGAGGAGAGCAACAGAAGGTTAGGGGTGGAGACAGAAAAAATGATGCAAGGGATCAGTACGCCTAGGTATGAAAAGGAGGCCTTGCACAGGTTCACTATGGCAGTGGCCTTCCACTGGCCAAAGGCTGGTACTCCCCCCCATTCCTGCTCTTTTCTGCCAACTGTGTGCCTGGCTCCTCCAGCGCTCTGCTCCAACTGGAAGGCATGAAGGACTGAGAATCGTGTGGCAATGGCAGAGGGAAAGAAAAAGGAAGCGAGGCAAGGTGGAGCAAAGGGAGTGTTATGGCCAGACAGGAAGTGGGCCAATGAGAGACTCAGTGAGTCCTGAAGAGTGGAGGGCTTGGCCACAGCACTCCCTCAAGGGCCACAGCCTGCAGTGGGATTTGTCTCTAGGGCCTTTCACCCTGAAAGTCCTGAGCCTCAAAACAAAATGGCGGCGGCCTCACAGCGAAGTTGGGGCTGGACCTGCCTGGAGAGACCGCTGTGTTATGATGCCCTCTACAGCCAGGTCACTAGGCAAACAAGTTAAAGACCACCCAGGAACAAACCTCCTGTGGTGTGAAAGCTTCTGGGTTCCCAAAAGTTGGGAAAGGCACGTAATATTTATGACACGGGAGTACAGCTGTGCAAGCACCCCGGTATTTAAACTGAAATTGACTTGAGGTTTTGCACTGGTTCCAAGTGAATGACCGCAGAAGCTCGTGCCTCCCTTGTGATCCTTCGCTGCACGCTCTTGAAAAGGTCTGGAGATGCTCACAAAAGGGGGGGCTTCTGGGAGCATCACCAACTCCGCAGGTGTCCAGCTTACATTTTTGCCAACATGTGCACTCTGCTCTCCAGCATTCTGGCAGGGAGTGTTGAGGGTTTTGAGCCCTGCTGGTAAGATTTGGGGATGGAGCCCCTGCTGCAGAAAAGTTTTAGCCCTTGCTGGCATCTCCAGATAGGGTAGAAAAGACTTCTTCCCAAGACCCCTGGAGAACTGCTGCCAGTCAGCGCAGGTAGCATTGGCCTAGATGGAGGATCGGACTCAACAGGAAGCAGCTTCCTGTGCCAAGAAGTCATCGCCCTTGTCCCAGTTGGTGAGCAAAAGTTTTATTTTGCTCCATCTCCTGATAGCTGGAGGGCGATGCTCCTTCTGAGCTCCGATCCAGGGCCGTCACTGCCTTTCCTGCTTGCCCCCCTGCCCACTTGGAACGTCTCAAATTAGATTAATAAGGAGCTGGCAGGAGAGGCACCATCGGTGCCAAGGCGTAAACAAATTTGTGCCGTCAGCGTCCTGTCAGAAGCCTGCCCCAAAGGGGGGTCCCTTCTAGGCAAAAATTCTTATTAGACTTGTCACATCCATTAGGAATCCTTTCACGCTTCTGCGTTCCATCAGCAGCATCATTAGCATGGCCCCGGCCTCTGGGAGCAGGCAGGACTGCTTGGATCTGGCACCGCTTGTGCACCCCCCCTCGTGGTCAGCTGGGACTGAGGAGGAGAGCTTGCCACTTCCCTGCGTACCAGCGTGGCTCAGCGGGGGCACACTCACACCCCGGAGACACGGGTGGGCTTGCAGGACATTTAAACGTTCTGAATGGCAGGCAAACACGGTTGCTTCCCCAACCCCAAGAACATACAAAGAGCCACCCTGCTGATCAGCTCAAGGGTTGACCGCACTCAGCATTCTGTTCCCAACAGAGAATGGGCAGCTGCCCCACTGAATGCTTACAAGAAATGTCCGTTCCCATGCAGTGTGTCCCCAACATTTGGGGTCAATGTTAGACTATCTCTGACCCTGGACTTTCCATTTAGGTCCAAGAACCAACCTGCTGGATCAGACCAAGGTGGGTCCACCCACCTCAGTAACCTGCTTCCAACAGGGGACAGCCAGAAACGTTGAGAAAACCATCAAGCCAGGCATGAGGACAATAAGGCTGACGTAGTGTGACATTTCAACTTTAAAACACTTTGGATTTGTTGTTTATTTGTTCATTTTTAAAATTCTACCTCCCATCCTAAAGTGGTTAATTCCTAAAGATTCATGTCAGGAATTTATACTCCCCACCAAACATGGCTCACAACAGATATCCAATTGATTCCACCAACCCAGACAACCTCTTTTTTCCACACTAACAACACAGTAAGTCTACTGAGGCCAAGAGCAAATGGGTTCCCCAAGGTCATCCAGCAGGTTTCAGGGCTGAGTGGGGATTCGCTTCCAAAGCGCTTGGTCTCAGTCCTATATTCCCACTATAGGCTGCATCCAATCTGTAATAACAGCCGATGAAAGAATCAGCTCAGAATGGTATCACTAAGTCCATAAACACTCAGATGTTCCCAAGAAGCCATGGAAATATGATGATATCTTTACCCAAAGATTTGAAAGATTTGCCCATCCAGACCTCCAGACTGCGGGAGAAAAGCTGGCCTTGTGCTAGCCCACCTCATGTCAAATGATGCCAGCGCTGGAATCAGGACCATGGCTGATGTCTCGGGCACAAGTGGGCTTCACTGGCAGCTGTGACCCGTGCCCAGGAAACATTTGCTCCTATTCCCTAAAGTGTCCAAGTGTGTTTGGGTTATTCAAGGGTGATGGAAACGTCCTCTGCTTTCACCTGGCTCAGGTATCAGTGGGCCTGGGCCCAGGTGAGAAAAACGGTACTGGGGCTCCGCTTGGGCTCTGTATTAAGCCCTGGCAGGCTGCCATTTTGGCATATAATGTGCAGCCGGATGAACCTTCTCCAGTGAGGTGAGATTTGGGGACACAATAGAAGAGGGAGGCCGAAGAGGATGAGCCTGGAAATCCATTCTCCGTGGGAATTAATGCACTCCGAGGCGGGGCCAGGCAGTTGCTCAACCTGCTCTAGGTGGCACTTAGCCTGGCTGCAGCTCTATTCGAAAAGGAAAGTGGTTCCCTCCTTCCTGCTGAGAATCCCCCCCCCCCACTTCTGCTGCGAAGGGAAGAGGTCAGCAAAGGGCAAACTCAGATGCAGCAAGGAAACCTGTGGACACCAGGGAGCGCACACTCCATGCCACAGCACACCAGGTGAGTTTGCCATGAGACATACATTAACTGAAGAAGAACTCAAGCCGTGGAAGAGGCTCCCTGTTGAGCCTCTGGATGAGTCACCATTCTGGCCTTGCCTCTGTTTGGGCATGAGAGTGTTGCCACATCTGCCAAGCTCAAGTGATGAAGTAGCTCCTGCCTTGGCTCATCTCAGAATACCTTGCCTTGAGAAGAGGCTACCCATTGCACTTCTGTGTGAGTCCCAGCTCTGGGCCTGCCTCATTCCAATCAGCCTCTGTGAGCATGCAATTCCACTGTGCCTCTGCACTGATGAGACTGGATACCCCAGAGGAGTATGCCCACCACACCTCTGCCCGAGTCTCTGGGCTGGGCTAGGCTGGCCTCCTTCCAAGCAAGCTCTTCTTCTATGGGCAGGTGATTCTACTGTGTCTCTTGGTTGAGCAGATCAGATCATTTGCTCCCAACCTAGAGATGCAGCATGCCGACTAGGAGGAAGCAGACTGTTCCATCTCCCCTTGGGCCACTGATCACTTTCCACGGGGTGGTGGGTGGGTAATTTGGCCTCTGTGCTTTCTCTTAGAGAACCCAACTGCTTCCAACGCAGTGGCACAGCACAATGACCAGCCCTTGGCAGAGTCTACTTGTTGCAGCGCTGCCCGGATTCCTGCACTTGAAGTTGCAATCAGGAGATGCAGCACAAAATCCTGGCTAGGTCAGGCCTGAGGCCCATCTAGTCCATCTAGAACCTGGTTCTAGTCCCGTAAGAGATGATGATCTTCCCCACCTCTCCACACCCTGCAGTGAATACGAGTCCCAGTAAGAGGAGAGGAGGAGGTCACGCTTCTCCCTCTCCCCCTATGCATCATCACTGAGTCTACCACATCTGCCCCTTTCCCCAAAACTTTCCCCCAAACTAGCTCCCTTCTGAGGGTCTTCCCCCACCCCACCTTATCCAGTAGTCAATCTGCCTCCCCCCACCCCCTGCCCTGCATTTCCTAATTACGTATTGCTTTCCTCCCCTCCCGTCCTCACACTCATGGGGTGTGACTAACGCCGGGCCTGAAGGCATCTTTATTGGCAATACACAGTCCTGGAATTTGCTTAAGATTTTATCAGTTGCACGTGTGGCTGGCCTTCACATCCAGAAGCGAGAGGAAGGTCAGGGGGTCGGGAGCGCAGGGGCCAAGGGCGAGGAGCGATGCAGGCCCTCTGCTGCCACAGCCGGTTCTCATTTGGCCAGAGAGGCCGTGCACATTAAAGGAGCAGGGGGAGAGAAGTCACAAGCGCCTGGAAGGGGAGGTCACGGTGGGACAAGCCCTGGGCAAGAGGGAAGCACAGGGGAGGGGGAGGGAGGCTGCGCCTGCTGAGTGAGGCTGGTCAGTGACAGCAGCAGGCAAACTCTCCTCTGCCCAGCTGCCTCTTGGGTCCCGCTGACCTTGGTCAACTCGGAGGGGACCTGACCCTCCCACCTTCATGGAAACGGCCCAGAGGTGGTGCCTGCTGCCCCTGGAGCCACCTCCATGCTCCCAGTCCCTTTAAGCTCCCCATTTCCTGAGCAGTTCCGAGCGAAACTTAAGATGCTCTCTGGATTAAAAGGAGAGGTTAATTTGGGGGGAAACTCGTCTCTCTCTCTCTTCCCCCCTCCCTCCATGAAGCCCCAGTTCTCCAGAGTGGCATCAATGATCCCCACTAATCCAGAATCCTCTTCCTCTTCCCTTCCACTCCACCCCCTTCCTTTTCCAGCGTAGGGAGTGGAAGGAAGTGGGTGAGCGGTGGAAACCCCACATCCATCTGCCGCCTGAGGCCACAGGCTGTGCTGGCTTCTTGGATGGGCCAGCCCTGGCTGCCTGTGGGCCTCTGCCTGCTCATCTACCCGGAGCTTACCTCCTCCCAGGACTGCACTCAGAGCAAGCCCCGCTTTCCCACAGCTGACCGGCAACTTACTTTGGCTGTACTGTCCATACTGGTAGCCCGCCACGGGGTCCACGCTGTAGCCAGTGGTGGTGTAGGTTGGGGGGCAGTAGGATTGTGAAGTGGGGAGGCTGTCGACAGACTTGATGGAGTCGCTCCGCTGGCTGCAGCTGGCTGAGATGGAGTTGGCAGTGTCCAGGCTGCCGTGGAGGGGAGAGATGGAGAAGTCGGACTGGGGCTGCGGCGGGACCCCGCTGGGATTGCTGAGGATGCTCATCACCTGTGGGGTTGCAAGAGAGGACCCACGTCAGTTGAATCAGGTCGAGAGCACAACAGGGACCAAGCTGCAAACAGTGCAACTTGCAGTGTTGGGCCCTGTGAATATTATTTCCCGCTGCAGCAGGAAACCAAACTAACCTCCCAAAGGAAAAGGACAGATTTTCTGCCATTGTCAGAACACAGGCAGAGAGAGAATAAATCTGATCTCCTGTGGTAGGGGGTTCCGCAGATAGGAGAAGACCCCTTTCCTGTGTCTGAGCTGCACCCTGGAATGGACACGCCGCTCCTGTCATTGTCAGAGTAGCAGGTCCAAGTTCGTTGTAAAGTGAGGTGGGGGCATGATCAGGGTCCGTGACTGCGGTGCTACCGGGAGGGGAGTTCAACCCTTTTTTCTTGTGCCACAATCCCAGGACTAAAACACCCTCCACCTTTCCACAATCTTGATCTGGATCAGGTCCCCCCTTCCTGTGGCTGTATTCAGAACCTTTAAACAGGAATTTCAACTGGACCCCCTCCCCAAAATGTGCCAGGGAGTCTCTCACCACAAAACCAAACCAAAATACACCTAACTTCACATTATTATTATTATTATTATTATTATTATTATTATTATTATTATTATTATTATTATTATTATTAATATTATTATTATCATCATCCCGCCTTTCTCCCTGGAGGGACTCAAGGCAGCTTACAACAAAGGTTAAAACAAATTAAAAAAACATAATTTAAAAACAGATAAAAGCATATTAACAACACATCATTAAAAACTGTAGTCAGATAAAAACGTAGTCAGGTAAAAGAGCATAGAGCAGCAAATTATAAAAGGATCAGGTCTGTAACCAGGAGTTATTAAAAATATGTTTAAAAGGCCAGGAACTCAGAAGGTTTGTCTAAACAGAAGAGTCTTCAGGCCTCGCTGGAAAGTTTCAAGAGAGGGAGCAGTTCTTAAGTCAAGGGGAAGGGTTGGTGCAACTACTGAGAAGGTCCTATTTCTAGCCGCCGCCCCACGTACCTCCTTAGGCGGCTGCACTTGTAAAAAGGCCTTCTCTGATGACCTAAGAGGACGAGCCGGATTGTACGGAAGTAGACGATCTCTAAGATACCCTGGCCCAGAGCAGTATAGGGCTTTAAAGGTCAAGACCAGCACCTTGAATTGGGCCTGGAAACAAATGGGCAGCCAGTGCAGCTGCTGGAGAAGCGGACTGACAGAGTCAAACTGCCTACCTCCAGTAACCACACGGGCCGCCGCATTCTGCACTAATTGTAATTTCTGAACCGTCTTCAAGGGCAGTCCCACATAGAGCACGTTACAATAATCTAACCTCGATGTCACCGTGGCATGGATCACTGTGGGCAGGTCTGCACGATCCAAGTACGGCCACAACTAGTGCACCAGCCGAAGTTGAGCAAAGGCCCCCCTAGCCACAGCCGCCACCTGGGAATTCAGGAGCAGCAGCAAGTCCAGGTGAACATAAGAACATAAGAAGAGCCCCACTGGATCAGGCCAAAAGCCCGTCTAGTCCAGCTTCCTGTATCTCACAGTGGCCCACCAAATGCTTCAGGGAGCACACAGGACAACAGACACAACCTGTGTCCTGGTGCCCTCCCCTGCATCTGATAATCATAGGCAGTCTTCCTCTAAAACCAGGAGCTTGCACATATCTGTCATGGCTTGTAACCCGTGATGAACTTTTCATCCAGAAATTTGTCCAATCCCCTCTTAAAGGCATCTAGGCAAGATGCCATCACTACTTCCTGTGGCAAGGAGTTCCACCCACATCTGAAAGCTTTTACAGTTGCTGCCAATCGGTTCAGACAATTCTGAGATAATGACCTAACTCAGTATAAGGTATGTGCATAAAAATGAGAGAAACAAAACCCTAAGGTGAAGTCAAAGAGCCCAATCCTCTGGACCAGCTGCACCTCCAGAACTCTTATTGCAGAAAGGCAGTGTACTTTATCGCTGTTGCAAAAGGTGACGTGTCATAGAGCACAGTCGAGCCACCATCACAAGCAGCCTCTGGAAAAGCCCCAGTGCCAGTAAGTCAATGCCAGTGCCAGTAAGTCAATGTAGGGATGGGAAGAACGCTGCTTGACCCCCAAGCTGCAGACCTGCTCCTTCAGGGGGAGAGCCTCTGTCTTATTCGGATTTAATTTCAGCTTGTTAGCCCTCCCATCCAGATCCTCACTGCCTCCAGACAGCGCTCCAGGACCTCAACCACCACGGAATAATCTGGAGGAAAGGAGAGATAGAGCTGGGTGCCATTGGCATATTGATGGCACCCCTCACCAAATCCCTGGATGACCTCTCCCAGCGGTTTCATGTAGATGTTAAATAGCATGGGGGACAGAATTGAACCCTGTGGCACCCCGCACCTCAAGGGCCAGGGTGTCGAACAGGCATCCCCCAGCACCACCATCTGGGACCGACCCTCCAAGTAGGAGCGGAAGCACCGCAAAACAGTGCCTCCAACTCGGTCAATCGGCCCAGAAGGATACCATGGTTGAAGGTATCAAAAGCCGCTGAGAGGTCCAGCAGGACCAACAGGGACGCACTCCCCCTGTCCAGTCCCCGGTGTAGGTCATCCACCAAGGCGGTTTCTGTCCCAAAGCCCGGCCTGAAACCAGATTGAAAAGGATCCAGATAATCCTCTTCATCCCAGACACTCTGGAGTTGAGATGCCACCACCCGCTCAATTACCTTGCCCAGAAACGGGATGTTGGAGACTGGCTGGTAGTTGTCTAATACAGTGGAATCCAGGGAGGGCCTCTTCAGGAGGAGATGAACCACCGCCCCTCCTTAACCAACCAAATGCAAAACATGAATCCCGTTTAGGAGATACATTTTGCAACACATAATAAATCACTGGATTTATGTGTCTGCAGATGAACTCTGGAACACTTAAAAGTTACCCTTGTTTGCACAAATAGGTACACACTTTTGTCAGGCTCAGAGTGCAAGGATTACACTGGTGACCGTAGGATTTTATGCGGGGGGGGGGGGGTCAGGTGCATAAAAGCCTTCACTGGAGGGGCTGCAGGGTGGGTTCCTCCTTTCCTATGTTAAGAAAAGACATTGACTGTAGTACAATGAAAACAAAAATACATAGACACAGAGGTTGGCCCTGTGAATGTAACACAATGTGCAGCTTGACCCTTTGATGTCTGTAGGAATATGGTGCAATTCTGTTTCTGGATCCAATGAGGCAATCATGCCTAACATTTGGATTGCATGTTCTGAGCACACAAAATGTTTCATACATACTCCTGAGATCTGAGGCTGAGAGACGAAGGCTTTCCAAACATCACGCACAGTAGTCACTGCAACCCCATGAGCAGCTCAATCTCTTAGCCATTGTGTGACCTCAGCCAGACCTGGGCTCTCTGCTTTGCCAAGATGCAAACCCACCTCTGAGTCAGGCAGGTGCATCACAGAAGGAGAAGGAAGGGAGGAGGAGGGAGTTATAAGTGGGATAAAAATGAATGGATGAATGGACAATGAATGAAACGTACAACAAGCAATCCACACATCAGTGATAGAAATGTGGTGTTTGAGGTCACCCTCTTTGGCCAGCTGTTTCTAGGGTCCAACCTAGATGTGAAAACCTCATCCCTGATGGCCAATGAAAAGCACATGTTACTAGACTGTAAGGGCTTTGTAATTGATTTGTATTGCTTCACAAGGACACAGGAACAGCCTTGCAAGATCAGATCAAACGCTCACCTAGCCCAGCAGCACCCTGTTGTCTCCTATGGTGGCCCACAAGCAGGAGAGCAAGGCGTACTCTCTCTCACCATTTCTTTCTTGAAAACGATAGACTGCTCCTGAATCTGGAAGTTCCACTGAAATCTCACAATTCTTTGCAATCACAGGGGAAACTAAGAATTTTGCCTTGCTAGTCCAATGGAAGGTCCTCTTCTGAACCGTGGAGAGATGCAGTGTCAACAATAGTGAGTTGACTCAGCAGAACACAACTTCCTGTGTGTGTGTTTCCGAACAGATAAAGTGGTTCTCAAATGCCTTAGCACCAGGAACCACTTTTTAGAATGACACAGTTGGGACCCACTGGAAGTGATGTCATTAAACTGGAAGTGAAGTCATGGCTGGAAATATCATCTATCTAGGCTTCAAACCTAAGTCACAGTCAGTCAAAGGTCCCATTACACAGCCTGCTCCAGCTGTCATTTTGCATAACTTCAAACATTTCAGGCTCAGAAGTCCAAGCAGAGCACAGACTTGGCTCCTTCTCCAGTCCCACAGCCCTCTCCCCTTTCTAGCATCCCACCTTCCCAACCTATTCAGGGAAAAGCACCAGGCCTCTTTCCCACCAGAAGCCTGTCCTGCCCAGCGGCTGTGTATCCTGTATTTTCAGTGGCAGCTGAGTTAGGTGCTACGCAACCCACCTAAAACTGGGTCATGACCCATCCGGTGGGTCCCAACCCCCAGTTTTAGAAATGCTAAGATATAGTAATTCATGAGCAGGGAATGAGGGTAACACTCGTCTCCTGTTGCATGGTAGACAGTCTGTAGTAGTTGGCGGTTCTTTTAAAATGCTGTAATTACTGAAGCTTCCCAGGTGCTCTTGGGCCAATCATTTTCTCTCAGGGACCTACCCTCGCAGGGTTGTTGAGAGGATGAAAGAAGGAGGAGCCATGAACACCACTCTGATCTCCTTGAACAAGGGGCAGGATAGCTTTGTGGGGGGGGGGAAATCAAGGAGAAGAGTGGAATAATTGTCCTAACAGGATCAGAGCCAAAGTCCAGCTCTGCGATGCTACTAGACTGGGCAAATGCTTCCAGGGAGCTCACAGGCATAGTGGGAAATCAGTGGCCTTCCCCTGTCGACTGCTTCCTGTATTCAGACGTATACCACTGTGGGACTTGGAGGTTCCATTTTAACTATCATGGCTAATTCAAAAGAGGAAAGGGAACTGGGACCCAGCGTTGATTCCAGCATTCTTGCTCCAACTGCAGCAGGCTAGATGCCTTCAGGACTGCCACAGGAAAGGCGCAAGAGCCACGGCTGCACTTGAATCATCCTGCAAGTCAGCCATGGCTTGGCTGCCGCTGGAGCCGGCACAAGACAGCCTATCTCCAGATACGAGATATCCGGAGTCCATTTCCTTTTGGAACCCCAGCCAAGTACCCTGGCCCACTTGGCGACCCTCCTAGCTGGACTTTGGAAGCTGCCACATGGAATTTGGAAGTGGGCCGAGGAGTTTGGCGGGGTCAGTTTGGGAGGCCAGTGTGGTGCTCAAAGCCTCCCTTTATTAATATAAAAAAGCCCTGAAAACATGTAGCATAATCTCATTGACCTCAATTAATGCACCAACATTGAAAATATTTGGAGCCTGGCAAGAGGTGGACGAAAGCTTTTATCCCTTGGAAACCTCCTGGTGGGAGGCTTCATTCTTTGGAAGGACATAAAGCAGTGTCTGTGGAAATATTTGCTCCCCCAGTGAAGAAGCTGGGCACATTCCAGCCAGGCCAGCAGTCTTCCCCAGCAGTCTGGCTCTTCTCTTGAGCCAATGGAGCCGAACTCTGGAGTCAGCCTTCCCTCTCCATCATTCAGGACGCTGCTGCCTGTCGTGTTGAGCCATTCTCAGACACTGACTGGCAGTAGGAGCTCTATAGGGGCTCAGACAGCAGTGGATCTTTCCCAGCCCCTCATCCCTGCAATGAGAGATGCTGGCGGGCTGGCAGGATCTTCAGCTGGCAAACGGGCTGTCCACTGTGCCGTGTCCTTTCCCCCTAAGAAACTGCCTTTTGCACAGTCCTAAGCATTTGTTCTTTGAAGGCAAACTGCTGCAGCAAATGGAAGTTCCTCTACAAATCCTCAACACTGATAAACACACAGAGCCCAGAGGAGGCCTTGTGCAAGTGTCCTGGCAGATAGTTCCATGCATACGGGACAGCAAGCGGGAGAGGATGAAGGGGTGTGCAGGAGCTGAAGGCCTCCAGAGGGTTCTGGATGATGGAATTCCAATGAAATACTTCCAACTTGCAAAGTTCTAGCAAGGTCCCTACCTGTTTTAAGGTGGAAAAGATGAACCTTGGAGGAAAGGATTATTTCCCCTTGCACCACTCTCTTTTTTGACCTTGCTTTCCTATAATTTATTACTTCTTGGAGCATTACCATTGCTAACAGAAAATCAATAGCCTCTCCTCATCTGAAAGGTTTTAATCGGGTAGGAAATCTGTCACCTTGTCAATCACTGTGATTGGCACCTCTCCCCACTTCTTGTCAATTGCTCTCTCCAAATTCCCCTTCGGGCACCAATCCAAAGCAGGCACGAAGTGGAGTTTCTAGTTCAGAGAGGTGCTGGGCATCAGAGCGAGGGGTAAGCAACAGCAGAAGCCCTACAAACCACCTTTCTGCACACCTGTCTTCAGTGTCCCAAAAGGAGGCAACTTCTGCATGCAGTTTCATTTTTAAAAATGAGTATATTTTTTCAGGGGGAGGGGGGTTATTTGAGCATTAATCCTACCTTTGCATGAATGTGGAGGTGATGAAAAACCAACCATCTGTTCCACAAACAGGGCTGTGGCTCTTGCAGTTCCGAGACCACAGCCTTTCCTTATTCTGGCTACCTTAGAGAATTCTAACTGGGGACTGAGCAGGATCAGGGCCAGTTACTGGGGGCTCTGGGATGAAGCTCTATACTGAGCTTCCATGGCTCCCAAACTGCCCCCTGATGATACACTAGAATAATGTTTCTCAAACGATGAGCCAGAACCCACTAGGTGGGTCACGAGCCAATTTTAGGTGGATCTCCATTCATTTCAGTATTTGATTTTTAATATATTAAACGTGATGCTCCTATGGTATGTGACTACATCTGGGGAAATGTGACAGCTCTGTGCTTTTAACAGGCTACTATGTATATACTTTTAACAATGATAGTCAATGGGACTTACTCCTGGGTAAGTGTGGGTAGGATTGCAGCCTAGGATTATTAAAAATTTTCCTGCTTGATGATGTCACTTCTGGTCATGACTTCACTTCCAGTGGGTCCTAACAGATTCTCATTCTAAAAAGTGGGTCCCGGTGCTAAAAGTTTGAGAACCACTGCACTAGAAACTTCTACTGCTGTAAGTGGTGAGTGTTTAGGGATACCCCAGTGGGGGGGGGGCCTTTGACCAGTCTGGCCTTTTCCAGACCTCACCCTTGCTCAACACTCTTGCCTTATACCACGTCACACCATTTGTCTCTCCCATATTTTCTACTGTGACTGGCAGGATATAAGGACTGCTCTGACTCCCAACACTGCTACTTGAGATCCTTTAAACTGGAGATGTTGTCAGGGATTAAATCTGGGGTCCTCATGTGCCCACATGAACTTCAGTCAGGTTCTCAGTTGATCTAGTCCAGCCTTCTCTTCACTGACTGGCAGCAGCTTTCCAAGGATTCAGAGAAGATTTCTTGCTTTACCTGGAGATGTTGGGCACTGAACGTAAGAAAAGCTCTGCAGGCCCAAGGCAGCTATGTAGTCCAGCACTCTGTTCTGCACAATGGTCCACCAACTGCCCCAATAGGAAACCCACAAGCAGGATTGAAAGGAAGGTTTCTCTCCTGCCATTCTTCCCCTGCAGCTATTTAAGGGGTAGACTGCCCCTGAACTTGGAGATAGCACAGAGTCATCATGAAGGGTAGTCATAGACAGACCTGCCCTCCCTCCACGAATTTGTTCAATTCTCTTTTAAAATCCTCTAAGTTGGTGACCATCTCCACAGCTTGTGGCAATAAATTCCACAGCATACCGATGCATTGTGCAACAAAGTTCATCTTTATGTCCTCACCAGTCAGGTTCATTGGATGACTCCGGTCATCTGCGAGAGAGAGAGAGAGAGAGAACTTTCTGCGGACCTACTGCATGCCAGACAAGGGCTCTGTCACTACTGCCCAGACAGACATTAGGCAATTTGTTTCTACAGAACTAATAAGATTGCCATACACGAGAGCGACGTGTCCCATCCCCCCATCTTCTGTCCACCACCCTCTCCTTGCTGCTGCTTCTACAGAAACCTCCTTCACCACTTTCCTCCCTCTGGGATTTCATCACTCGCTACTATACTCTAAAAGCAAGAGAGGCTTTTTAAAAAATGTAATTAATTCTCTCCATTTCTGAGCTCGCCCCAGGGCCTCTGTCCGTGGAAACTCAAGCCGAGAAATGTGCGCCCTTTACGATAAACGCAGGCGTCTTTGGAGAGTAGCGCACAATTAAGGCGTCCCAATCTGTGCCATCAATAGCTTCATTTTAGGTTTGGAGGTTGCGGGAGCACAAGGCGAGGGGCAGGAAGGCCCGCTGCATCTGGGGCAGGGCAGTGAGACAGACAGCGCCATCCAGAGGACAGCCACGGGTTCTGCATGGACAGGTTGGGGATGAAGACTGCAGGTGTGGGATGGAGGAGGAGATCTGCAGGCAGTGACTGCACAGAAATGGCACCATCTGTCAGCTCCTCTTCTCTCAAACTCCCGAACTGAGACTCACTGGATCTCCACTGTAGAATGTTTTTTGGGTGCCAGATATACAAGGGCTACGACTCTGCCTTGCGCCCCTTTCCCTGAAGTGCCTTTTTGGTCGCTTGGACCAATGCTGACATTAGGGGGTGCAGATTGCAAGTCACCTGTACACCTTTAGTAGCCGGAACTGGTGCTCTGTGCACAGGCAGGCTGGAGAGTGTGCCTCTGAGCTTGAATCCCCTTAGCATGGAGGAAAACAACCTGAAGTTGTCTCACTGCTTTTATGCTCCCAGAATGGACTGCTGGGCAGAGGTCAATGGAACTTTCTTCCAACATAAGCCTGCATGCAGTCTTGTGGGGAAGCTTCTCAACCGAAGCTGCCTCCCTGGCCAGTCAGGGAGAAGGAGACAGTCCCACCCGACTCTGCAAGACAAGAGGAAAAGCCCCTCTCCTCTTAACAAATAAACCTCTCACCTGCTATCTGCTTGTGCCACGTATCTCAGTATTTGCAAAGCTTGGCTGGCATTAGACTGGAAATGGGGACACTTGGGGTGGAGGGACGAGAGCCGGGCGGTCCCCCATTTCTCCAGCCTGCTTTGCACTGCATCCTCCTCTTCTTGGAATCCCTTGATGAAGAATGGATCTCACCATCATTAAAGGGGATTCACCATTCTCGCTCGCCAGTACATTCCCTAATCCCCAGGGGCTGTTCAAGGGATGTTTCCCTCGCATCAAACTTAATATTTCCCATCTCTGCACTGAGATCCTTAAACCTCATTTTATCCCACTCTCAGCTACAAAGCAAACTCCCGTCTCCCACCTTCCGTTGTGTTAATACCCTCTGCATAATCAGAGAGGAGTTTTTCTGATGGGAATTGGTAACAGTGGCTATTTTAAATATACATTAAGGAGAGAGGGTCCCCCTCCCCCAGCTTGAGTTCTATAGAAAGGTTGGTGCAGAAAATACATAATGGAAGATTTTACTTATTTCTATAAAAAAAATTATGAGCAGTGCAAAGTGATTGACATGAGAAAAAGCCTCTCTCTCTCTCTCTCTCTCTCTGACATGTATATACTAAAAGTTTTAGTCATCTAATTCTGCCAATGGGCAGCAGCATCAAACCTGACAAAAGGAAGCCCTTCACACCACACCCTGTTAAAACGTGGAACTCACTAGCGCATGATAGAGGAGGATAGGCCAATCAATGGCTATTAGTCAAGTGGAACCTCCATTCTTAGAAACAGTCTACTTTGGAATACAAGATGGTGGGGACAACTGTCCTCTTTCAAGCACATGGGCTCCCTGGAAACACTGGGCCAGCCTCCACTAGAAGCAGGAAGCTGGGTTAGAATGACTCCTGGTCTAATTCAGGAAAACAATTTTCAGGTTCTTAGGAGAGTCAGGAATGACACCTCCAAATATTGTTGCAGGCAAACAGCAGGGGAGAGTGCTTTTGTCTTCAAAACTTGGTTATGGAATTTCTGGAAGAGTTTGGCCTCAATGGGCCTTGATCCAATCTGGCAATTCCAGGGTTTACTTGCTCTTTAGGCACATTGCAGTCTAGCTTAGTTCAGCAGGGCTAAGGGATGGAGGAACCTGCCCGTGGGAAAAGAAGTATATGTGGTGACAGAAAGGCACTCTACATAGGCTCAGAAGACTGCCAGATGCCCAACAGAAAGGAAAGAAAGGGAGGGCTGGACAGAAAGATATTCCAAAATAGTCAGAGTAAAGGGGAAACCTTATGCAACCTGCCTCTTAATATCTGCCATGAAACATCCCCAAAATTAAAACCCAAAACTCCTTTAGAAAATCACCTCCCATAGCAGGGCTGGGGCTCTTCACTGCCTCCTTGCCAGCCCCACACCCGTGCAAATCAACAAAGCAGCTTCCAAAATGCCCCCCACTCTCCCCCTTCTCCATTTCTCAGCTAAGCTGATCCACACTCTAGTCTCTCCCTATCGCAACCCCCTGCGGACACCGGTAATGGAGAGGGGTCCTGCTTCACTGCTTCCAAACCAGGTCTCCCGAGATTCCTTTGAGCCTCTCCCCACATCCCCCTCTCTGCCGCTTTCTCTCCTTTTCCAAGGATGGCAAAGTGAAGCATCTCTATCAACGTGAAAGCAAGCTGGACTACAAAGAGTCTGCCGTGGCATATCCCAGCCTGAGGCCAGGCTGCCTGGCTCGCTGATAGTCTGGCATATCTCGGCTGCGGGACCCACTTGCTCGCCCCCTCGTCTGATCAAGCAGGCTCTGCAATCAGTTAACGTCCAGCTTAACGAGGGTGTAAGAAACACCAGTTAAGTCAAGCCAACGCCTGCGGGGTCTTCCATGGGGGGTGGGGAATCGAAAGGAGGGTCTGGGGAAGATGAAATAACCCCGATAAAGTTCACCAAGCACCATGCTAGTGAGCAAGAGCACAAATCAGACATTTAATCACTCTGACTGGCAAGCAAAAGGAAGTTTCTTTCTTTCTTTCTTTCTTTCTTTCTTTCTTTCTTTCTTTCTTTCTTTCTTTCTTTCTTTCTTTCTTTCTTTCTTTCTTTCTTTCTTTCTTTCTTTCTTTCTTTCTTTTCCTGCCTGCTGGAGAATTCTTTTCAAAGAATAAGCGGCTCTGCCTCTCCTTTCCTCCAGCTCACTTTCAGCTCATTGTGGAGACACTCGGGTGATTTCAGTGCAGATGCATGACTGGACATGAAACAGGTACACTGGATGCCAGCTCTACACAAACACAGGCCTCTCGCCCAAGGACAAGACGAACAGGCCCCTGGGCACTCAACACATGCCTGAGAATCAGGACCACTTTGGGAAGGGAATGTGACTCTGCTTTAGAGTCCTGCTGTGCATGTATAAATCACATGCAATGACTCAATCCATGGCAGCACTCCAGGCAGGGCAGAGAAAGACCCCCAAACCCTGCAGATAACTTGTGTGCCTTGGACATTTGCCTCCGTCAGGGAGACAAATGCATTTTTAAGTAAACAGAAACAAGATGCTCAGACAAGCAGCCACCAAAGAAGGTGGTGGAGAGGCCATTTTCAACCCTCAGTCAAGACCTGAGGAAGTGCCATTAAATGGGGTCATTCCTATTGCCCATTTTCTTTTTTGTCCACACTGCATTTTCTTGGGGCTTGCTCAAGAGTGCTCCCCTGCCTGTTGGCTGACGTGGCACAGTCCACTCCGCCACCTCAGGACTCTCCCGCCTCACCTGGCACAACTCTTTGTGAGCTTGGCCTCATCTACAACATACAAGCTGTTGTAGATGAGGCCAAGCACACAAAGAGCTGTGCCAAGTGTCCTGTATTCACTGTCAGCACCAAGGAGAGCGCCTGTGGTGTATACCCAAGTCAATCTCCCGGCAACATAGCTGAAGGGGGAAGGTTGGAGAGCTCATCCCTCTCCCATACCAGGAAGCCAGTCTCTCGATACAAATGAGCCACCCCAAGTGGACAGTTGGAACTGGTGTGGGACCTGGTTGCCTTCAGGCTCGGCTTCTCCCATCAGGAACGTTGTGGATTCCAAAAGTTATTAGAGAGCCATCCTGTTTTATTGGTATGTCAGGGATCCTCATATGAAATGAAAGCATTTCCAGAAAACAGGGGCTGCTGTTTTCTGTCCCCACCCACAGATGAGGCTCTGGATGAGTGACTGCTCTGGCCCTGCCTGTCCAGTGGGTACTCCCAGTGCAGCTCTGGGCCACATATTTTCAGACAGGAGCTGCTGCAGAATAACCTGCTCCCAGAGGGAGCTGCCTGCTGTATGTCACTGTGAGTCACTGCTTTGACCCTGCCTCCTTCTAACCAGTCAGAAGAGCTAAATCTGGGGCTCTTCTGCATTGTTGGTGAAAGGGCCATTCCATCACTCATGCTGCCACTGAATTCACTACTCTGCGGTAGAGACTGCCTGCTTGTTTCCTCATGAGCTGCTGCTAAAGTTGCTTGATCCATGTCAGAAGTGTGCCTAAAAATGGCAGTGTATGCAGAACGTGGGGTGGGGTGGGGTCCAAAGAGGGGAGAGATGTTATTGACAGGTCCAAGGACACAGCCTGGGGGTGGCTGGTGCAGCCAGCTTGCTGGAGCATCAAGCAAGTTGTGGGTTTGGGTGGGTGAGCATCTGGAACTGTCAATAGAAGCTTCTTGAGCTCCGTGATGGAAGGAGGATAGAAACGTGGCTCAGTACTTTGAATGTCAAACTCAGAGGAGGAAGACCTGGATTCAAATCTCTCCTTCAGCCATGGCTAATCACTTCCTCTCTGCCTAACCTACCTGACAGGATTGCTGAGAGGATTAAAGCGAGGTGGGAGAAAAGAATCATGCATCTTTCCCTCACCATCTTGGAGGAAAGGTGAGGCAGGAATGCAGTCAGGCACCATTTCCCACACTGTGGGCTGCGACTCAATATTTGGTGGTCCACGGAAGCTAGGACTCTGAAAGGTAAAATGGCAGATGGCCCGGACATTGCTTCTGGGTCCTGTGCATAGCCTCCGTCAATGGCCGTGAAGCATCATGTTTCCCAAACTATGTATCAAGCACGTGGGTCGTGATACCATTTGAAAAATGCTGCACAACACGGCTAATGAAAGAGGCTGTGCGCGTGACCCAGAAGTGACTGCTGGGTTGTTGCCATTTTACCCTGTAGTGTCCTTGTCTCAGCGAGCCTTGGGTGACACAGTGGGACCTTGAGGTAAGGCATTTGGGAACCCCTGTAGTAAGGAATCAAATAAATGCATTTATTATAAACTAGTTTACCCTAGTTGGCAACCTTCAGTCTCAAAAGACTACGGTATAAGCCTACAGCACCCGGTATTCCCAGGCGGTCTCCCATCCAAGTACTAACCAGGCCTGACCCTGCTTAGCTTCCGAGATCATGGTATAAGCCTACAGCACCCGGTATTCCCAGGCAGTCTCCCATCCAAGTACTAACCAGGCCTGACCCTGCTTAGCTTCCGAGATCATGGTATAAGCCTACAGCACCCGGTATTCCCAGGCAGTCTCCCATCCAAGTACTAACCAGGCCTGACCCTGCTTAGCTTCCGAGATCATGGTATAAGCCTACAGCACCCGGTATTCCCAGGCGGTCTCCCATCCAAGTACTAACCAGGCCTGACCCTGCTTAGCTTCCGAGATCATGGTATAAGCCTACAGCACCCGGTATTCCCAGGCAGTCTCCCATCCAAGTACTAACCAGGCCTGACCCTGCTTAGCTTCCGAGATCATGGTATAAGCCTACAGCCCCCGGTATTCCCAGGCGGTCTCCCATTCAAGTACTAACCAGGCCTGACCCTGCTTAGCTTCCGAGATCATGGTATAAGCCTACAGCGCCCGGTATTCCCAGGCAGTCTCCCATCCAAGTACTAACCAGGCCTGACCCTGCTTAGCTTCCACGATCAGATGAGATCGGGCATGTGCAGGGTAACAGTTGCATTTGTCTAAAACCGACCTAAAAATACAAGAACCCACAATGATCCTGTGGAATCTCTAACATCAATGCAAATTAGCAGCATTGGGCAACACATAACTACCCCAAGCTAAACAGCAAATATTGGAGAACTTTTGTGGGAACGGCTGCTTCTTCCCTGTGAAGCTTGTTGCTGCAGGTCCTCATCGTCAACCTTCTGAGGTGTGAGGATGGCGGCGGCTGTCCATCAGGGCCAGCGTTAGGAGCTATGGGGCTCAATGCAAGACATTTTGTGGGGCCCCCTCTGCCTGCGGGCCCAAGGATGAGCAGCAGCGGAAGGCACCTGGCAGCGACATCACTGCTAACTGCTTCTGGGGGATTTCAACCAACCGGACCCAGGGGCGGGCAGTCCAGCAGCAATGGTTCACTTGCCATGCTCTTCTCATGGTGCCCTGGCATGGAAGGTTCCATGTTGAAACATCAGCTCCAGAGTGAGGAGCTGGCTGCGGGCACTCTGCTCTCTGCTCCCGTGTGCGTCCCCTCCAGGAACGAGGCCCAATTTGGCCCAATTGCCCTAAGGCCAGCCCTGCTATCAGTGCTAACCCAGGAAAACAACAGCAACCTGCTTTGACTACTGGTGGGAGCCTGCTCTGCACGCTGGGAGGGAGAACAGCCTCTTCACAACAAGGCTTCAGGGTGCTGCCATGTGAGCAGGGCCTTCTGGGTGCCCACACTCAGGCTTGCGCGCTTCCTATTCTGGCTCTTCTCTCCCGATTTGCCAGTGTCTGGTGCAGAGGCATTTGTCCCTGTTTCCCATTTTCCTTGAGGTGCCTGGAGTCGTAAGACCCTCAGGTCAAAAGGCACAGCGGATGAAAGGCCCATGGACCTCAGCGCCCTGATTCGCAGAGTGGCACACCAGCTGCCTCTGAAAAGCCCACGAGACTTGTGTGCACAAAGCAGGTACTTTATCATCCAACTGTCATCCCGCCCACCCCGACATTTGAATGAAGAGAATTCCTTGGCTGGGTGTGATCATCTGTGGGACTGATTCAGGCAGGAGGAAGAGGCAAGAACTGAGGAAATTCACAAACTTGGGCCAGCAGCTTCCAGAAGCTGTTGAAGAAAGTGAACATTTGCACTCTCCACCTGGGTTTTGGGATTTTTTGCATGGGGGTGGGGACTGAGAAATATCAACCTTGAGCTCATCTCTAATTAGAAAAAAGACACTGGTTGGACACTGCCTGGTTCCAGCCGCGAGTCCAACGTCAGCACAGAGGCTGGCCTAAGTCCTCTGCAGTACAACTCAAGCAAGGTGTGCTCCTGCCCTGCGTCTTGGAGACGGCGGAGTTGAAAGCTTCTTATGTGCTCAAAAAGTTTGAAAGCACACAAGACTCTGCTGATCCTGAGATAAATCTTGGAAAGAGGGATTAGAAGTACTTAGTGGAGGAGAAGGAAGAGGAGGGAAGGGCTGATCACTGGTGAGATATGACTATTTAAAGATAATGATTGCATAAATTTAATTAATGCTTTTTCATGCTGCAAATGGCCGTTTTGTAATTAATGTATCTAGCCTCGCTAAGCATGGGAGATCACATCTCCCTCTTCCCCCATCCCTCCCTCCCTGGCCCCCCCTCCTTCTGCCCCCCCATCTTTCCATTTAATGAGAGACAGAAAGCAGATGACAGAAACAATTTGTCAGCAGGTTCGGGTGTCAAGCGCCTAATTGGGTGCACTGGGTGAGTGGAAAGTGAAAGAGGACAGGGGGCTGGCGTGGGGAGGGGGCTCGCTTCTTCTCGATGGCTGTGGCTGGAGGGTGGGTGTGCTGGCTCGCTGGCAGGAGGAGAGGGGGGAAGAAGTGTTCCTCATTAATTGATGGAGATTAGGATATAGATTGGCTGTGGCAGCGACTGGGCAGTGACAAGAGGGGGACAGGAAAAGCTGATTAACATCCGCGCAAACAAGCTGCCAGATCTCACAATACGTTAGGGCCCGCCAATGGTGACAACACAGACAATTTGTTACTCATGGGGGGGGGGAGAGTTCTGAAGTGCCCAGAGTCCAAGTAGCCTGTCCATCGCTTGAGGCACTACGGCATCCGATTACTCATAATCTCATGCTCTCTACACGCACACTGTGAAGAAACAGGTCCCTGCCCCAAGAGGCTTGCCATTTAGATTTTGACACAAGGGAGAGGGAATGTGGGATCATAGGAATCTGCCTCACAGAGAGTCAGAGAATTGGTCTGCCTAGGTCAGCATTGCTAGCGCAGTCCGCGCTGGTAGTGTCTCTCCAGGATTTCAGGCAAAGGTCTTTATCAGCCTGACTTGGAGATGACAGGATTGGAGTCTGGAACCTCCTGTCTGCAAAGCCCAGGCTATGTCCACTGGGCCATGGTTCATTTAGATCAAGCATTGGAATCAGATGGAGTGGACCTGGGTTCAAATCTCTGCTTTGCCTTTAAGTTAGCGAATCAACCTTGAGCAGAGTCTGTCTTTCTCTCAGCACAACCTACCTTGGAGGCTTGTTGCAAGGAAAAAATGGTATGTGGGACCCTGTAAGCATTTTGCTGTGTGCAAGAAGCTGCTGCTTACTGAGTAGGGTTGTCAGTACACCGAGCTCAGCACCATCCTACTCAAGCTGGCAGCAGAGGACAACTTGCTAAGGAAGATCCATTTCACTGGAGATGGAACCTGCAACCTTCTCTGCACATCACATGCTCCACCATCAAGGAATGATCCAAGAACTGCTCAACTGCTAGTTTGGCACTGGCTGAGCAAGAGAGACCTTTCCTAGCCTTGCTGAGAGGAAGCCTGGCACCTTCCAAGTTTCAAGCAGGCAGTGACCACTCATTGGGGCTCCTCCCCCAGGAACCTGCCTCTCACTAAGGCAGTCAACCTACTCTGAACAGCAGCTTCTTTCCAAATGAGGTTGGGATTGCAGCCCAACTCTCCAAGGTCCTGTGACCCCGTCTGACCTACAAATCGTGAGTTGAGGCAGATTTTGAACCAGGGCTGTATCCACTGCTCTCCTCCCTGGGTGTCCTTGCTCATTCGGCTTCCCTGTAAACCTGTCTGAGCTGTTGGCTAGCGGTTTCCACAGGCCTTCTCCTGGAAGATTTACCACTGAAAGAACAGTGGATCACACACCATATATTGGTGGCGACTGGAAGAGGCTGTGGCTGTTTTTTTCTCTTTCGCATCACTGCAAACAAGCCCCAAATGGGCAACTGATATTTATTAGGGAACACACAATAACTGTCTTGTGAAATCAAGAGGCCAGCCAGTACCGGGAACCTTAATTTAAAATGTCACCAGTTGGGCGAGTTGGAGAAAGCAGAGCGGCTGCTGGCGGTGGAGGGACTGGTCATGAGGAACGGCACAAGCTGAGTGTCCGGGTCCCGCTTTCCAAAGGTTTGCCTCCTTCAAGATGAAACTTTAAATCTCGTCTCGTAAACGGCAAGCCGTGTTTGGAAGGCAGCCTCGAAAGCAAAGGTTAATGCCCGAGATTGCATTTCAATTGAAAACGCAGCAACCGGTAAATTCAGTTTGTGTCGAGTGGAAATGCTTGAGCTGCTGTCGCGTGGGGGGGGAGTTTGGAGCAGCACAGGAAGGCGGGGGGTGCATGTGGGCTGTTGGGAGAAGGGCGGGGGCACCCACTTCTCCCAGGCGCGCACTCGCTCTCTCGGCAGAATTAAATTTCAAAGTTTAATGAGTTGCAAAGGGGAGAGGCCTGGATGAGAAGGGGTGGCCTGGGCCCTGCCAAGGCCCTGCGCGCCGTCTTTGGGGGGGGGGGAGAGAGAGAGAAAGTGCAGGGGGGAGCCCATCAGGGTATAAAGCAAGTGAAAAATGTCAGAGTAAATTGCTCTTGACAGTGTTAATGTCTGCACCTCACAGCAATAATTACATGTAGATAAATAGTGAAATAGCTCTCAGCTGGAGCCTTCAGGCTGAGTGCAGATGCCTCTAACTGCCAGCTGGGGACCTTTTACAAGCTTGTGTTTTTTGTGCATGTGTCTCTTCCCCCCACCTCTGCAATTTTCTGGGTTGCGCAGCCTTCTTTCTGCGGAAGGCTGAGGAAGGACAGCTGAGTTGGAAGGAGGCTCTGAAGACCACCTTCAAACTCACCTTAGCTACTGTGGCTCTTTTCCTGTGTAGAGCCCCCTACTGGTTCTGGAATGCCACTGCAAACCAATTCTGAGGGGTCTTGGGCTTGACCTTTGTCCTGTCCTCCATTCCCACATTGTGTGTGTGTGTGTGTGGGGGGGGCTGATTAGGATTACCTGGCAGGTGAGGGAAAGGCCCTCTGCACATGCACAAAGGAATTCCTGTATTTTGTGTAAATTCTGCGGCTAAGATTAGGGCACAGGATCAAGGGATATGTTTATTTGAGCAAATATTTTCAGGTCCCCTTTTCTGAACATTCAGAGCAGCAGGCAGCAGAAATGTGATACGTGATGAGCTGCAAAAAGTCAATGGGTGACATGATTGCACCGATCCACCTGTCCCTACACAAGAGGCAGCGCAATCCTAACTGCATGATCCTCCAGAATGAAAGTCACAGGCTCCGTCCTTCCTCCCTCCTGCATGCAGCCGCCTTCTCTTTATTCAGGCAAGTGATCTCTCTAGCCCAGCATTGTCTACTCAACTGGGAGTGGCTCTCCAGGGGCTAGTTTTCCCCCCAGCCCTCCTACATTACAGCATTTCAATTTGGGGGCTTCTCTGGGGCAACTGGTGGGAAAAGATGCTGAACAAGACGGGCCTTTGGCTGGACTCATGTCTCTGCAGGTGACTTGGATGGAATCGATCCCAGTTTTCCATGGACTGCCTGGGCTCTACTGCTGAGCAAGGGGCCCTTTCCCAAAGGTGTGAGAGCCATTTGTCCACCTAACTTAGTGCTGCCCAGTCAGCCTAACCCTGGAGACTTCCCCCCCAATAGTGTTGGAAACTTCAGGAGGCCTGTGGAAATCTCCAGGTTTGCTTTCAGGGATCACCTGGAGATTGATCCTGATTCCCGGAGGCTCTAGACCCATCCTGGAGATTGGCAACCCTGACTGGCTGGAGGCAGAACTCCAAGTCTCAGGCAGCTGCAGGTCACTCGCAGCCCTGCAATCGAGGTCCTTTCAGGGTTGGCCCAAGGCCCCCTGCCCCGAGTCACCTGCCAAGCACTGCCCCCTTGCCCAAAAGTGCACCAAAAGCCACGTCAACCTCCTCCTGCTTCATGGATCAAAAAAGGAAGGGGAGAGTGGGACAGGAGAGGGGAGGAGAGGAGTGGACAAGAGCACCACAGTCCACCACTCCCTTCTCCACACTTCCTCTCCTGTGCCACCCCCTTTTGTGGGTTGAGAAAGGGGAGTGGTGGGGACAGGTGGACTCCAGCCAATCTGCTGCCTGAGGTGACTATTCAGCTGGTCTCATGGAAGACCAGCCCTGAATCCTTTTAACAGGAGACTGAGTCAGGGATCTTCTCCATGCAGAATCTGGTTACCACCTCAGATGTATGGCTTCCCCCCAGGAAGCTGCTTGCAATGACTCAAACCATTGAGCCAGCCAGCCCTAATGTCATCCGCTCTGACTGTCAGGTGACCTTCAAAAGGCAGAGAAGGGTCTTTCCAAGCTCTGGTGCCTCCCCAGCAGACAGGGAGGTTGTACCTGGACAGGTACGAATGAATATGATCACTGCACCTGCCTGCATCCCACCGTTGGTCTGAGATGGTATAATTTTCCAAAGCAAATGGCCTCACTGAATTCTTGCAGGCCAGGGGCAAAGGCGGGAGGGGAGCGGGAGACGCTGAACGCTTCTCTCTTTGGGCTCCCAGAATTTGCCACAAACGGTTTCACCCTGTGCAGCGCTGGAGAAGCAGCAGCAGTTGGAAAAAGAAAACACACGCCACACTTCCATTCTTTGGAAAACAAAACTATGTTCTTTCGAGGTTCCTTGTTGTCAAACACCTTTTTTGTTTAGCTCAACAACTAATCCACTTATCGGTGGATAGAGCTGCGGGCACATCACCGGGATGATAAAAAGCATACACAAAAAATTAGCAAAAAATATGCCTGTGGCTGCCTCACATTTAAAACAGGCAGTGCTGAGGGAGCGAGGGAGAGAGAGAGAAACACACAAACAAGTTTCTTCCTCCCTGAAATGACAAACTCTGTTTCCCCAGGAGAGATTCTGGCGGACGATAGCGCTCAGACTTTTTGTTGCCAGCCTGTCTTTCCCGGGCGAGAAAGCAGCTCGAATGCTGAAGCTGCAGCGAGATGGAAGATGCTATCAGCAGCAGCGACAATTTGAATTAACAATGGATACAGCTGGGCTGCATTTAAATCAGGACGCACATTTCTTGCCCCCTCCTCACACCACACTTTAAAACCAAATGCAGAAAGTTCCACAGAGCAAGAGAGGGGAATAAATAGCTCGCCTCCCAGCTGCAATCTGCAGGAGAAACCAGTGGGACCCCCCCATCACTGTTAATGATCCACCAATGGTGAATGTGTGCTGGACACTACGGACTGTGCAAGCAATAGCCAGGCCCCACCGAGGAGATTCCAGTCTAACTAGAGGCAAGAAAGGAAGGAAAGGGTCATTGAATGAGGCTAGTATGGCCTTCCCTGTGGTAGCCCCCTCCCAGATGTGGACCTCCCTGTGCCTTGGGACGGTTCCTTCTTGCTTTTAAAGGTGCATTCAAGACACAGCTTCCCAGAAACATATTATCTACTTCACTTGTACCCTGCCTTTCTCTCCGAAGGGAACCAAGGGACATGTTTCTCTGTCTGCCACCACTGTAGGAGTAACACCGTTTTTGTCTGTCTCTGGGCATGTTAAATTGACTCTGGTTTTATTGTGCGTTCTTTTCTGGTTCCTCTGCTGTTTGTTCGCTACCTTGGGACTATCTGGGGCAAGGTGGGGTGTCTGCGAACATAAGAATGAACAAACGAACACTGGGCAAATGGAATACAGAAAGAAAGAAAGAAAGAAAGAAAGAAAGAAAGAAAGAAAGAAAGAAAGAAAGAAAGAAAGAAAGAAAGAAAGAAAGAAAGAAAGAAAGAAAGAACGAACAGTACTGCCTGGAAAAAGAAAGAAGTCAATTCTCTCCAGCACAGAACACACAGAGTGTGCCGTGGTCAGACAGCAGAAGGCAGCTGTATGTGTCCATTAGGAGCACCCACAGCTTAGGGGCTGCTCTGCACATGGAAAGTTCTCAGATGCTAATCAATCACGGCTGCCAGTCAGTGTGGACCATGCAGGCACCAGCGAGTAACCCAGTTAGACACCGACAGACACAGGGAGTCTCCTCTTAAGCCAGAAGATGGAAGAGAGAAAGAAAAGACATTCACAGAGCTGCTGCTTCCCATTTCTCAGTTTCCTTCCCAGCATCATTGTTTTCTTCATAACACCCAGTGGCATAGCTAGTGGGGGCAGGGGGCGGTCCGTCCCGGGTACCACCCTTGGGGGGGGATGGAACACCACAAATGCCCCAACATCACTAACATCGCGGAGGTTACGAGTAACCCCATTGTGTTATATACCGTTGGATGTGGAATTTCCAGCGGAATGCAATGAAAAAAACCAGATTGAAATATCTCCTTTCCATCAAAAGTTATGGCCAAAAAACCAGAAACAAAAAACTACATGGAACCCTATGGAAAATGAAACTGAGCCATATCGCACGTTTACTCAAGAGTACGAGAATTTGCCATAGTTTGTCGGAAAGGGAAGGCTGAGAGAAATCCAATGACATCAGAATGGTTCCTATCCAATGAAAGCAGCCCCCAAAAACACCCAAGAAGGAAGTCCCTCCCTCCAAGCAGACGAATGTGTTGAGCCCTATGGAAAGCTAAAGTAAGCCACACGGTCTCGGGAGTTTACTCGCGAGTAAGCAAATGTGCCTTGGCTCCTGGTCAAGTCATGCAAAAGGGAATGCAAGACTAGCTGTATGGTCCCCCTCTAATGAAAGTGGAGCTCAACAAATGCTCCAGAAGGCAGCCCCCCCCCCAAAAGGATAAACCAGAGGCTTGAGCTGGTAAGGTGGGCACTGGGGAGGACTGAAATCTCACTGATTTATTTGTGGGTGGGGGTGTTATTGCAGGCAGCAACCCCCCCCCCCCAAAAGAATAAATCAGAGGCTTGAGCTGGTAAGGTGGGCACTGGGAGGGCTGAAAATCTCTCTGATTTTTTGTTGTGTGTGTGGGGGGGGGTGTTATTGCAGGCAGGCTACAGAGAAAATTCACTTGGTGAAACAGGGTTGGCTTCCCCTTAGTTATCTGTTTTTCTTTAATTTAATTATCTATAATTATTTTATTTTGCTTGATGATGTCACTTCCAGCCATGACATCACTTCTGGTGGGTCCTGGACAGATTGTCATTCTAAAAAGTGGGTCCCAGTGTTAAAAGTCTTAGAACCACTGACAACTCAAAACAGGCCAAAGAGCCATCGGGGGGGATGCGGACAGGACGGGACCCTCGTGACCAAAATTCTGGAAATCGTGGCTTTTAGGAATAATACCATCATGTTCTGTACCATTTGATGCAGAATTTCATCCATTGCTTGTGGGGAAATATTCACTGCATTTATTTTTCTGACCATTATTGTTATTCATACCATGTCATGACTATTACTGTCTCTGTCTCCCCTACCTCACAGGGTTGTTGTGAGGACAAAATAAGGGGAGGAACCATGTACACCACCCTGAGCTGCTTAGAGGAAGGGTGGTATAAAAAGCGAATTAATTAATTAAGAAATATAATTAATGATTAATTAATTAATTAAATCACATGGGGTGACAAAAATTTATGGGCCCCGGGTGTCAAATGACCCAGCTACGCCTCTGTTAGCCACTCCCTCGTCGGCCCTCCTGTTGTGCCAGTTTGGGCAAGCTGAAGACACCAGTCATCGGTGTGAGTGATCCATGACTTTTCCCCTAACCATTTTCATTGGTTCCTATGGCAAAAGTACGTTTAGGTTACGTGCTGGTTTCCAAGAACATGCCCCTCCCGTAAATTGAGAGGTGCCTCCCGTAAAACTGAGGTAGATGGACAAAGGGCAGGACTCTGTGGGAAGCAGCACTCTGTTTGCTGCAGAGGACGGCTCCCTTGCTGCTGCATGAAGGTGGCAGGCACAGAAGGTGGTCATGGGAGCCCTTCAGAGGGCCCACTGTTGCTAGCTGGCAACACTGGTGCCAGCTCTCTCCTCAGGGCCTGTCTCTCCTCCTCTCCTCTGTTTCCAAAAGGCTTCTTTAGAAGGTAAGAACTCAACTCACATTTGCATTGATATGGAAACAGGATACTGGGCTGACTGGGGTGGGGTGGCTCTTGTCATATGCTAGACTGGCAGAGAGTGCAATTAGCCCAGAGCCAGGTGGACAGCTACATGGCTAGATTAAAAAGGGGGCAGTAGTCCTAGCTCCCCCCATTTTGAATGCAGAAGGTCCCAGGTTCAACTCCTGACAGCTTCTCCAGGCAAGACTCCTCTCAAAACCCTCGAGCGATGCTGCTAGTCCCCGAGGGCAGTGGAGGTCTGGATGGATCACCTGGTGACCAGTCCAACAATCTGATTTGATACAAGGCAGTTTCCTGTGGCTGCGCAGGGATTTGAATCCAGGCCTTAGCCAACACTCCGTTCACGACCCACCACCCTGAAATGTACAAGTATCCCCGGATCAAGTCTTTCTGCTGCTTTGTCTGGAAGGGACATTTCAGGGAGCTGGGAATTAATCAAGAGGCATACATCTGTCAGGCTGGCATCTGGAACTAAATGGAAACACTTGCTGGGAAGATGACCTTCCACCTTCCACTCTCCCCACCCTGCTTCCCAGGCAAGGCTGTGTCTATCAATGGTTGTTTGACCAACCACCTTGAGGTGGCCAGACCTGGGTGAAAAGACTCATCCAGGAGGGTAAAAGAAAGGGCAGGGGGGATCTGGGGGGGTGGAGAGACAATCTAGAGGACAAGCAGCCAAAAACAGAGAGGGAAGGAGTTGAGTTGGTGTGTGGGGGGAGTCACCTGATGGTCACAACACTGTGAGCCTAGGAAACAGGTTGCAAAGCACCCAGCTGGCCAGCTAATCAAGGTCTGCTTGTGGCATTATTGATCTTGTGCCTGAATGGTGCACTGGGAGTCCAACATTCTAAGCCGCCTTGGGTGCCCTTTGGGGAGAAAAGCGGAATATAAATCGAATAAATAAATAAATAAGTTCACAGCCACTCAGCCCACCTTGTATTTTATGTCGGCCACTTGGCAAGGGGCGAATCCCTCTCAGAAAGCAGGGCTTCATTTTCCACACTCAGGAGTTGGGTCGAGGGTAGTCAACAGATTTCAAGAGTGTTATTGGATTAATCATTTGCATTTTAGCCAACTGAGGGTGCAATCCTAACCCCTTCTGTCAGTGCTTTCCAGCACTGGCATACCAGTGCCAATGGGACGTGTGCTGCATCCTGCTGTTGGGTGTCACTCACGGAGGCCTCCTCAAAGTAAGGGAGTGTTTGTTCCCTTACCTCAGAGCTGCATTGCCCTTAAGTCAGTGCTGGAAAGGGGGTTAGAGAGTTAGGGGAAACCCCTAACATAAGGGGTTAGAATTGTGCCCTGAATCAATTAGTCAGTCGACTAGGATTTAAATGATTCGCTTGCCCTCCAAACTTCAAATCTCTTTTTGCAATACTGGAGAGCAGTTAGAGACTGAGCTGCAGATCAGGGTTGTGCCAGGTTTGAGTCTCACCTCCTTCTTGAACTCAGTGGGTGGCCTCTGGCAACGCCCCCCCCCCCCCAGCCTCAGTCTTCTCCATCTGCAACATGGGTCAAATAAAACTTGCTTACATTATGGGGTTGCTGCAAAGACGTTATCAAGACGACACAAGTGAAGCACATCTCACACTCAGGAAACTGTGTGAATGTCGGTCAGCTGACTCTTTAGCAAAGTCTGTCACTCCTCCTTAGAAATAAAGAGACCTCTGTCACAGTGTTGCTTCCTGTCTCTTTGACAGTCACACACCCAAGTTAAAACAAGCTCCAAATGTCAAGTGGGTGTGTCTTTAACTTTCATCCCCTCCCACTAAATCAGGCCCACCCACCAGTTAATCAAAGTGTCACATAGATTCATCTGCCTGATTAAAGTCTGCTCGAATGGGCTTCAACAGATGCTATAAGATGAGTCAAGGGTGAGGACCCTTAATGGGATTCCTCATAAGTGGTGATGTGCAAAACATTTTAACTGGCTGGTTGGGGGGGGGCAGGAATCACCTCCTAGGGAAGGAGATACAAACATGGTAACTTCAGACAAGCAGACCTAACATCCAGGTTTAGCTTCCCACAGTGGCCAGCTGGGTCCCTCCAGGAAAACGCACAAGCAGGGCATGCATGCGACACACCCTACTTGCTCTCTGCTTCCCTTGAAATGAACACTGTCACTTGTCTCCATTCTCAGGGATCCATTCAAGTCCCAAGAACCGCCCTGTCGATTCAGACCCAATTTACAGCTAGTCCGACTTCTCCCCCACACTGGCCAAGTGCTGCCTCTGGGATTCCACAGGCAGTGGAGGAGCACTGTCAGTTTGCACGGCCTCTGAAGACCGGGGCTCCATCTGGTCTTCAGGTCCGTTATGTAGATGGAGCTGTCCATACGCCACAGATGGGAATGCTCCCCTTTCTAAGCCACCTAAGTCAGTGGCCGTTGCATGAAGTGGGCACCCTCTTGAGTCACTACTGCTCTGCCTCCATCACAGTGAAACTAAGGAGGTGCAGAGCGAGGCCTCCCCAAGTGCCCTTAACTGAAGAGGAGGCACGTACAGGGGTAAAAGGATGCCTTGGAGGTAACGCAGGGCCCAGCCTGTCTCAGAGCTGTCAAAGGCAGGAACTAAAAGATGCCACTTGATCCACCTGGATGCCAGGACTGGAACCAAAAGGCCCAGTATCCACGCACGGCACGAGGGGATTGATTTCAAGCAATGCACTGCTGCGCTTTCCTGATCTGGCTGCTGAATTGTTCACTGGCTTTTCAAGTCAAAGACTTCATGTGGCTCTTCAGTGCGGGCCCAGCTGTGCATGTTAATCGCTAATTACAGGTGCTGCCAGTTCCGGGGAAACCTGCAGCAGAATGAGGGGAAGCTCAGGGTCCCCCGACACTCTTGACTGGCGAGAACCAACCCCTCTGCACCCCTTTCTGTCTCCCCCTCCCCGCGGCCAGTCACCCAAAGAAATCTCCTCTTTCTCCCTCTCCCTCTGCTTCCTCTTCCCCGCCTTCCTCTTCTTCTAAAAGGCAGAAATGCCATTTGTGCTTCCTGAGCCTCTCCGGTCTGGGGCTGGCCGTATCAGCTGGAGAAGGAGGCTTAGAGCCTCGTCTCTTTGGATTTAGACTGAAATTTTGATTTTCTGCCGAGCTCAGATAATGTGGAAATCCCGTTCCCCGATATTTCCTGTTTATCAGTGAAGTGCAGTGTGGTTCTGCAGGGGAGGGGGACAGGGCTGAGGGAAGGGATGCATCCCCTCTGCCCCACTGCCTGGCTGGTACCATTTCAGCACTCTGCTGCCCCCTCCACACACTCTTCCCAGCAAGCTAATTAATTCGACTCCAGCACACAGTCGAGGTCACAACAGTCTAATTATTGCAAGCTAAAGTTCACATCTACTTTTTTTTAAAGGAAGGGTCCCCCTTCCAGTGCCCCCAGCCCTCTTGCAAGGAGTGCTGATTCCAAGGGCAGCAATCTTGGGAGATGGAGCTGTCCAATAACCCCCCTACCATCTCACATCCACAGCAGACCACCATGGCATTGCCCCCCTGGGGGCCAAATCATAGTCCTGTACATCTGGACTGCAGATGTGGGGCAGGTGTGGTGTTGAACCACTTGCCTTTGTGCCACGGGGCCAACCTGGGCTGCCCCTGACACTGCTCTTGGCCCCAGAATCCTGTGCAATGTTGAATGTGACCCTGAAAGAGACAAGCAAGTACAGACAGCAAGTGATCCTCAAATTGGTACCCAAGAGTGATTATTTTTTCCCCTCTAAAGAGCCATTAAAAGTTCTTTCCCCTTGATGAGCAGGGAAGTGCTTGCAGTGGTTGTGGCTGACAGAGACAATCACTGAAATGCAACTGGCCCTTTTGTCACACTAAGGACCCTTGGTCCGCAGAGTCCCAGTTTTGTCTCCTCCGGCTGGCCCAGATTCTCAAGGGTCCCTCCCAACCCTGCTACTGGAGACTCCTTAGCTGGCAATGCCAGGAAGCGAGTCAGGTGCCTGCTGAAGGAACTGAATGGCCATTCCCACTCCAAAGCATGCTGTGCTACAGAAGGGTCCAGGCTGTACATGGTGGGCTGGGCAAAAGCCCTTGCTGGAGAGGCTGCTGCCAGTCAGGGCTGACATGGTGGTCTGACTCAAGGCAAAAGCAGTTTCCTGAATTCAACAGAAACAGGGGAGCCTGAGAACATTTCCATGGGATATGCAGCCAGAGGGAGGGTTACATGAGAAACTGCCTTTGACCCACGGAGCCCTGGCAGCAGCTCTCTGGGGGTTTCAGGGAGAGAAAAGTCTTTCCTAGGCCTGCCTACCTATCAGAGACTGAAATGGGCATCTTCTGTATGCTTTAGGGCTTTATTTCTCGCTGGTGAGCCCTCCTCAATTCTTCCTGCACTGATCCTAGTCATAGATAATAATAAGGCATTAAAGATAATTACATTTCCCCCCACCTTTCTTCCAAAGAGCTCTGCCTGGCTGATCACAACAGCCCTCTGAAGTAGGCCAGGCTAAGAGAGTGATTGATCCACACACAACTGGGTGTGAATGCTACAACCTAACCACTGGCTCACAGTGGCAGGAGCTGCTTACTGACTGGTAAGGCACTGTGAGCCAGTGGTTAGGTTGTAGCATTCACACCCAGTTGTGTGTGGATCAACACTTTAACCACCTGCTGAAATTCCCTCCTCTAATTGCTAAAAGTCCAGGAGTCCTAAAGTTGGAAGGTTGGCCATCCCTGTTTTAGATGCTATAAGATGTGGATGAAAAGCACAAGGGAAGAAAGACAGCTGAAGGCTGCAGGGGCTCCTTATGTGGAGGCCACTGGCAGCAGCTTGGAGACACTGTGAGAAACCTCTGAGGGTCTAGATGGGAGGGGGCTCTGGCAAAAACGGAAAGGTTGGGAATACGGACTCCGTCAATGGGACATTGAGAACCCGGGACTTCCTTCCCGACCAGGAGGAAGCAGCTTTGAGACACAGTGACAGAGCCAGCCCGAAACCTCTTGGTACCTGATGCGTCCCTTCTTGCCCCAGCTGCTCCTCTAGCCCACCCTCTGCTCCTCACTTTGGCTCTGCCCCCCTCTTCCTTGTCCAATCCAGGCCAATCCAGGAAGAGGAGGATCAGAGGGAGAAGCAGGCAGGCGGACGTGGTGCCCCCACCAACCTGCTCTCTGAAGCAGGCCTCATGGATGGGCCGGTTCCAGTTCGTTCTCACCTGAAGCATACTGGGTTAGTCACAAGGAACAAGGCTGGTACTGAGAGTGAAAGGATTGGTTATTTTAAGAGAATGTATAGCCCCCCCCCACTCTGAACGCAGGCATTTCCCTGCGGAGAGGGTGGATGATAATCACCCCACAATGATCCTGACCGCCTGGAAATCTCGTTGGCCTTTTCTTTTCCGCACATAATTAGGCCGGCAGTGGGCTCACCAGCCGGCAGCTCCGACACAGCACATTAGGACGGCGGAGGAGAATGAGGCAGGGAGGTGGGGGGCAGGAAGAGAAATGGCAGACAGGTGGGACGAGGGACTCCAGGCTGGCTGCTTCCCACCTCTCCTCCGCGGAGAAAGCGGCAGCCCTGCTTCTGACGGCACAGAGGAGAGGTATTAAAAAGAGGGGCGGGGGGGCACCCGAGACACACAGCGCTTCCTTATCGCAAGGAGACAGTCGTCAGGAATCACTTTGAGTGACTGGTTTTGTCTCCGCGGTTTTTTCCCTGCCGTCAAGCAGGCCTCAGGACATGGATCAAAGGAGAGGCGCCGAGCGCGCGCTGAAACTTCTGATCCCTTCTCGGCAGAGACGCGCCCGCCCGAGCAGCAGACAGCTCTCCTCACATCAAATGGAGAGCAGCCTGGGCGAGGAGGGAAGGGAGCACGAGGCGGCAGAGGCTGGGGGAGTGGGGAGGCATGGGCATCTCTGGGGCAGCTGTGCTTGCCCCTGGGCTGAGTCAGGCCAGTGTTCCTACTCCCAACAGTGGCCAGAGTTCTCCTCCGCTGGCATTAGTGGCAGGCTGCCCCTGGACATGAAAGGCCCACCCATTGCTGGGTGCGCCACCTGAGGACACAAGACCAGCCCAACGGTCACAGATCCACGCAGGTCGGCTTCCGGATCACCTGCTTTGCAGAAGGCCTCAGGTTCAAACCCCGACACCTCTCCTGTTGAGGCTCTTGCGCGCTTTCTCTGGCTGAGGCCTGACAGAGACCTTGCCCATCAGCAAAAATGGGGCTCACAGAACCGATGTGGGCAACTTCTTCCCACCTGTCTGCCAGGGGTCAGGAGGTTTTGCAGAGCAGACTGAGCCTGGAGGCAGGCCGTCTCTGGAGAAGACCCCAGCCTGAGAGCCACTGTGGGAGCCCTGCCAGCCAGATGGCTCACCAGAGGCAGGCCACCTCACAGCTTCAGCAATGCCTGTGACCAGAACCCTGGCCCAGGGCCTGAACATGCAGCAGCCTGAGTCCACCAGGGGTCAGGGGGTCAAAGCAGGGGAAGGACTGGTGCTTTCTCACTGTGGGCCTTCTAGGAGGACCTGGTGTGTGAAAGCTGGAAGGGGCTTGCCTCAGGGGACCTGCCAGCCTGCTCTGGTACTTCTTATGTTCTTAGGTGGACTTAGCAGCATCCAGCCTAGACAGAGCATTTTGGGAGCCACGACAGGAGAGGGGCCTGCCTTTCTCTCCTGTCTGCAGGCTTCCCAGAGGCAGTTGGTGGGCCCCTGTGGGAAGGGGGGTGCTCAGCTAGATGGGCCAGATCCAGCAGGGAAAAGCTTCCTTCAACATTCTTTCAAGCCTCCATTGTAAGAGGCAGTAAACTCTCTCCAAGGCATCTCATGCTCATCAGACTATGGTCCAGACTGAGGCAATTCCCTATCGTTCCCCCCCCCCCCAACATCATGCATTCCAGAGTAACTGCCTCTAAACTTGGAAGGTCCATTCCTCAGACTTCTGGCTGCATAAGAGACCTGCTGGATCAGTGAATGTCCCATCGCTCCCCCATCCCACTTCCAGTAGTGGTCCAGCAGATGTTCCAAGGGGCTTGAGATGTCTTGGCTGTGGGCTTCCAACCTCTGGAGGATGACGCTGGAATAGATACACCTGCATTTCACCAAGCAGGGCTCCTCAATATTCTCCAGTATGGCCAGTACTTATCCAGTGTCCTCTGTGGTGCCCTCTCTCCATGGAGCCCCCAACCGTGGAGAATCAGCTGGTGGATTCTGTGCATCCTTCCCCTGTACTCAGCAGGAGGGTCTCAACCTTCCTCCATATCCTGCCTCCCTCTACTCAGCCAGTCATTCATAGTTTTCAAGAATCGTTCCACTGATGACTGGAATGTTTGTCCTGGCAGTAATGCCGGCATTTCGGGCTGACAAAAAGGGGCTTTCCAGGCACTCTCTGGAAATGCTGTCAGGAATTGAACTGGGAGCTTCTGAATGCAAAGCAGGGACTCTATGCATGAAGCCTATTGGGGAATGCTTGGGAGGTCCCGGGAGTGCACCTCAGTCAGGCAAGTCCGGACTGTGGAGGCCCACCTGCCCCTGCCTGGTGCCCATCTCTCGGCAATTGTTTCTTTGTTCCAGAAGGCTGGAGCGGGACCTTTCCCAGTCCAACCAGCTGCTAATCAGCCCACAGAGAGCTCAGGCCAGGAACAGCTTCCTTGAAATTAGGAGGGGGGGGGCGGCAGTGTGGAAGAGAAACATTGTTTATTTCCCTTTGTGCAATTCCCAGGAGTGGAGTGCGGATTTTCCTTTTGCTGCTCAACTGAGATTAGATCATTCGCTCCCCCTCTCCAGGCACCTCCCTCCCTCCCTCCCTCCCTCCCTCTCTCTATCTCACCCCCCTTTCAGTTGCTCATGATCTCTTTTCAGGCCTTTTATTGATTGCAATGAGATCCCTCTCATTTCCCAAACCAGATAAGCTTAAAGACCAGCCTTATCGTCAGAGACCCAGCAGTCCACACCTTTGATCAATTTACTCATTTGCTGACCACAGAACCCGCCAGGATGGCTGATCTTCTCTCTGGGTTGGGAGAAGACCCAGTTCTCCTCCATGCTTGTCAAACAGGAGAGAGATGGTTCAGGGGGGGCTTCATCAGCACCCGATAATGGCTGGCCCCCTGCTGAGTCTCTGTGTTCACTGTCAATTCTGCCAAGCCTGTCTTGTGCTCTTCCTTTGCAGGGGCTGGGAACTTTGCCGGACCGGGTTCAGAATCATTTAGTGCTACATCCTGCTTCTGGCAGTTGACAGCCAGGTGGCTACAGGAAGCACAGAAGCAAGGACATGAAGGCATCAGCCAGCAATTCCTTATTGTGTCCCCCCCCCCCAAACATCATGCATTCCCGAGTAACTGCCTCTAAACTTGGAAGTTCCATTCCTCAGACTTCTGGCTGCATAAGAGACCTGCTGGATCAGTGAATGTCCCATCGCTCCCCCATCCCACTTCCAGTAGTGGCTCAGCAGATGTTCCAAGGGGATCCCACAAACAGGACACAAAGCCCTCTCCTCTTCCCTATAATCTACAATATGGAGGTTCTCTTTTGCTCTTGTGGCTAATAGTAGTTGACAGACCTTTCTGTGAATTTGTCTAAACTTGTAACTGCCACTTCACCATCTCTCTTTAAGCTGCAATAAAGCAGCCCTTCTTGAATAGATTAAGGCGGCTGCTATCCTAGGGGGGTAGCAAGCTTACTTTCACAGGGGTTATAAACAGCTCCCTGGCAGGGCTCTTAACACAGACTTGCAGGAGGTTCTTTACTCATTGGAGGGAAGGGAGGCTGAATCTGGAGGCTAAGCGGTCCTTAAGGGGTCATCAGAGGTAGACTACACCTGTGCACTGAGGCTCTCTCTCTGCAGTCCAGATTTTTAAAAATATCCTTCTATCCTTGCCCTATTTCTATCTCCTTGGCCGCCTGTTCCAAAGATGTTTCTCCAGCCACCCCCACCAGGGCCACTGCGGTTCCTCTCCTGGCTCCCAGCTCTCCCTGAGTTATTGCAGCCTGTCAAAAGCGCAGCCGCCTCTGAATTCCAGAGGTCGCCCAGCACTGCCTGCCATGGTCCTCGCTTCGGCATTAATTGTTAATCTCTCATTTTCTCTCCCTCTCTATCTGCCCTGCCTGACTCGTCTCTCGGGTCCCCTTATTAATCACATAAAGGAGACAAAAATTCTGCATTTCAATTCGCCACAGTGCATGTCTCTTGGCCAAGGCAGCATCTCAGTCACTCTTAACAGCCTGGCACAGAGAGAGAGAGAGAGAGAGAGAGAGAGTGCCAGCCTGGGCTCAGCAAGAAGAAATTCCATGCTTTTTCAACATGATTTGTGGTTGGGATGCAGTGTGAAGCTCAACCCCCTCAAGACAAAGTGTTCTTTGGGCCTTAGGGTTTCACACTGTAAAGTAAATATTCAGAACTATGCATTAAGGAGCGAGAAAACAAAATTGTCCAAAAGAAGGCATAGACCCAAGAAAAGATGCAGAAGATGCAGTTGGTCTGCGGAACTCCTTGCCACAGGATGTGGTGATGGCATCTGGCCTAGATGCCTTTAAAAGTGGATTGGACAAATTTCTGGAGGAAAAATCCATTACAGGTTACAAGCCATGATGTGTATGTGCAACCTCCTGATTTTAGAAATGGGCTGCGTCGATGCAAGGGAGGGCACCAGGATGCAGGTCTCTTGTTATCTGGTGTGCTCCCTGGGGCATTTGGTGGGCCGCTGTGAGATACAGGAAGCTGGATTAGATGGGCCTATGGCCTGATCCAGTGGGGCTGTTCTTATGTTCTTAACTACAATTCCCAGGAGGCCTTGCAGGTCTCTTGTGATCTGGTGTGCTCCCTGGGGCAGTTGGTGGGCCGCTGTGAGATACAGGAAGCTGGACTAGATGGGCCTATGGCCTGATCCAGTGGGGCTATTCTTATGTTCTTAACTACAATTCCCAGGAGGCCTTGCAGGTCTCTTGTTATCTGGTGTGCTCCCTGGGGCATTTGGTGGGCCACTGTGAGATACAGGAAGCTGGACTAGATGGGCCTTTGGCCTGATCCAGTGGGGCTGTTCTTATGTTCTTAACTACAATTCCCAGGAAGCCTTGCAGGTCTCTTGTGATCTGGTGTGCTCCCTGGGGCAGTTGGTGGGCCGCTGTGAGATACAGGAAGCTGGACTAGATGGGCCTTTGGCCTGATCCAGTGGGGCTGTTCTTGTGTTCTTATGTTAAGAGACAACCAAAATGATCAGGGCAATGGAGCAGCTGCAGTGTTTGGAGCTTCTTACTTTAGAAAAAAAGGCAGCTCAAAAGGGGTGCAGCTGGCACTCTTTGCTCAGAAGAAAGCCCCACAGACCTCAACGGGACTTACTCCCAAGTGTAGAAAATCAGCACAGTGTGAAAAAGAGGTGGGGGGTCTTGCTTGGGAAAGTTAGAGCCAAATGACAGTGTCCAAGGAATACATTTGGTAGGAAATTCAGGACAGATACAAGGAAATAAAAACTTCTACACACCATGCAAAATCAAAGTAAAGAATTTGCTGCCACAAGACTTGGGGGACAGCCACTAGCTTACATGATGTTGAGGGGACTTTGGGCAAATTCATGAAGGACCAGTCTATTGCTGGTTACTAATTGAGCCTCCATGGTTAGAAGCAGTACACCACAGAATAATAGGTGCTGGCGAAAGACAATAGGGGTGGGCTATGGACTTCATGCCCCCATGTGAGCTTCCCATACACATCTGGATGGTCACCCATGGAAACAGGATGCAGGAATCAGTGGACCTTAGACCTGATTGTTCTTGTGTGCTTAAAATGTCTATTTCATCTATAAGGAGGTTCATAGTATTACCTTGGAGAATAAGTTTCCAGGTCATGGAAGGAAGTTACTGAGATGCAATAACTTCTATAGGCAACAATCCTGGACCCCAAGGGGTTCCAGAGAGAATGAGCTACTGGGAGATGCCTGGAGCACAAACACCTTCCATCTGGCCCAGGTGAAGGAAACCCGAGTCTCATCCAGCAGGAACAACTGTTAGGAAGTCCATCAGCTGGACTGGAGTGTGGCCTCAGAGCCACATTTCCTGATGCTTGAGATCAGTGAACTGCAAACATCCTATCCTGAAGGACCATTTTCTACACTGGTATCATGTGTGTGTGTGTGTGGGGGGGGGGATTAATGAGGGTTGTATTGCTCTTGTGGAGCCAAAAAAGGCACAGAAGGCAGGTAACGTGTGCAACAGGATGGAGCATCTTCCTTATAAGGAGAAACAATCATGTTGGGGGCTTATAAAAAGATGCACAGTGTGGAAAGAGAGAGTGAGAGAGAGGTTGAGAGAGTGAGAGAGGTTGCTCTAATAACCCTAGAACAACAGGTCCCCCAGGGAAAATGACTGGTGGAAGATTCAAGATGGACGAAAGGACAGACTCCACACAATGCATGATGAATTTATGGAACTCACTGTCGCAAGACGGGATGGTCTCCAACTTTGATGGCCTTAAAAAGGGGAATAGAAAAATTCAAGAAGGTCACGTCTGTGAATAGCTACAAGTCACAATGGCTATGCTTGGAACCTCCAGGTTCAGAGGAAGTTAATCCCCTGAATGCCAGCTGCAGGAGAGCAATGATGGGTGAGATGTACACCTTCACTGCCTGCTAGTGGGCTACTGGTAGGCCACTGCAGGAGGCTAGTGGACTGGATGGACCCCCTTTGGCCTGAACCCCAAAACACCTAGGGCTGAGAAGGAACACCTCAACGCCCATCCTGGTCTGTTTCCACCAGCCAGAACATCCTTCCGGCTTAGAAGCCACCTTGGGGCAAGCTCCTTTAACCTCCTCCTCTCCCTCCAAAAAACAGAGCTGCTTCTACTTGTTGACCAGTTTCTAAAACTTCAGAAAGTCTCCCATTTGGAAAGTAAAGGCTGAGGCATTCTTGACTGCGCTGATGGAAGAGCCTGCCCCAACCAGAAAAATAAACGCTTCTCTTTTCACACGAGAAAAGCAGTCATGTTTTACTCTCGTTTTCCCACTGCCCATAGTTGAGGCATCTAACTGACAAGAGCAGATGGCTTGGGGTTTGTGGGGGCGGGGGGGCAGAGAAAGAAAAGTTTACTGGAAAGAAATACCAGCTTTGTGGGATCATGTAGGTTAAAAGTTGACTGAGGGAGAGCTCTATTTGATACTGGGCTTGCCAGAGGGATCTTGGTAAAGCTTCAGTGGGGGAAGGGGTCCTAAGGAGCTGGACTCTCCAGTCTGCCTCTCTCAACGCCTTGGTGAAATGGAGAGGGGACTGTTTTTGAGAAATCACACGTGCAGTTTCACACTTGGTGAAAAAGACAGTGAAGTTTCCTCAGAGAGGACAAGAGTCCTCACCCCAACTGTTTCAGCCCCCCTCACCTAGCGAAAGGGCTGGAAGGGTGGGGGGGAGTGTGTCAGGGCATGGGGCTTGAGCCAGCAAGTCATGGCGGCCATTTTGACCGCCCCCCATATTCCTTCTCTCCCACTGTGAGCCATTCATGGGGTGGTGAGACTCAGGGCTGCAGTTATTGTCCTTGAAGATTGCCACCTGGGGGGCTCGCTCCACCCTGCTTCGTTGTGGAACTGACACAATCTGTTAGGGACAGATCCTTGGATCTTCTGCAGGGATGGTGTGGACTGACCACTGAGCTAGAAGTCACCCCCACATCCAGATCCTGCCAGAACACTGAATTGTGGCCCCTGCTTTTATCTCTGCCTGCAACAAGGTTCTGAAATTAAACCCCTGGTTCTCCCTATTCCTGAGCACCAAAACCCTACAGAATTTTGGCAATGGGCATTGAGAAAGACACCTGCTGAACTGGGGGTCTGCCCCACCTCACTGTACCCCACACCTGCTCTCCCAATGCAAGTGCTTTATGCATTAGGGGTGCACTCAAACAGACCCCCCTTGCCGTCGCCAGCTCAGGCAAGCAAGACCTCCGACCACAGTGGTCTCCAGCAGCTGTCGGAGAGGTCGTGTCACAGAAACCCAGCGTGAGCTTCAGAGCGACTGCATCCGCTCATCTCTTGACATGGACGGTCTCTGTCTCATTTCTCTCTCTTTTTGTCCAAGTGTCTGTGACTATAATAAGCATTTAAAATGAGTCTTGCCAGACCAGTAGAAGGGAGGGGAGGAAGGAGAGATTTGGGAAGGAGGGAGAGCAGAAAAGGGGGGAGGGGTTAAATAGCAAAAGAATTAGAAAAAAAAGAGATCAGATGCAAATCACTCATGGTAGGAAATTATGTGCAATTACCCAAGAAAAACTGGGCAGCTCTGCCCACCCTAGCCAACAAGATCTCATTAACAGGCAGAAAATAAGATTGAAATGGTGTGTAAAAGAGCTGAAAAAATGAATTTGAATGCCGCATTTGTCCACAATTACCCCCGCGTTCACACATATTTTATTGCCATTTTTTTTATTATTCTTAATCTTTCCATCCCTCAAAGCAGATTGGGAACATCCTGGCATTACGGTTGCACAGGGAGACGCATTAAGGATTTCCCGTTTTCCCCCCTGAAAGGAAAAGCCCTGCCCACTCACAAATTTGCAAGGGTTGGGCTGGCGAGGATCAGAATTCATTGCCGCAGCTTAGCGCCATGTAGGAACAAGTTCTTTGTCAAAAATTCCGACCTTCAGACGGGTGGCAGGGCCGATCCGCAAGCCACATTTCTTCCCTTCTTTGCCTGGGTTTCTTCAGAAGCTTCTCCTACCAACTCACAGTCTTAGGCCACCAAGCTTAGTAGCACCAAACACTGACAGGCCACTGCTTCCCAGGGTTGCAGGTAAGGGGTCTTTTCCAGGCCTACCTAGAGATGCTGCTACAAATTGAACCCAGGACTTTCTGCATGCAAACCAGGGGAGTTTACCACTGTAAACTCCTGCACCAGCTTCACACAGCCCATCACACTTAGGAGTAGCATAACTACAAGAGGTGGCATTTTCTGATGGCGAGTGGAAGGGGCACACTGCAGCATCTGCAATACGGACTGGCAACCTCTCTGTAACTATGCTGCTGACAACCTGTCTCCAAGAGTGCCCAGTCAACAGCTGACAACAAAAGCTGGGCATCTAGGCCACCACCTCTCCCATTGGCCTCCTGGCAACTACTGGTCATCTCTTAAAGATTTCAGGCATCGTGAAAACGAACATCAACAGGTTATTTAGAAAACCACACAGCCTCCAGCAGGGACCAGGTGAACCTGGAAGCTTCTTATTGCAGACACATTTTTAAGACAGAAGACTGTCTCATTCAAAGGACAGTCAATTTCATTTTAGTGCACTCCTGACTTGAAATGTGTTGCATTAAAAGAAACATTCGGGGTCACCCTTGTTATTTTGTTTGTTTATTCCTTCAGAATCCCACGCTAGGAATTGTGAATTGCTACTGCCCCAGAGAGTTGGGGATCTTCATGAATTCAGCCACTGCCAAAAACAGGATCTCACATCTGTGATATCCCAACACCATAAGCTCATCAACATCCTGAGGAAAAGGAAAAATGCGAGTTTCACATTTGAAATGCAGATTTTTTTTGAGATTTTTTTACTTTTCAAAGTGTTGCGTGCCAAGTTCGAAAGTGTGGCAGAAGCATTTTCATGAGCATTTTCATGAGAAGCATTCTGAGAATCACAGCAAGACTTGTTGCTTTTCTCCCGCTCCTCAAGAGGGAAACAGCAGTGAGTATGGACGTGGTATTGTCTAATGGACACAGACAACGGACGGGCAAAGAGTATCAACAGCTGCTTTAGGAAGCAGTCAGGCAACACGCAACCTTCTGGCCTCTACGTCTGAGTGGATGCTAACAAGTTTCACAAGCCAGGGGTTGATGACCATGGGATTTTCAAGTCTGATTTCTTGCTTCTTCAACAAGAAAAGGGAGACAAAGTGATCCCGAAGTTGAACCTAAGGCCCGTCAAGAGAGTTATTTTTAGGGAATTGTTAACTAAAATTTAACACTTGTTAGATCTCTTTTTTCAACATGAATCCAAAGTTTTAACCTCCCCCCTCCCAAAAAGTAACTGTTCAAAATCCAGGGTTCCGTCTCAGGCACTTGGCTCATACTTGTATGTTTCATGGTTTATTTTCCCACACTTTGAGCACAAAGGTGCTCAATCTTATTCTGCCTGAAATGTACTGAGGTTGACTTAAAACCAGTTCAAAGAGTCCGACTAGGTTATCAGACTGCTTTTGAGATTAAGCGTTTCAACTGGATTGGGAGAGTTTAAAGAATACATATGACACTTAACTGGATCCCAAGTTTTGATGCTTCAACTTCCTGAACAAATGTGATTCAAAATGGCATACACTTTGGAACAATTTGTAACTGGGTGGAATGTCTATATTTTAACAGATAGCAGCAAGTGCTGGGAAAATAAAACAATAGCGAGTAGAGTCCTACCAATGGGAAACTGGAAAAAATAAGATGGACTGAATTTGGTATCTAGGTACAGTAAGAACACTGGCACCAAGTGGTCATCCAATGAAAGCTGTTTCAAAAACATGGTACTCCCCCTCTCATAAAACATCCCCTCTCTAGTCACCACCATGACGGAGCATCTGAAGGAACACCATTGATATTACCAGTAAATGAACGAATCTTTGTTAGCGATCCTTGGCCCCTTAGGAGAACTGCATTTCCCAGGAACCTTGGTTGGGAGTAATGGGAACTGTACAGATCAGAAACTGGTTTAAACTTTGGAGCACAGAGTGAAGTTCTATAAGCATTTTCAGGCTAGAGAAGATTAACACGCCATGGGCGACCTACCTGTGGCGACAGGCCATTGCTGACAGGGTTCATGTGGTTTGCTGGAGCTGCAGGGTTCATGAAACTGTCAGAGTAGCTGGAGAAAGTGTGCCGAGCACCATAAGCAGAGCTTGAGTCAGCAGCGGCAGCTGCCAACCCTCCCTGGTGCATGGTGGATGGCGGGAGAGGCTGGGGTCTGTGGACTGTGCTGCCCCCGTCTGCAGGGAAAAGAAGTACTTGTTAGAAGCTGTGGTCAGATCACCCACAACCATCATTGGGTTCCACTGGGAAACAACTGAGGTGACATGGAGATGGTCCAACGGAAGCTCTTCCAGAGTGTCAAGGCCTCTACACAGACGGAAGTAACGTGCAGTGTCTGTATGCGTTTTGATTTTAACGGCTGATTGCCCTATTGAAAATCAGAGCTGAGAGGGCAGTAGGAAAGTCCAATTGGCTAGGGGAAAATACTCATATGGGGGGCCCAATACATGGGTTAGGAGGGGCCTCGATGTAGGGGGGCAGGTCTGCATACAGAGTTTGGCTGAGAGGAACTGGAAGGTTCCTTTGGCTGCGGGGAGCCCTTCCTACAGAGTCTTGAGAGCCAAGGGGGGTTCTAAGCAGGAGGGCTGTGAAAAGGGTGTGCACACAGAGGAAAGGGATCTGACTGAAGGGAAAACCTTGCACAGGATCTTGAGATATGGCAGGGCACTCTTCATACAAGGGGAGTTCTGATGCGAGAGAAACTGGACTTGCCCTTTTCACAGGGAAAACTCTTGCATCTTAAGGCATCAGGGTGGCAGAGCTATGGACAGGCGAGGACAGTCACCTGCCTTGACCTCTGGTCTCTAACCACAAGTGAATTTAGTATGTTCATAATCAAGGGGTCTGTCTAGAGATCAAGTTGACATTATGTAGGGGAGGAGGAGGAGACAGCAGATGAGAATCAGCAAGGATATGACGGATGAGGACATGAACAAACCATGGGGACACACACACACACAATTGGCAGTGCTACTGACAGACAAGACTCGAGTGAGCCCTGTGCGCTCACCTTGGGAAATGGTGGTGGTTGGGTAGGTCGAATCTGGCAGCTGATAGGGGGGCAAAGTCGGCATCCCAGTAGGTGGGAAGCCCCCTGGCAGCAGGTGATTAAAAGCTGCCAGCTGGTTGGCTCCGGCCTGCTTGCGCCACCGTGCTCTTCGGTTGCTGAACCACACCTAGGAGCCAGGAGAGGAAAGAGGAGACAGGTGAGCACAGAGAAGCCGCCCAGGATGTGACTCACCACTGAGCCATGGCAGGAAGCAAGCAGCTCAAAGGGGTCGTTGGCATGCAGGTCACAGGCTCCTCCAATGAGCTGTGGCTCCTTCCCCAAACCTGTCACATAAGATGGCCTCACACAGCTACACGACGGGCTGCCACTCATCCCGACTACCAGCAGGCTTCAACCTCCTTGCATGGGTAGCCATATTTCCACAGTCAGCTAATGCAGAGTCAAAATATAAAGCTAAAGAAGGCAGGTTGAGTCTAATTTGTGGATTAGAGCCCACCTGCCAGTCATTCTATGGGCCTACTTGGCCCACTAGTGGCCAGAGGCCAACTACTGTCTGCCCTGACAACCTATTGGAGGAATGGCACAGCCAATATTGGTCAATAATAGAACCTCCCCCCTTTCCTTTCAGCATGTCCTTGTTGCACATATACCAACACACAACACACTTTGGCCGGATCCCAAAGGATCTCCTCTATGGAGAACTCGTGCAAGGAAAGCGCCCTACAGGTAGACCACAGCTGCGATACAAGGTCATCTGCAAGAGGGATCTGAAGGCCTTAGGAGTGGACCTCAACAGGTGGGAAACCCTGGCCTCTGAGCGGCCCGCTTGGAGGCAGGCTGTGCAGCATGGCCTTTCCCAGTTTGAAGAGACACTTGGCCAACAGTCTGCGGCAAAGAGGCAAAGAAGGAAGGCCCATAGCCAGGGAGACAGACCAGGGACACACTACACTTGCTCCCAGTGTGGAAGGGATTCTCACTCCCGAATCGGCCTTTTCAGCCACACTAGACGCTGTGCCAGAACCACCATTCAGAGCGCAATACCATAGTCTTCCGAGACTGAAGGTTGCCAACAACAACCAACACACTCAGCTGTATGTAAAGATTTCCCCCTATTGTCCCCACACCACAAAAGTCTTGGCATGTTCTGTCTGTTAATTTTATTTCAACCCCTTCATCTACATGCCGCAATCCAGCTGAAATCTAAGATTTGACTCATTATTTTGAAATCTGAATGCTCTCTGGACCAGCCCCCTGTTTGAGAAGGAATGGGGTGGGCTGTGATGGTGATAATGGTGGAGGGTTTGCTGAGAAATATGTGGCTGAGCTTTCGAGACAGTTGAGAATGCAGCTGCTGGGTTCTCCGGGGGCTGAAGGGCTAAGAAACATGATTGAATTTCACAGCAACCAAGGACTGGGGCGGGGGGGGGGGGGGACACATGCGCAGGGTAAGACTGAACAAAAAAAAATAAGAAAAAAAGAAAACCAAGAGTAGAGAGAAAGTCTCCACTGGGCAGTGGAGTCCAGTCTGGGGAATGGCCAAATCAATGCAAAGAATTTAAGCACCTTAAAGGCAGGTTGGGACTGAGAAGGAAAAGTGGGGGCCGCGCAAAGCTGTGATACGCCTCCTTGGGAGGAGCCCTGAAATTCACTTCAAAATTTCCCTTTATATATGGTATATATAGGCACCAGTCCTTCTTTTAATGCATCGTGGTGCTTCCTGAGCATGCAGGGTGCTTTGCAGGTATTATATTGATGGAATTCTACAACTGCTCTGTAAGGATAGTATAACTGAACCCATATTACAGATGGGGAAGACTGAGAGGGAGGGAGGGGCCCAGGGCCACCTGGTGAGAATTCATGGGAAAGCAGAGATGCCAATTGGAGGAATTCTGATTCCCGGCTCCGTCTCTTTGCCACTACATGACACCAGCTCAGCTGGAGATTTGAGGAACTGAACTGGAGACTTTGTGAATGCCATGTCTGTGCTCTCTTTCTGGGCTGCTTGAAAACAGAAAACCTGAAGTCTCTCCAGATCGTGCCAGGAGACATATACCAGCTGTCTTATGCCACAACAGGCAGTCATTCGTCCATTTTGCCAAACCTGGCAGCAGGTCTTCAAAGAGCCAGGCAGAGAGAACTTTTTCCCCAGTCTTGGTACTTTGAAGTGCTGGGACTGGACTTGGGGATTCTCCAGGGAAATGTTTATGTGATCATTGCCACTGAGGTAGCTGAACAGCACACATTCTCTCCCCCTTGGCACACCCAAGTCAGACTTTGGAGGTTCCAGTGCCAAGAAATTGCAGAGCTTAGAGAGACTTCTGTGTCAGTAAATGGTGGGAAAGATCCTGGAGAAGAGTCAGCTTAATACCCAAAAAATAAACTGGACTAGGGTGGTGGAAAGAGAAGGAGCAGGGGGAGGAGGAGGGGAAAAGCAAGGCAGGCTGAGATGCGTCATGGAAAAAAGTCAGGTTTCTTGGGCGAGGAATCCCACCACATCTGCACTTGCTTTGACTGCCGGATGAACGGATGACAGCATTAATTCAAAATGCAGCTTGGGAGAGATGGCAGCCATATCATGTTCCAGCCCGTGGGAATCTTTCACTGCCATTCCACACATGGCGATATGGGTGCAGGTTGGTGGTTGGTGTCAGCATCGCAAACATGTGCCCCAGGAGTGGAGGAAAAGTGGCTCTGCTTGGACAGAGGATCCACATTAGGCACCAAAACTGGTTTGGTCACCTCCACTTTTCGATCCCCCTCTTCCAACAGGACCCTGGGAATGGACATTAAAAAGGAGCAGGCATGCCCTTTGCATGATAGTAAAGTTTAGAATCAACATTGCCGTGATGGGTCATCCAATGATGTTGGTGACTGGTTGCTGCATGAAAGGCACAATGTATACTTAGCTTGCAGAACTCACTGCCGCAAGATATACAGTTTTAAAATGAATTCAGACCAATTCATGGAGAGTAGATGGTCAGCAGCCAGTTGCCTCGATGACTAAATGGAGTTCAAGTGTTCCACACACACACACACCACTTGCAGGGGACAAACAGCAGGCGAAGGGATGTCGCCTTGCTTGCAGGCTTTCAGAAAGCATCTGGCATTTGCTCATATCTAGCAAAGCTCTGATGATCATACGTGGATTTTCAACAACGGCAAAGGGTTAGATTGGATAACTCTGGGAACCTCAAGGATGATGTAAAGAAAATCCACTTTCATCATTGGGTCTGTTCCCAACAACTGACAGCCTGATCTTGAGCTGCCCAGCACGTGAGACCGCAATGGCACCGAAAATGGCTACCACTGCATCCCAAGCGCAACCTGGGCAACACTGGCAGCTCCTCAGGAGAAGGGGACATTTGTCCCCTTTCCCTGGGTAAGCGACCCAAGGGTTGTCGTAGAATCAAGAGGCTCTGAGCTGGGCTGGCAGTCCAACAAGGAGGCTCAGGATTGGATGGAACTTTGCTCTACCGGTCCCGCCTCCCTCCCGCCCCACTCCTTCCCCTGGCATCTCCTCCCCACCCAGGAATGCCTCCTTCCGGCCTCCCTCCACTCCCCCATCTAACCTTTCCGCACCCAGCGGTCTGCACGACCACGGAGCAGCGGCGGTCCACCGGCCCTAGCACCAGTGCTGAGGGCTGCAGACACGCTTTATGGCACGTTTGTGACAGTGGCACTGCCACTCAAGCAGTGCATCTTCCATGTACTCATCTAATCATTTTTCACTCTCCACCCCTTCCCCCCTGCAAATCTCTCAGCCCTCTCTCTCCCCTCACTCACAAAAAGTGATACATGTGGAGACCCAGACAGATTCATTCCGCATCCTCCTATGCTGCTCCCCCACTGCTGGGAGAGGAAGGGGGGGCCAGGGAAGCAAAACCCCGAAGAAGATTCAAAATCCACCCCGGTGCTTCACCCAGGCATCGTTTCCTTCTCGGCCATGAGACTATTTTTTTAAATGCTTATAAATCATGTTGTTGGTGGTTAAAATATACAGGATAGAGCGTCAAAAGGGCAATGCAAGACTCACTTCAAAGGGAACCTGTTTTCACTTCACTACAGTTAAGGTTTTACCAGCCACTAAAAGATTCTTCTGCCAGGGGGATTCAGTTACCAAAAAAACCCCTGCTAATCCCGAAGGAAGGCCAACGGCTTCAGACACCAGCCCTGCAGTGTGGAGCTGGGAAAGGGGCGAGGAAGAGGAGGAGGCAGCAGCCCTGAGGCAGAGGTTTTTGCCGCTGGGGCATCAATCCTGTCCACCTTGGGTGTGGGGTCCACAGCCTGAACCAAGGCATCTGACGCCGCAGATTCCAAGAACTTCATGGGCCATTTTGCACTGTCTATTTGATGGCATTTTGTTTCCAAGCCTCTCCAGGGCCCACACTGGGCCTGACTCCTAACTGCAGCCTTCCCCACACTCTGCATCGCCACAGTCTACAGGGCTGTTTATCAGAGTCAGGAACTCGAGTCAGTGTCTCAAACTCGAGTCACAAAAATGCCTGATTTTGGGTTACTCGGCAACTCATGAGTTGCGCGCATGGCAGACTCTGACAAAGACTCGAGCCAGGGCCCCCCGGACTCGGCACTCATCCCCACACATGCTGACTCGAGTCTGCCTGTGCCTGGGTGTGCTTGCTTGCTGTTTTTGCATCATGAAAAACCTCATGGGGCCATAATTCAAACCGGGCGAGCAGCAGGGAGTGCCAGCATGGAGACAGGAAAGGGTTAATAAATTCGAGCAGGAGGGGGGAGGCAGGAGAAAGCTCTTTTGCTCATCTGTGATAGGAAGGAAGGAATGCATGATCATTGGACACAGGATGGACAGTCTGGGATTTTTATTGGCTGAGGGAGAGCAGGAGGAAGAACCCAAGGGGCACTTGCCTTATGATTGACTGGAGGGGGAAAAAACAGGTGGAGAAGCTGCGGGGGAAGGCATCTCATAGTGATCACGCTTTCCACCATGGCTGGTGGGGAGGGGGAAGCCTCACTGAATGGCTGGCTACAGTGGGACTATTTCTGAGTAGGGCTGCAAAGATCTGGTCATCCTGGAAAGCCTCCCAGCTGCTGTGCTTGACCCTCCTCCTTCTTGCCACTTCTGTCCCGGCTCTCTTGCAGTCTCTCCCACCCCTCCCAGCCTGTTTACAGATGGGTAGGGACAGCAAAGTGGCATGTACACAGAGTGGGCTATTTAAACAACAGATAACCCAAAACAAAAACATTGTTTCTGGAATTGCCAACTCAGTCCAACCTGCCTGAGAAGCCCATAGGCTCCATCATTCACCAGGCTCTGTCTGCCAGTCCTTCTTCTTCCTTGATCTCTAGGTTCTTCCCAAACTCCGCCCCCAAATCAATCTTGCAACTCAAAAGTTGAAGTCTTCTCTACCACTAAAGGGGGCAATGTCAGAAGGAAAGGACTACCACTTGGTGTTAGGGAAGGTCCTGTTTTTAATCTCTGGCAGCATCTACAGATGAGGCTGGAAAAGGACCCAGTCTCAAGCCATGGAGGGCTACTGGCAGTAACTCTGGGGGGACAATACAAGCACAATATCCTGCATTGCAAAACTTCTTTGGAGAAGATCCCTATAAAGATGAACTTCTGCCATCTGGACCATAATGTGCCAGAAGCAGAAAGACCTAAGATAGAGATCATATTAATGACAATACAGAACAAATTTAGATGTCTCAAGTGAGTGAGCCAAGTTCCATTTTGTTACAAAGGGCAAACCGAACCCAGAGCCTTGCCCCATGACAATGTTGGCTGTATTCTCAACAAAAGGTGGAGGTTTTGCAAATGGAATGCGGCTTTGAATGCTCATGAAGGAGATAAACAAGATATGAATGAATGAATGAATGAATGGCAACGGAATTGAGAGACAATTATAAACAGACATCCTTTCTGATGGTATAAGGCCAATTTCAAATCTCTTCTTAAAACCCACCTACCCAAGGAGCCT